>NW_020884918.1:3572745-4029236 GCF_003945725.1 Corapipo altera
AAAAAAAAAAAAAAAAAAAAAAAAAAAAAAAAAAAAAAAAAAAAAAAGGTGAGCAGGAAGTTGAAAAGAACCATCAATTTGCTGTCTATGGAGCTGCCACAGAAAACCATAGGAGTAAGGGTCCTCCTCAGTGAGACTATTAGTTAAAGGTAGATAGAACATATGCTTTATGTTCACAGTTTTTTCTTACATGCCTAGTGTATTTCTAAAGAATTCTGTTCCTAAAGAGAAAAATAATAAGGAAATCATTTCAGCTTTCAATAAAATTTTCCCTTCAATGGCACATTAGTGGTCTCAAATGTTTTGAATAAGCAATTTGGGGGTTGGATTTCTCACACTACCTTGCACACATAGGAAAAGCTCAACATAATGAATATTTGTTGAGACACTTCATTAACTTTCTTGAAACCATCTTAAAACTCATTCTGATGTAGAGAACTGAGATTTCAACAGCTGTGTGCTGAGCTGACTGCTGTAATTTTCTTGAGCAGCCCAAAGTAACCCCTACCAGTGGTGTCTTTTTGTTCAGTGGGTGTCATTTAGGATTTTGGGGTGGATTACCCTCCCTTTTTCCACATTTTAGGCAACAGTATTTACAATAATCTTCATAATAATAAACATAAGAATAGATTTTTCTGCAACTCTGCCTTGTATCATTTTAAGTATACTACTTGAAGCCATTGCTATTAACTTCCAAGAAGGTAACAGTCAAAAAAAAAAGCAAATATTTGGTATGAATGAGCCCTTCTAATTGTTCTCCATACTCCACTGTGCATCCCCTGACCTATTTCCCGTTACATGGTTCTTTCATCTTCCTCTGTGCCCAGTAGGGGTATGTTTGCTACACAGTTTTCTTTCCAGTACTTTTTTCCTCCTTTTTTGACTTCTAGGGGTTCCTGCCGTTATCAGATGCACAATTCAAGAAGATTTATCACAGAATGGCTTGGGTTGGAAGGAACCTTAAAGATCGTCTCGTCCCGACCCCTGCCATGGCTGTTTTTGTGCAAGGGATTTGTGCACTACCTGTAGGCAGAAGAGTTTTTTTTACCTTATTTTAGATATTTTGTATTTTATGCTAGGAAGTGTATGTATACTACCCTCTTTTTAAAGATTATTTTTTTCTTCCTTACTTTTCTAAACCCATGTGGTCATAAATCGTTGCTGGAAAGGTACAGAATTATAGTAACTGGATCACAAGAAGTGACCATGACTTAAGCTTTCTTTCTTTCTCTGTGGTATTTTTCAGTTTGAGAAAGATGTAATGAAAGAATTTAGAATTCCCTGCTCTGACAAACTTCTACGGTCCTCTTTTTTTCCACACATGAAGAGCTTTGACACGGATTCTCACATTGTTGAGAAAAGTTGTGGCTCCTCTGTCACTTCAGGGAGCAAAACCAGGAGACTGAACCCCTGAAAGAGTGTAAGAGAGGGAGGGAACATTCCCTGAGGGTGAGTGAGTGAAATTACAAGTCCAGACATCATAAATTTTAGTGCCTGCTGTTTTATAGCTATTGGTGATTGTTCTTTTGTTTCCATCACGAGCCTCATTATAAGCAAATTCTCCTCACTGTTCTCTTTAGGAGGTAAGTATCACCTATCAACTTCATGGAGAGAAGACTTTAAGTCATTCCAGTGAGACCTGGGATGAGATCACAGCTGGCTAATAAAACTGAGTTGCTGCTCAACAGTTTTAGCACTTTTGGCTGGCTTGATGTAAATTGGATGCTTTAGTGGACCACGTGGCATTGAGACTTCTATCATTAGTGTCTCATGCATGTGCTTAGATAGCAAAGGTCTGAAATCTGAAGTTTGTCTTCTACAAATAATATTTGGATGTTTGGTTTTGTTTGTTTGCTGAGTTTTTTCTTGGTTTTGGTGTTTGGGTTTTTTGTGGGTTTGTTTTGTTTTGTTTTTCTGGAAATAATATTGAATTTAGGAAGTAGCAGGAAAGGAGATGAAGGAAAAAAAAAAAAGAAAAAAGGACAGGTTTTGACCTTATTGATGTTGTAGCACTAAGAATAATGTCTGGAAATTGTGTTACCATTGTATTTTGAATCAATTGACCACGGAGTATATCAGCAAGTTCTTAAAAAACAAAAAACAACAAAATCAAAAAATTAACCAAAGAAACAAAAGAAAAAAATCTGAAAAAACACCAAAAAATAAACTCACCAAACCACAACTCAACAAGTTTTGAATATTCATCCCTTAGATGTCTAACTTGAAAGTAATTTCAAGTATAATTTATTAATATTGGATGTTTCATTATAATACAAGCAAAAACTTGATGGCTACAGAAAAAAAACAAAAATACCATGTTAACAAGCTATAGATACAGAAAATTATAACTATCTGGTTCAACCTTCCCTGTATTAACAAGGGCTACAGCCTTTTGCTGATTTTACTCCTGTGTGAATTAGGCTTTAATTTTTAGGGAGAAAAAATAAGCAATACAAAACAAACATAGATCGATTCTCCCTTGAAATTGTTGGTGATGGACTCTGAGATACTAAATCAGTGTGCAAGTGAGACTTGCAGTAGAAAATCTTTTGCATATATATATAAATATATATATACACGCACACATATATCAGCACAAATAAGAGAAAAATACAATGCCCTACTAACATAGAGATGGTAAAGTATATCTTGCACAGAATATGGAGCATGATATCTGAGAAAAAAAGAAACAGTTCCACTTTTTACAGTGGGTCACAGGCCTGGTAGTTTCCCCTCAGAGATTTAACAAATAAGGGCATAGAAAGAAGCCTTATTGTAATATTTAACATCAGGTTTGAGCCAAGTTGAACTATCTGGGCATCTTTCACCGAGAAGATAATTGATTTCCTCTGGGGGAAGACGTTAGATCTCATTTGTTTGGACTTCAGTGGAACATTTGATATGGTACACATAGGAAATGCCAGTGACATTTGAGAAGAAAAGGATGAATGTTATAATTGCACAACGGATAAGATTCTGGCTACCTAGGCACCCATTATCTTTTTGAAAGCTGAATTGTATTACTGGAGAAGATTTATTAATGATGTTTCTCCAAGACTAATCAGGACAGGCATTGCTGGTGCTTTTTATTTATTAATTTGTTTTATTTTTATAAATTAATATGGTATGAAATCAATCAAATTAACAATATATGACTAAGTTTAGTGAAACAGAGGTAAATACTACACAATTACTTTCTAGTAGCATGTAAGTGTACACTCTGGATGTTATATCTTTTTAATTATTTTCAATAATATGTAATAATTCATTAATAACAACTAATTCTCCAAGTAAATAATTTAATGAAATTCCTACTGTTCTTAATTATAGCCTTTATGGTCTATGAATCCTGGGTCTTAAAAATGTACCCTTGAACAAACCAGAAAGGGAGAAAAAGGTTCATGCAAAAATGACAGTTGTAAGTTGAAAATAAATAATAATAAATGAACATATCTAGGTTAAAAATTATAATTTTTCTAGCAATAAAAACCAACGAGATTCAGGAAATCATTGTTCATTTTGCATAAGAAGAAGAGAACTATACTCCCTTTAAGAGATAGTTGTATTGCATAAAGGATTATATGAAATGGCTGTTGGAAAATTGTTTTTGAGAAAATCCTTGCTTGTCTCTCATTATTTTTAGTGCCTCTGTGTCTCACAATTACTGAAATCTAAAATGTATCTGAAGAGGCTTGTTTCTAGAAGACTTTTACTTACTGATTTACACCATGAGAAATTTTTATAGTAATTAACTTACTTCAGCCACTGCTGGAATTAGTTTCCACAAAGGCATCCTATGGCTGATGGAATCTCTGCTCTTGTGCTGTGTACTGGTCAGCCTTTGGCAAGACATCATCTTTGGGTACTTTCAGTGGAGCCAGGAAAAAGGCACATGCTTTCATTTTCTTTTGAGATTAGAAAGGTTTAGAAATCACAGGTGAGTTTCACTTTTAATGAAGACAGATCTCCCCCCCTCTGAAACCTGGTTTAATTGTTCAAATCCTTGGCTTAAACAAAAGCCAACTTCAGACTTGATGCTAATATATGTATTATTATCTGCCTATTTCCTTGCTGCTTGTTTGCAGCTGTAATTCAAATTAGTATAGTCAAAAAGTATTTCAATAACTCTAACAAATTATGGATGTAATTATTATGGTGTGTGTTTCAGAACGCAGTTTTATTTACAAAGGACATAGCGTTGATTAAAACAGCTTGAATTATGCTAACTACAACTCTGAACTCTCTTTACAAAGCCATCTGAGGAGCACAGTAATTTGAGTTCAAGGGAGAGGCAGTATTACAAGAAGGCTAATGATAATCGCATTTAAGGTCATTGGCAACTAAAGTACTTACTGTACAGGAGCCTTCTGTCAGAGACAATTATACTGAAGGGCCTTTGAATGGGGTCGAAGCACTCTGAGTGTGTTTCTGTGACAGCTTTGTTCTTACAATATTTATTCTGGTTTATCTGCAGCACAGTATTAAATTTAGAGTGTCGTGAACCAAGCGGCTCATGCAAAACTAAATTGACAGTGTGCAATGATGTTGTAGTTACACCACAGCCTTTCTAATAATGGCACTGCCTCGTTAGATCAAAAGCATCCCCCAGGACCTGGGAGGCAGCACCAGTAGTCCTTTTCACATGGATTATGAAAGCACTGTCAGCTGCACAAAGCCATCAGAAATAAAGAAAAATCTTCTAGGACCATGTTCTTTTGTGCTGGTCTTCAGACCACAGCAGAACATTTTTGAATCATGTCCTCTTTTAACTTGTTACCCATCTATTTCATTGCATTTTACTGTTGTTTGTTAAAAAGGAGGAAGTAGATGGGCTATTTTAGCTTCATGTGTTCTGCCGAATCTAAACTTCTCACAGTCTTCTACCTGTTCAGTCTCAACACAAAACTTAATAGTTCTGTGAACATTTCAGAGGGGAAAGTGAGTCATGCAACACATCAGGTAACTTGAGTACTCTTTCCTAAAGGGCAGCAGTGTCCACTCTCCAACACTGTGATTGGGGCCCTACATGTGCTGCCTCCCTGTTCCAGATAGTGCTGGTCTCCGCTGGGGTGGCCTCAGCATTTCTGATGTGGCTTAAGATAGAGTTTAAATGTGTGCTGTATCTTAAAGTTCATGGGAAATCTTTCACAAGTACTGAACTTTAGAGATTGTTGTTTATATGCCTATCTGTCTATCAAACAGTAGTTTTCTATGGAACCAATTTGTCTATCAATGTACTACCACATTATTTTTGTCTGTCAAATAAATATATTATTATACTGTTGCTTGTCTGTTAAAATCAAAAGCAAAGCCAAAACAGTGTCTTTATGGGAGCCTCATTAGATGTGAGATTGCCTTTTCCATTTTTACAGCTGACATTTTTCAAGCTTCAGTCTTTGTTATTGTCTTGAAAAAAATTAACTCACCTGGATCCCATCTCCTATGAGGATTACTTAGAATTGAAAGTAAAGATTAAAAAAAAATCTATCCTTTTGACAACAGTTTTTTAATTAACACCTGGATTTAGAGATTAAAAAAGCCTTAGTATTTTAATGAAAAAATAAAGAAACTCACAATAATGTTGAATCTTCAAATAGGTTTAGGATTAACTTTTAACAAATAATGGAGTTGGTCTGATACTTGAAAATGCTTCTAACTTAATTTTTCAAGATCTGTAGTACAACTTGATGTAGTTTGAATTCCTTATGCTTATATCACAATTATGAGCCAGACTGTCTTATCAAATAATAATTTCCATTATTTTACCCTGTTAGAGAAGTGAGGAAAGTAGTAGATTAGTCAGTGTATTTCCTTGAGCATGTACTTCCCCACAGACTGTAGCCTCAGAAGATCTGGAAAGACAGGAACCAAGAAAATCACCATTTCCATAAACTAATGAAAAATTTTAATAGATTTGCCACTTTCAGTCTTCCGCCATTTTATTGGGCATTTATTTAAAAGAAAACAAGTTCATTAACAAAATTCTTTTTTTCATCATGGATATTTGAAATGCAAAAATACTAAAAAGGATTAAAACATTAATGGAAAGATAATTTTCCACCTAAAAACATAGTTATAGGAGTGGGGTTTTTTACAAAACCTAATGTGAAGTCTTACTACTTTACAGCAAACATCGATCCATTTAAGCTCATGAATGTGGTGGATTATTCTTATTATTTCTTTTTAAGCAACAGACAAAACCAGCAAAATTTAAAGCACATACATTTCAGTGTGCATTAACCACAGATACATCAAAAATCAGCCACTCCTACTTCAGCAAATTCATACAGAATGCCAAGCAGAAAGATGGGTATTTTTCTAATGTTTCTATGGAAAAAAAAACTCAGACAGACTTGCTGTTCCCTGGTGAGTGAACATAATTTCCTCATGTTTAAGACTGAATACTTTTTGTACTTTTTATGCATTATCACGGGCCCGTTTACACGATTTTGAACAGATGTCAGACTTAAAAATAACACACACAGCCACGAGTTGATTTTTCCGTTGAGTGATTCGTTCCCTTCTCCAGTGGGGAAAAAAAACAAAGCAGGGAAAAGAGGAAAAGAGAAAGCAAGGAAAACCCTGTCCTTTAGTGCTTGGTCATAAAAGCTGAGCTGGGAAGGCAGAGCCATTCCAGGAGGTTTTGTTGCAAGGTTTGGGCAGCTCTGGGATGCACACACAACAACTGGCATTTGGTTTCACCCTTAATGGTGCCATCTCTGAAGCACTGACTGAGAGGTATTAAATATTCATGAGTTTCTTAAAGGCTTTTGGGAAGAAAGTGTTAGAAAGGAGTATTAACATGCTGATCTTTTTTACTAGCCTGTGTCAGCGAGGGGATATTAAATAATTAAGTCAATCTAAGCCATTTTTTGCACAGAAGAAGGTTGAGATTAGCAGCCCCCACATGCTGGGAGGTGCCGCCTTTTCCACTGCTGGTGTTTTTAGGCTAAAGAAAACAAAATCAGAATAAAGGGGACAGGTTGAGTCCCAATAAAAAAAGGCATTAAAGCGCCATTTGTTCCATGTTGTAGCCCCCGTGTTAGATTAGGATTGCCTTTTTATGGCTCCAGATGGAAATGTAACCTCATAAAAATCCCTCAGTACACAACACGTTCTCAGACCTCCACCTATGAAAAGGCTCATGCAAAAATTAATCGTGTGGAAATGACTTAGTTTGCCTGTGAAAATATGGATTCTCAAAGGGCTGTCCTCCGAATTCCTGTCTCCTGATACCCCATGTTCTATTTTTCTTCTTTATGCCGAGCCTCAGAGAGTTGAGGCAGATGGTTCTCAGTGTCTGAACATCACCGAAGCTGGATTTCCAGGAGAGTACTTCACCTTGGGACATTTGGATCAACAGGGCAATGATAATTTTAACTGAGTCAAAATGGGCAAAACATGAGTATCTAAGTCATGAAAATACAATTTTTGGGAGGTTTACTCATTCAGGCACGGGCATACACACACATGAAAAGGTCAGAACTACAGGTTGCAAAACACCAGGCACATTTAGGGATTATATTTTATGTTTTTAAATTTTGTGTCCTGAATGGATTGCCCTGGAATAATTTCTAAATCTTATTTCACATGGAGATCTGGCTTAGTTTTCATCTTTAATTAGTTTTAAGTGTTTGGACAAACTGGAATGTTCTGTATAGAAGAGTTAGAAACATCTTTCTGTTGTACATTGTATTTAGGAGTTGAAACTACAAATCAGAAGGTTCAAGGTTTTGATCTGTAAAAGAATAAAAGAAATGAAAAATAGCTCTCTCACATGGCAGGTGATGGTTGGGCTATTGGCTGCTATGGATAGATTCAGGTCTCTAACCCTCATTTCTCATAGCAAATTTGACAGATCTCATAACAATCCTGGGACAGACTGGGGGCAGAGGGGAGGGAAATCACTGAATCAGAATTGGTTTCCTCACAACTCTTCCAAATGGTTTTTGGTACTTCAATTGCAGAACGGAAAGCATTTCAAGCCTATTAACACATTTTTTCCCCTCAAATATATTTTTAATACTTGCTTTATTTATATCCAACTCATTATTTTCTACATACTGAACTTAGAACTCATCAGAAAACTTCATTTACAGTGACTGGATTTATACCATAATGGACAGAGAAAACAAAAACAAAAACTAAGTCACTATATTAAATGTAATGTTAGCTATAAAAACTGAAACAAAATCTGTTTTAAACAAGCTCAAAGCTGACCAAAGTCAAGTTTGTGATCTGGCTATCAAATCAGTCCTTTTGTAACCCAGTTGCTTGCTGGAGAGGGTGTTATTTTAATGTTTTCTAAACACAGGATTATTTCTATACCAGCCATGGGAGAATAGGTGCATATTAATAAAGAATCCCTTTTACATAGCTTAGAATTTTTATGCAGCATTGTTACCTTCAGCTTTCTTTTTCATTAATATTTAAGGAGAAAGTCACTTCACTATGATATTCACATTCCAGTGAGATCATTCCTAAAATATTTAAAGTGAATAATGCAAGTTTCCAGAAATAGTGATAAATATAGCCTCAGTCACCTGACCCCATAATACCTGCAGGTGGGGAAATATACTGGAGGCATTTTAAGATCCACATGCCAGACTGACCCCATTTTTTATATCAAGAAAGAGAGACAAACAAGGACAAAGCCATCAGTGGGTTGTCTGATGTATTCTGGCCACAGTGAAGGTCTCTGCAATCTTTTTCTGAGAGAGCATTTGCTAAGAAAGAAATCCTCATTGTGACATTGAGCTAGATATATAATCTCACTGTGTTTTATTTTTGCATCAGGAGTTAGTGATAACTATATCATGTTGGGAAATATGGATTTAGCTTTTTTTTCTTAGAATGAGAAGAAAATAATGAATTTGGTTTTAGAGATCACCTGATATTCAAAGAAATTTTGAAATACATTTTTCTTTATCAGAAAACCTCCTTTCCCTGCTTCTTCCCCTTAAGAATGAGAAAATAAAATTAAAGAATATTTTATGTGCCAGAGATGCTTTTTGATACTCTCTCCTACTTGCCTTTCTCTCACGGGTTTTTACTGTAACTCTCCCTATGTACCTTTTACCAGATGATGGTTAAATCCCAGCACTAAAGTAAGAAATAAAGGTTTGAGAGATGAGTCATCATTCTTCCAAGAGGGTCTAAACTCACGGAGCAGAGCTTGAACCCTCTGGAGCATGCAAAGTCTGGAAAAGATATCCTGAAATCCAAACCTCTCAGACTCTCATGATGCAGAATACAGACCACCACACAGGGTATCTGACTGTGAAAACTGTAACAGAGGACACCAAACTGTGAGGTGCAGTGACATGCTGGAGGGAAGGGATGCCACCCAGAGGGACCTGGACAGGCTTGGGAGGTGGGACTGTGTGAACCTCATGAAGTTCAACAAGGCCAAGTGCCAGATCCTGCACCTGGATTGCAACGATCCCAGTTACACCCACTGGTTGGGTGGAGCAATGATGGAGAACCGCCCTGCGGAGCTGGACATGGGAGCATTCATGGATGAAAAGCTCAGTATGAGCCAAAAATGTGCACTGGTAGCCCAGAAAGCCAACTGTGTCCAGGGCTGTATCAAAAGCAGTGTGAGCAACCAGTCAAGGAAGGCAATTCTACCCCTCTGCTCCACTCTGGTGAGACCCCACTTGCAGTGCTGCCTCCAGCTCTGCAGCCCCCAACAAAGGGACATGGACCTGTTGGAGCAAGTCCAGAGGAGGCCACAAAGATGATAAGGGGACTGGAGCACTTCCTTTACAAGGTAGGTCAGAAATTTAGGCCTGTGTAGCCTGGAGAAGAGAAGGTCATGTGGAGACCTCATGGCAACCTTCCAGTGTCTGAATGGGGACTGTAGGGAAGGCAGAAGGACTGTTTGTCAGGAACTGTAGTGATAGAAAAAGGAGTAATGGGTACAAGTGGAGAGATATACAGAAGAATTTCTTTACTGAGAGGGTGGTGAGGCCCTGGCACAGGTTGCCCAGAGAAGCTGTGTCTGTCTCATCCCTGGAAGTGTCCAAGGTCAGGTTGGAATAACATGGGAGAGTGGGAGGTGTCCCTGCCCATGGCAGTAGGGGTGGAACCACATGGTCCTCAAGGTCCCTCTGAACCCAAATAATTCTAGGATTCTGTGATTTTATGATAAACAAATAACCTGTTCTAAAGCTACTTTTACAATCAAAAGAGTAAATAATACACTTTGGGATATTTTTTGCTTCCTAGTGGCTCACCAGAAAGTGTTTCACTGAAATCTGTTTAGTGCTGTAGTGTGTTCAGAGAATCAAGTGGTTAAAGACACATTCTTATTGCTGTTCCCCTCCCTTCTGATCCTGGATTTTTCTGGTTGCTGGGCTCTGACTCTGCAGTTTTACCAGCTGCAGGTGTGAGATGATATGAAAACATTAACAAACGTCTTTGGCTTGTCACTATATGGAGCGTTTTGCACTCAACAACATCTAATTTGGCTCTATAGATAAGAAACCCTAAACAAACATCCTTTCCAAAGGCAAAGTGCTATGTGTTTGTATTTTGGACTCAGCACTTACTTCATGTGTAAATATACATCAGCATGGCTTGTGGTGTATGTGATTAGAAGCTACATGTGGAGTTTTATTGTTTTATGGTTACTGGAGCAGCAGCAGTGGAGCACATACTACATGAAATTTAGATAATTATGAATGGGAACTGGTAGTATTAGTTACAGATATTCCCTTATCCATAATGAGTCTATATTGCTTCCCTATATTTTTTGCAACACTAACTTTAAGGAGAGCATAACTGGAACTTGGTGATGTTTTCCCCTGCCTCTCCTGCTTGAACATGGCAGTATAACCCATTGATACTAAAATATAGGACACTCGTCTCCTGTAATATGAAGTTGACAAATGACCAGATACTTACATAAATCCTTTAAATGACTAAGGAAAGCTTATTTAATGCTCTCGACTGACATTCTCATTACTGCTGCTCAACAACACGAGGCTATTCATGCAATCTGGCTCACATACCATTGTTTGGAAGCCATCAAAACCACAGACAGCCACATGCTGAGATACAATAATTGTCAAGTCTATAGTGCATATTTTCTAGAATTGTTTAATGCTGGCACAGTGTGTGTGCCAGAAAATGCATAATCAAATAGGCAACACTCTTCATTGTGATCATCCCACTGGGGTTTGAATATTGCTCAAATTTGACCCAGTAGCAGAAAATGACAAAGGGGAGACACATTAGGACTTTGGATAGAAGCTACCTAGCAGAAGTGGTACGTACACCATTATGTCACAAGGTTTTTGGTCCATCAGTACAAGAAATCACTATTGTGTGTGGATGACATCAACTGCTAGTAAACAAGGTTGAAGAAAAGTCTTTCAAATTTCAAGTTTAAAGGAACAGATGGAGGTCAGCCAAAAATATCAATTATTGTCACAAGTCCTTCGAGGTGCCTTGGCCAGGATTTTGTGGATCATTTCAATGATTAATACCCACCGGCAGCTGGTATAGCTGGATGGTATGAGCAGATCTACTTGGTTTTACACACAGTTTGGCATCTCTTGTTCATTTGTCCAGGACATATTAATGATTAGTCCTGGAACATCTCAGCTCATCTACATCTGGGAAAAAGGACAGACTGACATTAATTGCTCTCCTCTCCTTTTAAAGACTGTCTTTTTTGTAATATATTCCAGCAAAAACTAAAAAAATAAGGCAGTTGTTCATCTTGCCTGTGCTAAATGTAAGACAGAGGAGAAAGGCAAACAGGAGCATGCTTTCCTAAACAACAGTGTTGACCAATGATCTCTAGGTTTTTAGGATCCCTAGAAGGGGAGGAGTAGGTAAGGAGCAGGGATGGGAAATTTTCAGCAGCATGCCCTCATGCCTGAGCTATCCTTTTCTCTACCTGAAAAACCTGACTGAGCATAAATGGAGATTCTCCTATTTAGTTAGAAGTTTTTTTCCCTGTGAGGAAAAATTTATTCAATAAGGCTGCCAGATATGTAGGAATCTGGAACACATACACGGTGTGTGTGAAAAGGAGCTCTACATTTCACAGTTAGCCTGACACATCTGGGAAATGTCAGACTTGCAGAACAAATGATCTGTGAGTCATGAATGTCTTGGGATGGCTGAACACAAAGAGAAGATACAGGTAGTGAGTGTCCTGAAGTTGGACAACTCACTGGACTCACTGAGCCTCCCATGAACAAGCACACGTTTCTTTCTGGGATTAAATGGGGTGCATTTGAGACGAGACATTTGGATGAGTAGCCCCCAGACAGGATATATCCAAGATCCTGACTCAGCACAAACACAGCTTCATCCAGATCTTTCTGACTTTTACTCTCCTTTAGGCTACTTCTTCCTGTCCTTAACTGTTTATCTATTACCATAGCACAGTGACCTCAAAGGATTTGTCCCCTGTGACAGTTATATTGCATAGGATTAAAGTAGAAGTTATTACTAATATAAACCAGCAAAGCAATTAACAAAGAGTAGATATCTATTTTATTTTTTCTAATGAAAAAAAAAAAAAGGCAAACTAACTTTCCCTTTAAAAATTATAGGAAAATGGAATTAATAAGAAGTAAATTTATTTTTTCTGGTTTACTTACCTAGATGGAAGTAGGTCAGAAACTAGAATGTCTTGAGCAGCGTTTCTCAGTATTTTAAAGCTAAAAGTTTTCATCTCACTCAAAAATTAAAAAAATCAACTAAGCAATAACGCCAAACTTTATTTTCCAATGCAGCTGAAGAAGTAAATGTTGTGTTAACCTTTGTCTTGTAGTTACATTACTTGCTTTCATCTTTCTCGATGTGGTTTTCTTCATCCCTATTTAAACAAAAAAAAAAAACAAAAAAGAAAAACTTTTACAATTATTTCATAGACCATTTTCTGCCTTACGTAGTTAGCCCACAGATGGGGATAGACAAACACCACCCTCGTTAAGCTCCATCAGAGACACGTAACTGAATGGTTAAGTTAAAGAAAAGGGTAAAAAAGGTAAAGAAAGAAAAGAAAGAGGGAGAGAAAGAACACACATGTAATTATTTGAAGCCTTCCAGATTATTCAGAATATACTGGAACACAAGTATAATTTGCCATGGAGGGGAGAAATTAAAGTCAAGTGCCTGTTCATCCATGTGTAAATCTTTCTCCACAGAGTCGTTGCAGTGAGATGTGATTAATTAATGTTTATAAAATACTTTACAAACCTTGGATTTTCAGAGCTACACTATAAATAAATTCAAGTGACGATGTAGATTACTCTTATGAATTTACTACTGTTGCTCTTTGTATCTGATCCCAAAAAACTTCTGAAATTTTATTTTCAAACTGAAATGTTGGTGCATCACCCAGTTTTGTCATCTTTACATGAGATTTCATCACAGTTAAGGGAGCATGAGAAAAATAGATGTAATTCCAAAAAGTCAAAATGACTCATGTTAACACTGCATTCCCAAAGCAAGACAAATCTTTATAAAGATCTGTGATAGGATGTGAACAGTGTGACAGAATATTGAAGTTATTTGTATACTACACTATATTTTACATGATTAAGCTTCATAGATTCTATCCCAGACTAGAATTTGGAGACGTTTGTGACTGTGATGGTTTCACTCTAGGCCTTCCTGGAGACCAGCTTGTAACCAGGAAGGAACTAGGAAGGTGATCACGGAAGTATTCCATGCTATTCCTTTACGTAACTGGGGGTATAAATAAAGCCAGCAGGAGGGACCTTGCTCTCTTCCTTTCCGGTGAGATTCGAGAACAGTGGGTCCCTGTCTCGGTCTGGCTTATTTGGAGCTGAGGCCTACAGCGACTGCTGTTATCTGCCACGCGTGAGGGGAGAGTGCTGGACTGTGTCTAACCATCCTGCTTGTTCAGAGGGAAGTGGTGAGATTTTGCTAATTTACCTTCAGTTGTCTGGTTGCTTAGATTGTGTAGACTTGTTTGGTCTTAGTCCCTTTTTGTCCTTTTCCCTTCTCCCTTCCTGTCTCCCCTTTTGGGGAGCTATTTAGGATTTCTATTGTGGTGTATAGCATTCTCATTGTATATATCTGTCTCATATAAAATATATATATATATTTTTTTTGCTATAGCTTTGGCTGCTTAGGTCGTTTTTTTTCCCTTCGCTCTCTGGGAAAGCAGGTCCTTGTTGTCGGGTTCCGGGGACTTGGTGAGAAGCCAGCTCGAAACTTGTACAGTGACCTTCACTTGTGCACCTCCAAAGGAAAATAAATGACAGAACAAGGGATTTTCACTATGTTTTTAATTCTGCTTTTAACTTTTTCTTTTATTTCTTTTATTTTCTTTTTTTTGCCTTATGAACCATAAGCTAAAAGAAGTGATCATAATTCATCAATAATGTGGGGTTTTTTTCTTTTTTTTAAATAACTAATGAAATTGCTGGTGTTATCATCTTGGAATAAAATATTCTGAATAGTCTAGATAATAAAAATAAAGGCATTGTCATTGGTTGGATTTTCTAATTAAAACAAGTCTTGAACAGCTCTGCACCGCTGCACACGTCTTTGTTGCTTTACCTGCTGCTCTAATAACTTACAAATCAATTTGACAAATTGTAACCACATTTGACAAAAATGTGGGTACCTTAAACACAGAAAATTTTAACAAGGTTCATCAGAACAAGTGGGTAGGGAGAAGAGAGAAAATCTGCAAGTATTCCAGTTGAGGTTCAGGCTGCACTGTAAACTCTGTTTTTCATTGACACCAGAGACTACACACAAGAAACAACCCTAAAAAAAATTATCTGTATGCAACGAATTTTTTCATTCATGCATTCATTTTTTGATTGGAAGAAATTATGAGATTAATTACCAACATCAAACAATGTCAGAAAGTAAATCTACAAGACAGCCAGGCTCCTTACTTCTGATCCTTCCTCAGAGACAGATGTTTTGTTTTGCCTTGTAAATGGATGTGAAGAACTGAAGTCAAGAAGGATCCAGAATAAAGGAATTTCAGGTGAATTCAATACCATAAATTGAGAATGAAGAAATGAGAATATTCTAGATCATGGAGGTCGACACAGGCAAAAACCCCATCCTACGCCAAGAAATTAAACATACTTTAAAAACAGGGAAGGTGCATGTAATCTGTCCACAGGTAAAGGTCTTTCAAGTATTCTAATTTCCAAATTATGTCTGAGAATTATTTAGGTAAAGTGTTGTTTGGAACAAGCTTCTAAATGTTCTGTCAGATTAGCAGTATATAAGATCACATTCCAGTGTCTATGAATATTTCCCATCTCATTTCAATTTCTGTTACAGACAAGGATACTGTATATTAAAATATTTTTAACTTAACCTAACATTTACTTATCTTGATGGTATTTTGCTTGCTTCTGATGGGTTTTGTTAGCTATAATGAAAAAGAGTAAAAAAGGAGGATAGAAAAAAAAACCAACAGGTGTTTGGAAAGCAAGAAAGATTTTGACATTCCTGCCACCACCATGACAATCCTTCATTGGCAATGTGATTGCATTTCCTTCCCCTACTTTGAAGCCTGGGTTTGCTGATGGGAAAAAAATAACTATAATGGATTGTGACCAGACACACTCAGAATATAAACTCTATGCGAACAGAGCTGAACTGGGCTCCTGAAAATAAAATGTAAATCAGGAACTTTTACACATTCTCCACAATCCTAGGAATCCAGTTTGGGGAATATACTAACAGAGTGGTCTTAACAACACTGTTGAAATCACTGGGTAGTAACAGTTTAAAGCATTCCCAAAGGTAGTGTAAAGTGAGCCAGGATTGTGCAGAACTAATATTTGACTCAGCTTTATTATGTGATGTCTCAGACTCAGATCCCTTGCTGGCATTTAATCAACGTTATTGAACACTTTGGACTCAACAAAATGAGGATGAAATTTGGAAGTCTCAACAGATCTGACTCTATATAATTATTTGTATCAGCATTGAAGATAATAAAATATGTATTACAGTGTTTTTGGACTACAGCACCATAGTCTGCTTGGATAAGCTGATGAGAGAGCTGAATTTTCTCTGCATTTTTCGATTTATTGTTAATTACTATGAAGTTTTGCTCTAATAAATCGTATTGACACTCCGAATTTCCAAATGGACTCCAATTTTCTGTAATAATTTATTAGAAAATGTGCAGAAGTGCTGCACAGAGCAAAATAATAAAACTATTTAGACAAGATTTATTGCACTTCTCATGGTGTAGCATCTATGACTTAAGATCATTAGTATTTTACCTTTCTGCTCCCAGATTTGACAATACATAAGGACAGATTTAGCTGTGGGTATTTAACAGCTGAGGACTATAAAACACATAGATCACTTGTGAAGGGCTGTCTACCATGAAAAAAAGCAATGCTGAAATTCATCTCTTTTGCTCCCAAAACCCTCTTACATGTTCTCACATTAAAACATTCACCATAACAGAGGTGTACAGACAGGCACATATGGGTGCACAATTGAAATCCATCATGCAACAACCCCATACTGAAACAGTTCCTTAGTCATCTGGTGGAGAAGGAGGTAGGGTTTGTAAATAATATTTTTTACCACCACCACCAAAAAGCAATAATTGTAACATCTTGAAGAATATAAGGAAATAATGGCAATAATGTCATTGATAACAGTGGTTCTTGCTCAGGGTTCACTCATGTTTTACTCAGAAGAGGAAGAGTAACAAGGAAGACTTGAGGACAGAACTGGTACATTTAGGAAAAAAGTCAAAATTTCCAGTAAAGATTTTAACCTGAAATAGATGAAAAATTGATGGATTTTCTATACAGAGCTCTTTGCACAGCTTTCTGACCTTTTCAGGCACAAAGCTCTTCACACTGAAACAGGATGTGAAAACATGCCAATATCCTGGTGAATCCTCTTCACTTAATATATTCCCTGTGTCAAGTTTCCTTAATATAGTCCTTATATCCTGTGCCCCCCCAAAAAAAGCTGTGTCACCCTGTTGAGTGCCCACTTTTGGCCAATTTTCTCCACTTCAAAAACAGGTGAGTAACAGAAAACAACTTCAAAATATTCACAACCAAATGAAGCTTCGTAAACTGCAGTTGCATAAAACACCTGCCTTGATTCCTTTTATACTGATATTAATAGTAAATCACCTATTTAGTTTAGTGAAAACAGAGTTAAACCACTTGTCAAACCCTTATTATAGGAGCAGAAAATATTTAGACAACATCATCTACTACGAAGTGCTTGGTTTAGCATGTTGCATGAGCTGCAGGAAGTATACTAATGAAATTACTGTCATTTGGGAAACAGCCCACTCTCTGGAAGCTTGCCTGGATGATTTGATATGAATCCAACGTAACTTGGAATTTTTATCCTTTTTTTAACTGAAACATACAGTAATGCAAATATGTTAACTAACACTATCTTCATAAAAACCTGCTGCTGCACTAAGATATTCCAGGCTGCTCAAGAATTTTCATTTTTAAGTCTGTAGAAAAATCAACTGGTTTTGACCCTTTTACCTGGAATTACCATAGTAATGAAAGTCCCAGATTCTCAACTGAGAGTTGAAATGTAGCCTTTGTGCCCAGCAAGATTTAAGCCTTTGTATTACAGTGTTTTTGGTTCACCATATGTTTAGAATATCACAGAAAACAGAATCACCTTGGCAACATTATTTCTACTGCTCCAGCGAGATAGTGGTTTTATGTAACTGCTAGTACTGGTCAGTCCCTTAATTGCAGCAGAGACATGATAAAAATGGAGCACGTGTTTGTGGCAGACAGCAAGATCCTTACAAAATACTTCTAATCTTCATTTTCAGATCTAACTGTTTATGGTTTTCTCTTTAGGAGCATTCTCAGCCAGGTAATGTATTTTAAAACTTTGACAGAAACTGTGCAATAGAATTACCATGCTCAAAGTCAAGGTGTGCGAACAGGAGGGTAAGAATATTCTGCATTTACCTTGAAATTTGGAAATCCAAACCTAGGTACCAAAACCCTTGCCCAACTCCTTTGTTGCACGTTACATTTCAATAACTTTCATAGCTGTCTTAGTGTATGCCCAGTGTATGCCCAGACTGTGAATATAAGGTTGATCTGGACTCATCTCAGAGGCATAAACTTGGACCCATAGGTGGATGAACTCTTTGCCTCATACACCTGAATGAAGAATGATCTTCACTTGTTGTCCTAGTCTGCTCTTCTCAGTCCACTTTGAGAAAGAATAAACACTTTTAGCTGCTTAAATACAGAAGAATACACAAGACTAAGACAGGTGTTTAGCTCAGAGTTTTAAGCAATCCACTAACTCATGAAAAAAGCAAGTTCTCGTGCACTCTTCTTGAGCACTGCTTTCTGCTGACTGTCTCAATTATTTGTCAGGGCTGGCCTTTAAATCCCACTGTTTATAATTTGATTAAAGAATTTAGAAACCCACATTGAGCACCTGATTTAGCAGACTTGGAGTGAAACCTCACAGGAAATGTAGTTTGTTCTTCAGCCTTCAGTGCTGTGTGCTGAGGAGAGAAGTGCTGTGAGGTGTTCATGGATGTGAGTCTGCATCTGTGCTTTTTTTTTGCAGTACTTACCTCCATCAACTGGTAGAAATTGTAGAACTTGGGTGTCAACACAACCATAGTGTTTTTTGCTTGTTGGTTTGGTTTGCTGTTGTTGTTGTAGTTGTTGTGCATTTATTTGTCTATTTATTCATTTTTAACCAGGTATGAGATGTGGTGCAAAATAAGCAGGAAAAAAAAAGAATTTATGCAGATTTTGTTTTGCTTGTACTAACATGAAAACATTTCATAGAATCATGGAATGGTTTGTGTTGGAAGGGACCTTAAAGATCATCCAGTTCCAACACCACTACTGTGGGTAAGGAAACCTTCCACTGGACCATGTTTCTCCAACCCCCATCCAACCTGGCCTTGAACACTGCCAGGGCCTCAACACCCTCACAAGGAAGAATTTCTTCCTAGTATCCAGTTTATACCTACCTGTTGTTGTAGGAGGCTTCTACAGACATTTTCAGCATGAACAACCAAAGTTTCTATAGATATCATCTTTCTCTTAGTGCTTACAAATTATCTTGTTCTCCCAAAGATAACATCATGGGATGTGGGGCTGGGGTTGTCTGATTTGATTCAGGAGTAAACCTGTCTTTCTGGAAATAGTGGGAGTCCCTATAAATGCTATATTATCCATCTCAACGCAGCTGACTCAACTAATCCTGTGGAGGGTTTCTCCAAATATCAAAGATTTTATTACAACTTGAGTAATTTGAATGCCCCCATACATATTTTGAACAAAAACTTCAGTGTTTCTTTTTACCTGGAGCTTTACTGTTTCTTTTTATCTTTAATGTATGAAGTCGAAAATGCACCTATAGCACTGGAAGATACACCATAAACTTAATTATACTTCAGATTTTATAGCTGAATGTTGGTGTGAAAAAATAGTGTGGTATGTAACTGAAGTGATGATGTCTTTCTGGACAATGACATAAAAATCTAAGTAACATCAGGGATGGAAAAAAAAGCTTAATAATAACTTTCACTATTCTCTTGAATTTCAAACTGTCATTTAGTCATATTTGAAGCTGGACTTTTAAAAGCCTAATTAGCAGAAATAGTTATTCGTTAAAAAAAAAGCCAAAAAAAATCTATTCAAACCAAATCAAACCAAACTAAAACCAACCAAACAAAAAAACCCAAAAACTCCTGTATAATTTCTTAATTTTCTTTAATGTTTAAGTACACTTTTCATGCATAGGATTACTTAGGCTCAGAGGCTGCATTTCTAAGACAGTTGGAGACAATCAAGTTAAAACTGCTGCAGTCCTGCCCTCCTCCTTGTGCTGATAGATTTTGAGGGCTAAACTGGTAGAAAATTCTTCATTTTGCTGCTCTTGTTTTTCTGAGTGACGTTTCTGCTCCACGGGCTTAGCTTATGTGGACCAGCTCACACAGAGCGTCACTGGGTATTAGTTTTGCACAAAGCAAAAGGCAGTACCATTGCTTTAAAGTCCTACCTGGTCTTGTAGGAACATGGGGAAAGTCACTACCATGAAGAAGGACTGTCAGGACAAAGCCCTTCTAGTAAGATAGAGCTGATGTCCTGTTCCCTGGCAGCTATAAAACAGGCCACTAAAAAAACCCAAAAACAACAACCTACCTTCAATGGAACAACAAAACATTTCTTCAGTGCTTACTAGATAAAACTTGAATTGCAAACAGGGAAAACATGCAAAGCATTCATAATAATAATAATAACAATAATAATAATAATAATAATAATAATAACATTGTCAGTCAAGAAGTTCCAGATTTCTGGTTAATATGTTCATTCCATATATAAATAACCTGATGTTTGAAGTTTTTATATCTGATCTGCAAAAATTATATTCTTAAATTCATGTATGTCAGATACAGAAATAGTGCACTCTAAGACTGTACTAAAACAAAGAAAAAGCCTCACTGAACATGGTGTAGCCATGGGAAACCTTCAAGAAAACAATTTACTGCTTATAAAAATAATTTTTGTATCCTCACTTTTTTTCCCCAAGTTGTCTAATAGAAATGATTCTGAAGTCATTAAGAATTTATTAAACCTGAATATTCCAGCTTCTTTCTTATTTAGTAAAAAAACAAAACCCTTTCTTGCTCTGTTATGATACTGTTGTGCATTTATGTTCTTGACATTTTTTTAGGGATTTTGAGGGATGTGGGGTGATAATAGCAGAGAGCATTCCTATCAAAACGTCTTAAGAGGTGACCTTATTAGACTACTGGCTTAACTTCTAAGAAAAAGTCACCTTCCACTTGCAGCCTGGTCTAGTGGAAGGTGTCCCTGCCTATGGCAGGGAAGGTTGAAACTAGATGTCCTTTAAGGCCCCTTCCAACCCAAAGCATTCTATGGTTCTGTGATTCTATAGGAAGTAATTATTGCAATCAATTTCCTGATAATTTTATAACTGAATTTGAAAAAGGCCCAAAAAATAGAGTTTGGAGAGGATTTCAGAAACATCCCTTCAGAAACATTAAATTGTACAACCCACCCAGGAAATACTATATTTTTAATTTCAATGCTCAGAGGAGGCAAATAGAACTAAGATAAAATAAACACAACTGGAGAAAAGCATGCAGAGTGACCCTGAGCCAGCATGGAACATCCATTCAAGTAAATGAATAAATATTTTAAGCATTTTTCTCTTTTGGAGATGGTACTATTTTTAAAAAATGAGCTTACTCAATGTATTGCTTCTTCTAGACTCTGTGGTACTTGTTTTCACTGCAAGCTCAAAGGCTACTCATATTTCTTCCTGATGGCCCATAGAAGCTGAACTTCTATCACGTCTTAGAGCAGCTGCCACAATTCTCTCAAACTTATTTTGTATTTACAAGGCAACAAAAGACACATAAACATCTCTGGCATAGTGTAGTCACTTGAAAATGTGTCAGTAATGATTTTGTGGCTGTACTGTTCCTGGGCTACTTTGCCGTGTCACACACAGCACTCAAAGTTTGTTCAGGGAACTGCTTTGAAAAATGTGAGATATCTTGTTCCCCTTGCAATGGGAAAAACAACAGGGTTTTCTATAGTGGTTTCTTTAGAGGGCAATCTTGTAATTCTGTTCTGGAGAAGAGTATATGACCCAAAGCTACAGAGTGGGGCGTTCCCTGTGAGGGTGGTGAGGCCTTGGCACAGGTTACCCAGAGAAGCTGAGGCTGCCACATCGCTGGAATGTTCAAGGCCAGGCTGGATGGGGCTTGGAGCAACCTGGGATAGTGGAAGATGTTCCTACCCATGGCATGGGGGTTTGTAATGGGATGCATCATCTTTAAGGTCTCTTCCAACCCAAACCATTCTAGGATTCTCTGATCTAAAACATCTCAGAGCAGTGAGGATGTCACCTGGTTCCATATTCCTTCAGGGCACACCCAGCTTCTCAGAAGCAGTGCCTTGGCACCGTTTGGACATTGGCGTGGATCAGGGGTCATCCCATGCAAGTATTCACAATGAAACACCTACTCACAGTGGGGTTAGTTTTGTTTTCTCTGTTCTCACCAATAGCTACCTGCTTAAGAACTCTATTGAGTTGTCTCAGATGTTCTACAGAGCTTTCAGCTGCTGCTATGGAAAGGGAAATGCCTTTGGATACCTCAAGAGGCTAGAAAAGCTCACATTTAACTATTGAAATCAAGTTCTAGCAGTCTGTTTTCTGCAGATTATATACAGAGAATTTTGTGAACTTATTTGACACTTACAGCTATTCTACAACTGGATAAGAAAAGGAAAATCATTTGTGTTTCTCCAGGTTTCCCAGGAGGGTCTCATGTAACTTAGACTGAATGTTATGGATGCAAAAGTTTACAGGTTCAAAAAGGTTTCCAGAATAAATTCATGAAAGAGGTTCAGTTGGGGATGACTGATTTCACAGAAATAACTTCTAACTCAGGTAGTTTCTAGTGAATGGTGTCTGAAAGAGAATACAGAACATATCTGAACATGTTTTAATCCCTTTTCTGAGGATTCTGATTTGATATCAGCAGGAAACAGGTGTTTGGTTAACTACAATATAAAAAATACCTACTTTTGGATTATAAATCTTTAATTAAGGTAAAGCAGTAGGAAGTATACCAAAACAAGAATCTGCTGAGAGACTTTCATCCCATAACAGGGAAACTCATGATAGATAGTAGTCACTGCAAGTGCTTAAACTCACAAACCTAAGCAAAAATATATTCCAGAAAATGTACTATGAATTGGTCAAAGTGAAGTAGACCCCTATTCCTTTAAACTTGTTATTTCCAAAGATAAGTGTAATTTATTTTTAGTTAGATTATACTCAAATTTGTTTCAAATCCAGGCATTGTTTTGTAAACAGCAGCACAGCAGACCCCTGCAGAAATGTGAAAGCTGGAGAGAGAAATGATCTATTAATCTGGGACAGCTCTTAGTAGGACAAGACGTAGTGCTTTATCTTGTCTAAATATAGGTGACCTAAATGTAAAGGCCTTTACCAGTTCCCTCAGAAGCCTTACCTACCATCTAATGTGTCTCAACAGTTGGAAGTTGTCCAAATATTGAACTTCTATTTACTTTTTTCTATTACTGCTGATTAATGTACATAACCAAAGTCATCCCAGCAGACTCTGCTCTCTCACTGGCCCACTTTTACTATAGAGATTAGAAATACCTAAGATAAATCACATACAAGTACTCCACCAAGTACCAATAGCCTAGTCATCCTCACCATGAATTATTGCAACCCAAATTTGATGCACTTGCATAGGTTTAGTATTTCTTTTAGGCAAATATGGCCACATTAAAGTTACATATTAAAGTTAGTTTTCCTGTTTTTCTTTGAAGGGTAAACAAGGCTATTAGGGTTTTTATGTTTAGGAAAATAGTGACTGAAAGATACCTAATGAGACCCATGGATGCTGTGAGCGTTATCAGTAAAATTATGGTGTATGGCCTCTCTTATTTCCTCCGGTGGTACAAAGATGTGGAGAAAAAAAAATAATTTTACCCTAGTTTTGCCCTAATAATTTCACCCTTCAGATACAGGCTGCAAGATAGATGGGCACAGATTCTGGGGTTTGAACACAGTATGTGTTTGTATCAATATACACAGTGTGCATGTGAGAATATTTGGAATATGTAGAGTATATATTTTGCAGTGAGAAAGCAGTCCTGTTGTGACTGAATACATGCAGTTCCAAAATAGTAAAAAAGCACTTTATTTGACTCTAGCACTTTTTGCGGGGAAAAGAACTGTGGCGGGAAGAGTTGTCATTCCCTGTTTGATCAGCGCAGCTAAGGGATGGTTGGGAAAGTGAATCTGCCTTCAGATGCCTTCCCAGCAGTGATGGTGCTTCTGCTCCTACCCATCCCAGCAGAAAAGACCTGCTACAGACCCTGAGGGCTGTAGTGGGTGAAACAAGGAATTTTTCTCCTCCAGGCCCTTTGGTAGCATCCACCACCTAAGAGAGACCCACCGATGACTGTGGGCCCAACAGCAGGTTTGTGAGGCAGAGACTGAAGTTTAGCACTCAACATCAGCGCAATGCTGGTCCTGGTGAAACATTTGGCAACGAAGGAGTATGTGGGGCTGCAGGTTCTGCGTGGTGTCGGAAGGGGTTGGCCAAGAAGTACAGTCTACTTCAGCACCAGGCTGACAGTCAGCACAGACACTTATGTATCAGTGAAATTATTAGCACTGATTTACCTACAAGGCTTTTAACAGTGGTCTTCAAACTTGTTCTTAGTTTACAAACTATGACACATAATGGGCAACCTTCAAGCTTGTCAGACCTCCATATGCATTAGAAGTGAAAGTCTTTTTGTGTCACAGTATGTCTTTTCCTCTCCCAACTATTTGAGTCACTGTGATTCCCTGTAAGAATTTTTATCACTCAGTGGCAAGTGGATTGAAAGCCTCTGTCATGTGAAAGAACTGAGATGATGATGACT
Source organism: Corapipo altera (assembly GCF_003945725.1). NCBI lineage: Eukaryota > Metazoa > Chordata > Aves > Passeriformes > Pipridae > Corapipo > Corapipo altera. The sequence goes on from NW_020884918.1 coordinate 3,597,213, forward strand.
GTTCTCAAATTCCTCAGCAGTCCCTGAAGGTCTATCCTGGCTCAGAACTTTTATCACAGCAGTATTTTACAGCTTCCTTAACTTAAGTCTTTCTGAAGTTTTTTTGGCACGTATAGCATATTCTCTTAGGCTTTGTGGTTTCATCTATTTTTCTTCTCATCTTTCATCCACATCATGGTAATCAACTTCTCACAGGTCAAAAAACTCTTCAAAGTACTCCTTTGAACATCTGCCTCCTTAAAGCCATCCCTGCTGTATTCTCTGATAACTTGGATCCCATCCAGTTTTGCTAGATAAAGACTTAGGAGTACTCAGTGAACACCCTATTAACTAAACAGGAGAGAAAAAACAGGTTCCTACATTTTTCACTAACATCTGGTCTGAGCACAGTGGGAGGCAAAAAGCCAGCAGCGAATGATCTGTATGCACTGGTTGCAAACAGGTAACTCCTCTTCCAGATGAAACTACATATTTGAAGTATCATTTAAAACGTTCAGCAGGGAGCTATCATACCATCTTTTATATTAGTTATGAGGCATATAAATGAGGGTTTTGCTACTATCCTTAAAAAAATTACAGAGCTGAGCATACAACTTTTTTCCCAACCATTCAGCTGAAAGCAGTTGCTTTCAGTTTCTGAAGCACACACGGTACAGGGAGCCAGCAGAGACTACAAAGGGGTTTGTTCTCTTGAGTATCTAAAGAAGTTTCAATGAGGGAGCAACTTATTACATAGTCAACTCTAATAATATTCTCATTAGAAACCTGTTACATACTGCAGGGAAGGCAATCCAAACTTCCCATTGGCTTTACAGAGTTTTGGTATTGTTTCTTCATACTCAATTTCCCGTTCTGTGCTGTGTTCTTTGTATTTAATTTCAATTAAAATATGTTCCTAAACTGTGTTGCCTATTCACAGCAGTAGTAATTTCTCTAACCTTTCCCCTTCATTTTTTAGGCCAATCAAACCATCATCAATTTCTCTTGTTCTTAGTATCACTCATCTCAGTATCCTCCACCAAACTTCTATGGTGTATGCACTTGAAGAAAATCTCTGAAATTTGTCCTGTGTCTTTTTCTCATTATATCTGTTCTTATTCCTTTTCTAGATGGCATTAAGTCTCAACCAGAGTGGGGAATAGTGTAAGGCATTCAAAGCTCAATTGACACACTTGAAGAGACTACCCAGAGAGGTGGTAGATGCCACATCCCCAGAAACATTCAAGATCAGGTTGCATGGGCCTCTGAGAAACCTGATCTAGTTGAAGTTGTCTCTGTTTATAGCAGAGGAGGGCTGGACTAGATGACGTTTAAAGGTCTCTTCAGATCCAAACCATTCTACGGTTCTATGATTTTCATACATTTACTCATACCATATTCTTCTCTACAGCTTCTGTCTATCCTTCTCATTGCTAATAGTCTGTTTATTCTATCTCTCTCTAATTGTCTTTTGCGTTAGGTTGTGGGTTTTGTAAGTTTTTAGTGACAGAAACGTCACCATCCTCTGTGTGATTGAAGGGTATTCATCATCATACCACAATGTACAATTCTCTTTTGGAGATGGATGTGAATCAACCATAAGATTTTCCATTGCTTTCAGACGAGCTGCTCACTTACACTGACTGAATATCTTAAGTGTTCATCTTATTCAGTCAAACGTCCTACATAAAGATGCATCTGTGATTAGTCAGCAGTGTCTAGCAGTGGAGGTAAATTCAGTTTGCAGGAACTACCAGTTTCTTATTCAGAAAGCTGAGTGACTTTGTAAAAGCTTATAATTAAAACATTACTCGTTCTTGTCAGTGTGAACCTTAAATTAATGAGAAATTTATGAAAAAGGCAAAAGATGAAATGTCTTTAGTTTGTCAAAAGCACCTGAAACAGTCCTTTACATAGCTGAGATTGATGCAATAGAATAAATAAATGAAATCAAAGAATGGTTTGGATTGGAAGGGACCTTAAAGACCATCTTGTTCCAAACCCCCTGCCATGGGCAGGGACGCCTTCCACTAGACCAGATTGCTCCAACCTGGCCTTGAACTCTTCCAGGAATGAGGCAACCACGGTTTCTCTGGGCAACCTGTGCCTCACCACCCTCACAGTAAAGATTTTTTCCCTAATTTCTGATATAATCTATGGGCTAAATGAAGTCACAGCCATCAGCTATGATACAGTTCTTTAATCCATTGGTTCTATCTTGATTTACTCTTTCTAGGACCAGGAATTTCCAACTGTCTTGTTTTCAGAGTGTATGAAGAGCATAAATATATAAGACTTTTCTCTGATGAATTTCACAGATGTTAAATAGGTTGTGTTTTTATTCTATTGATTATACTTAAACTAGAAGGGTAAAATGACATGGGGCTTTTTTACACAATTAGAGGCACTACAATATTATTATAAGACTTGTTTTACTTTGCCTTCCTAAAATTGTTCTTTTACTGAAATTCTATTCTAACTCCATCCTGAATATTAATGACTTTCGAGCTTGGTCATGGAGTTTTTGAAGCAGTTGTAGGTCTAAAAGCACTGCAAAAAAAATGATGTATGACAATGTGAGAATGGAAAAATCTCATTGTCACATTAATTATCTATTGACAGAAGATATACAGTAGGTGATGTAATGGCTTTGGATGTTCTTGTCTTTATTACCTCTTGGGGAAAGAGTTCAGATCATGAAATGGGTTTGGTGCTCTTGAGTGGACATTTGTCCTCATCACTAAACAACCCCATAATTCAGCACAATGTAACAAAATTGGAGAGCTCAAAATGAGGAGACTTAGAACCAAGAGCATCAGGGAGTGATAAATCAGGCTAGAGGTGCAGGGCAATGCCTCTTGGGGTGACTTTCACAGCATCTGTGAGACAATGCCATCCCCATTACAAATCATTTTGCCAGGCAGACATCCTAAGGAGCTCCACATACTTGAACAGACAGATCAAACTGGAAATAGTGTTAAAAGGGAGACTGATCAGAACTGGTCTGAGACAATATTCTGTTCAACTACCATTTAATGTTATGAGAACAGTGATTTTAGCTTCATATTAAAGTCACATTCTATAATTTTGTCATTCTAGTAATATTCAGGGATTTTTTCAGTCATAAACAATGTGTGTGCATAAATAAGAGTCCATGAAGGGGGATGTCTGTATATGGCTAACTACTGTAAGTACACTTAATTGAAACATATTGGCATAATTGTCCTCTTTAGACATCCACCTTTTGATGGATTCAGGCCAACATTAGTGCATATAGCTTGCTATAGGAGTTAACTATAAACTTTTTGTGATTTACATGAAATACATTGAAAGTTTTCGGTTTAATTTTTGACAGCTGATATAATTTTCTCAGTATCACCTTCTGAGGTGGCTGCAGCAGGTGCCTTTGTTTACTGTTTCTACAGGAAGACACACCTGCAGCTATTTTGTTTTGTCACAAATATCACAATCTGAGCAACCGAGAGTAATGTTCAACTCAGGAGAAGAATTTGACACAGTTGTGGAGTGTAAATCAACAATATGATACACTGCTGAGACTTATATGTTGTGTATCTATTTTATATATGTATGTATATATAGTGGACAAAATAAGGATAATTCATTCTTTTTATTCTAGCTTCTTTTCATTCTTAGATCTCAGTCTCAAAATATACCTTTTTTTGTGTATAAAGAAATTATTTTGAATCACTTGTAAAGACATCAGATCGTTAACATAGTTCATGAAGTGCTAATCTGAGGTGACACAGAAGGATTTGGCACTTAAGCCCTAAAACCTGTGTTGCAAAACCCATGAAAAATGAAAAGTTAAGTACTGCAATATCCCACCTTGACTTACAGCCTTCCCCAGATTACTTCTCAGCTAGAGACAACATGTGATCTGCCACAGCAGTGAAGAAGGGTAATTAACTGCCATATATTATGTATTTGCAAAAGACACTGTGGACACATTTGCAAACTGTTATTAGTTTATTTTATTTATTAGCTGGCTTTAATTATATTCCTGGAAGAACCTGAGTTATGGTCCAACTGCAACACAGTCTGACAGTGGAATAAGTTATAGAAGCCACCTTCATGGGACTATAGACAACACTGCAAAATAGAGTGATCTGTTTCCTTCTTCGAATCTTCCAGACGTGATTAGATGAGAGACTAGCCAGAGACAGAAAAGTCTTTAGATGCAGAGCTGCTGTTTTTTTAATTCTGTCAGCTAGGTTTGACAGCTAAATACAATATTCTGTGGTGGAATCATAATTATTAATTAGGTAAAGGAACTGCACCCAGGCTCTTGTGCGGTAATGACTTATGCTACCCTCAGTGACTATAACCTCCATCAGCTCTGCTCAATTAACTGAGGTTAAGCATTATAGATTATTGATGAATTGGGTCATGGTAAATCAGAATGACTTTTCCAATTTAAAAATAAAAGATGGTCAAGTGTTTCAGAGACAAGGCTTAATGTCAAGCATTTGCAGAACTGTTCTCTGCTGTAGCTACTGGATGGACAAGTCTTTAAAGACGAGGTTTATCCTGTCTGAATTTAGCCATCAAAATGTTAGCCTGGTTTTTGTGAAGTGAGATATAGTCACTGGAACGAGTCAGCCAGTTTGTGGGGGTGATTCACCATCCAAGCCAGACAGCACAAATAGCCAGCCAGAGGAATCTCTCCCTCCATATTAACCAAAGAGGGGCTCTGAATGACTGGATGTCATCCTCAAGTTTTAAATGATCAAAGTGGATTGAGATAAATACAGACTTTTCTGCCTGAGACATACTCAAATGACTGAAATTGTTCATGGGAGATGTAGTAGAAGATTCTCAGGGGGTATGACATCTCACTCTTCTTGCAGAGACTGAGCCAGGGCCAAATACCTTCTGAAACGTCACATGTTGAGGCTGGTTGTAAAGACTTTAAAAACCTGAAGATTTCGTGGATTTGGTACACCTTAAAATACGACTACACAAGCTGCATCTGTACTACTAATTGGAACATATCCCAGCAGACACTTGAGCACATCTATACTGTCAAACTGTTAAAATGATGACTAGCTTGGTTTCAGACCACAGAAGATCAGCACTTTTGTAACGGGTTGCTGAGCATGGTGCAGAACCCAGCAGAATTCAGGGATCACTTCCAACAGCAGCTTGTGTGTGGTAACCCTGCTGTGAAGGCTAAGAGAGTTTAACAGTATGGAGACATGCTGCTCCATGCCAGATGACCTTAATGTCAGTGAATGAGCATATTTGATTACGTTAATCCATTTAAAGCTTAATCTTAGACTGTATCTATGCCTTCTTCTGCAACCTTTCTTTTGTATTGCAAACTGACTTAGAGCAAGGCACCCCTAAAACTATGAACCAAGCCTGTGCTGATGTAGCATGTCACTCACCAGGGTGGGTGAAATGACATAAGCAATACTAAATGATTTTCAATTGACTCAAAGCTTAGGCATCTGCCTCAAAAAAACCCAAAGAGCATCCTTCACGTTTTCTCAGGATGGTAATTTCTATGGTCTCTTACACAGGGAATGACTGCTTCATTCCCCTCTATGCATGTGCAGTATTGTAACAGTCACAGATGTTTCCCCTTGCTATTTACTGTCTCAGAGCTGCCATCTGTTCAGTGCAGCCTCCTGTTGTCCCTCCACCAATACTTAGCTCATAAACTCTTTGGACAAGTTAATCTTTTCGTCTCTAGGATGCTTGACCTGAAATCTCAGCGGCAATACAGAAAAAAATAATAATAGTAATTACAATAGTATAAATGCAGACTTCAGCTTTTGGAGGTAGGAAACAGAAAATCCACTTTAAATGTGTGCATGTGTTTATATTCCTCTGAAGCAATCTTTCTGAAGTGGAAATGTAGCCACATATTTTCTAACTACGTACAGCAATGAAGAATATTTGACAGGTCAAAAAATATCACTGAAAGGAAGGGAAGGTAAAGAACAAAATATCAAAATTTAATAATCAGAAATTAGCTAAAATTCTTCATGAAAACATAGCTTTTTCAGTTTTAACAGAGGAAAAAAAATCTACTGTCCCTCAAACCACGGAAAATATAACTAATTGAAACCCTTCAAAATAGTCAGAGAAGAGTGAAAAAATGAATATTTACTAATATATACTTTAATTATATCAATTATCACTCCAGGACAGACACAAATGACATTGACTACCAGTATGGTTTCATGGAAATCTCAATCTTTATTTTTGACAAAACTTATGCCTGTTTTATTTGTAAGATTTATAAATAGCAACAATATTAAAAGAAGTCTGAGGGAACAAAAAAAAAAGTTTGTGAGAATATACTGTACTTCATGCCAGCTTTGAAAAGGAATATTCAAAAGACCTGTCCAACTAATTGATCAAGTGATTCGGCTGGATGGTCAAGGACTATGAACAATGGTGAGTGATCTGATGCAATTCTTTTAAGTTGAGGGCTGGATACTACATGGACAGATGCTGTTACATGCTGGGACAGAGCTGCACTGCTCTAGGGAGGGCTCTGGCAAGCATCAGACAAACAGTGCATTTGTGTGCTCCTTGCTGGAACAGGGAAGTGTGGCTGATGGTGGCACACTGGCACAGGTTACTCAGCAAAGTGGTGAGTGTCCCACCCCTGGAAGCATCCAAGGTCGGGTTGAACAGGGCTTTGAGCAACCTGATCCAGTGGAAGGTATCCCTGCTCAGTGCAGGAGTTTGGAGTAGGTGACCTTTAAAGGTTCCCTTCCAACATAGACTATTCTATGATTTTAATGCACTGCATGTCTGTAGGACGTGGATCCTCTGCTACCAAGCCCTGGTGAGTGAAGATCACAGGAGACAGAGCAGTATCCCTGCAGCCTCTGGACAGCTGGTGCACGGCTCATACTCTGCTTGTAAAACCTTTCCTGCTAACTGGAAAGGACACAATGAGGACAGGGCACCACAGGGTCAAAATTGTGAGTCCCCAGCATTCCCTTTGGGCCTCATTCACACACACATTTGCACACAGGCGCGTGGTTGCAGGTTGAGCACAGTCTAACCCTAAACCCACATGTGAATGTAAAGCTGGAGGTCAAATCCAAAGGTCCTTAAACAGTCAAAATGCCCATTGAAATCTATGTTATTCATTCCTGCGACATTGAAATTATCCATGCATGCAGAGAGGAGGCAATAAGTGCATCTATTGTCCTAGAGCTGGTAGAAGCTGGTTCTGCCTTGGATGCTGGTGTAACTCGTAGCATTTGAAGACCAACCAGGGAACACACATCAAAAACCACAGTATTTTATCCATTTGGACTTGCAGAAAAGGGATGAGAGGGTATGATAAATGACTTTATCTATAGTACAGAAGAGCCACAGGGCAACCATGAATTGGTCCTTCAAGGAGCTACTCCTGCATAAGGGCTGAAGGGAAGGAACTCCAGAACCTGCTCTGGAAGATGCTGTCCCAGTGCTGCCTTTTTGAGCAATTACAGGTTACTGTGGTCAGCTCCTGAGGGGTGGCTCCTGGAGAATTGCCATCAGGTTGTATTTTCCTTTTTTTTCTTCAGGGATCCTTTCAGTTTCTTCCACAGGCTATCCTTCCTCTTCATCTTCTTCTCTACCATGGGCAGTGAGGACTCCTTCCTTCGAATTTCCCTCACTAGTCCATGAAAGACATCATCAATGTAGAAGCGGAGCGCAGCTGAAGTCTCAAAAAAGGAGCAGGAATATTCTCTGGCTAAACTCATTCCTTCTTCAGTTGAGACCTACAAAGAAAAGAAAAGTCCATAAGTATACCCTAATACACGGAGCACTAATCGGCATGAGAGCATTACAATATATATAATCTGAATCTTTTGACCCAGCAAATCACTGACCTTTAATTTTACAAGAAAATAACCTAACAGCACCCAACAGAGGAGATTCAAAGGTGAAAGGATCAGATTGAATTCATGAGATAAGCTCATACCTGAGCTGTATGAAGATCCAAAATCTATGTTTTTCAGCTCATGTTTCCTAAGTGTCCTCATTCTCAGAGAACATGGGGGAAATGCATCTTTGTATTTTGAGGAATTGTAAGGGGAGGAATCACCATGAGGCTGGAGGAAAAGAAGCTCATTTAACTTGCCTGAATTTTGAAAGAGGGATCTTATTCCTAAAATTTTCATGTTGGTTACCTCTTGGTATTTGCCCTACCAGCCTTCTAAATCAGCATTATGATTAGTTTGTGGTTCAAATAGAGGTCAAATGCTTTTCATAAGGACTGCCAGTGCCTACCACTTAAGGTACTTTTTACACTTTGGAAATTCATCCAATACCATGCAAGTCTACAGAAAAACACAGAGCAGAGTCTATGAGCTTCTTGAATGCGAAGCCAGCTTCCCAGCCAACAGACCAACCTTAATTTTCAGTGTTTGAACATAAATATGAATAAATGAACTGTATGAATGACGTGTATGATGTATATTTAAATTCTAGGTCAGAAATTCCAGCCTTTGTTTTTGTTTGCATTTGAATATCATGATTTATTCAAGTAACTTTCCAAACATCCTCATAAAAAGCCAAAACAGTACTTTGAGACAGCTTTGTGAAGGGCTACATAATAGGCCCTGAAAAGTCGCAATTGCTACTGTCTGTCACAAGACTCATCTCTGTGCTTTTTTTTCTTTTTTCTTTTCTCTTTTTTATTTTTTGTGTGTGGGGGGGGGACAGGTTTGTTTTGTTTTGTTTTGTTTCCTTTTGTTTTGTTTTGTTTTGCTTTGTTTTTCTTATTTCTACCTTCGTTGCACCCAAAGTGCCATTTATATTTATTAGGGAAATAAACCCCTATGACTCAAGATGCAAACATAGTATCTCATACCTACCATAAGGAAAATGACCTTTATGACTAAATAATGACCTCACCTCATTTCATTTATTCTGTCTATCTGTAAAGCTGGACATGGTGAGAAACAGGATTTGGCATGAACAGAAAATCAGCTCATTCCAGCCTGGGGGTAAATCTGCACCAAGCATGTACCTGCATAACACAGACCACAGAATTCCTCACTGTCACCTTCACATGAAGTCACAAACTTTGTGACATTAGTAAGGATCATTCCTCTGTGCTGCAGGTACAATCTTAATTTAATTAAGAATATTGTGAGGGTAAGTGGGGAGGCTGCATGCCAACCTGAATAATATTTACTGACACAATGAAAGATGGTTACTGCTTTCCAACTGCTATAATTGCCAACCTTTAGCAAAAGGCGATGGGTAAAAATATGGTCTTTGTTTTTCTCTGGGCAGCTGTGTAAGCAAAATGCATGATTCAATATGTCTATTGGGCATCATTGAGGAATTGATTGTCTGGATAGAAGACGATTTTGGTTTATTTTGGACTTTATAATGATTTTTTTTTCCTTGCTACGCCTTGTTTGAACTGAAGGAGGAATTATTTTTTTTATTTTATTTTGTTAAAGATGCTGCAGTTCTGAGCAAATGATTAAACAGAGCTACAATGTCAATGAAGATTTCATACCTTCATTACCTAATAGGAAGAAAAAATTCCACATAAACTGAAACATCCTTATGTTAAAAAAGGTAAGGTTGTAAAGATAATTAGGGTACAAGCATAATAACACTCAAGTATAAAAATTGCCCTCTTGCTCTGTGATTTCCTAGTCTTTACCCATCTAGCTACTCCTTTGTTCCATTCTCTTCCCCCCCACCTTTTTTTTTTTTTTTTTTTCTTTTCTAGGATCAAAACTATATTTTTTCCCCCCTGCAAGGAAGAATAACTGCAGGGAAGACACACTATTCTCTGTAATGAAACAAGACTGCTAAGGGCTGTGAGAAATGGGGAATACTCAGGAGAATTAAATCATGCAGAAAAACTTCCTCCCAGTCTCTGTGTGGCTGAAGGTTTGCAACTTGGGCAGATTTGGCTGTGTTTCTACAAAAAGCAACAAAAGTTTGGTTTTGGACTCTGCTTTCCTGCCAAATTACAGAGACGACATTAAAATTATTAATGGCGATAGTTAATTTCAAAGCAAGGTATTTTTCTTAGATCTCGCCCTCAGGAACTGATTAACTGCTTCGGCAAAATTTTACGAGCTAATTCAGCATGAGGAGGACACCTGGCACAAACAATTTCAGGACAATTAGCTGATGTTTTTCAGCTTCAAGGCTGAAAACGCAATTTTTTGAAATATAATGGTGTAATAATTACCACTACCGCTTCCAGCACCAATGAATGTAGCTATAGTAGCTTAATTAATCTGTTTGTTGAAGAACCTGTAAATATAAAGAGATGTCTAGAGCAAAAATACACATTTTTCTTTCAGTTCATATTTCGGTCAAGAGGCCAGACACCTATGGAATGAGAAACAGGGGATGAAGCCCTTGATAAGGTGACTGACACCTGCATAATTCCAGGGATTTACCTTGTCCCCATCTTATTGCAGGAAGAGAAACTATATCATAGAAATCCATCCCAGATCTGCACAGCCCAGGGACTTGTTGACAAATTGCAGTTCTGAGGGTCTGTATCAGTGGCAGATATGATCTGTCAGCTTGACACGGACAGGCAGGTCAGGGACCGAGGTCATTCTGTTGAATATATATCTGGGAAACAGAGTTTTATATCTCTTCTTTAGAGTAAACCCCCTTGATTGAAGCTGGTATTGTTTCCAGGAGTATAATTCTGGTTATATTGATTCCAATTTAGCTCGTTTCTGTGCTGGTAAACCTTAGGAAGGCAATGAAGGTGGAAGACTGGTGTAGTGAATATAATGAAAAATGAAAACTTAAGAGCTGGCAGAGGATTCCCAATTTTGATTCAAACTTTTAAAAACTGTGATAGTCTGGGTGGGGTTTGGATCATGTCTTACAGAAGAAGGTCATGAAGCTTGCAGGACAACCAAAGATCAAGATCCCCCCTAGGACAAGTCCATAAAATGAAACATCATGAACATGATGTTCCACCCTGGAAAAGAGTCTTCTCAGGTCTGCCTTGTGAAGTGTGTGATTCTGAGTGCCCATTTGTGCACAGGTGAGCTGGGAGGGAAGTTACACCTGTGACAACGTATAACTGAATTATGTCTAACAAAGGTATACTTGTTACAACAGCACATGGACTGTGAACAGCACATGGAACTAAAGGTTGAATTTGGGAGTTTTCCATCCCTGGATAGCTGAGAGCAGCTAGAGCACAGCACAGCCTCCTCCTCAGAGGAAGTATTTCATGGGCTACAAACCACATTATATAGCATTAAGATTCTGTTTGTGGCTTTTGTAAACCTTCCTTGGAAAATTACAAGTGAGATTAAATGCGATGCTGACAGCCTGTGAAAGTCATGATGGATGAGCTGCCATCTTTAAGACAGCCAGTTCCCCACTAAGGTCAACTCCTGCACAAAACCACCTGGGCTGAGTGGTGGGTGGAGAGGCACTGACAGTCATTGGCCCCCATGGGGAGAGCATAAAAATACCTGAATACCTGTATCTGAGAAGAAAAATACAAAGAAACTAAACAGATCAATAGTCTACTTCTACCCTTGGACTGCCATTAGCTGGAAAATCTCCATCAGGATCACACTCTTTTTGTGCTCAGCAGAGGATCCCAAAGCAGATTTCATTGATGGGGGCTGTGTTAACAGAGTCAACAATATCGTCTTGGGTGAGTTAAAGGTGGTCTTCAGGTAGGAAAGAAATGCATTTCCTCCTGTGCATCTCATCCCTGCAACAGCGTGTTCTAACTGAGATGGCTTTTGCAGTTTTCCTCTTGTGATTGGGACATTCAGCTTGCCATGGAGAGGTCTGGAGGCTGCAGGTGGAGTGCTATGGAGTGCCAAGGGTTGCAAGAATTCCCCTAATTTTTTTCATACAGTCTCCTACACTGACAGTCAACATTAAAATTGTATAATTTTATATAATTTTATACCAAAATCCTTTATCTATGATTTTTTTTTTTTTCCTGAAAGCCATTGGTCTTTACCAGAGACAGAAAGATAAACATGTTGCTCAGCAGAGTGCTCATCTAAATCCCACTGAGGCTAAAAGGAGGAATTCCAGTTGGTTTTGATTGTGCTTCGCATTTTTGAAAGACAACAATTTATGAGAGTTGTATGCAAAAGATAATTATTTAAGAGCATAGGGAGGGAAGCAGCATATTGAGCAGCCTTGTTTCCAGCACAGTAAACAATAAAAGGAGCGGGATAAGCCTTGAGTAGTCTGAATAATGTCCTGGAAATATCCATTCCCTTTCCATTCATCTCAGGTGGATTTTTTTCTGTTCCTCAACAAGTCCCACTCCAGAAAAAAAGAACCAGATGCCAGACTGTGTATTAACACCTAGATATCAGTTTAGAGACAGGCAAGCAATCAAGAAGAGTGTACGTACATGTTTGGGACTCTTCCGATTACAGCCCATTCCCTCAGCACATCAGGACAAACATAAAAAGCTTTTGGTAGAGATGTAAATCCATAATATTAGAGGAAAAACTGTGGAGATCGAAAGTATTCATAATTTTCTCAGTCTCTAATAAGTAAACTTGGCAAAAGAAAAAGAGAAAAGTAATATCATGGGTCTAGAAATTGAATGCAATTCTGGCCAACAAAATAAAAAATAATGGGTGTTGCCAATCTGACATGAGCAGTAATTTTTTTAAGCCCAACACTGACCACTTAGTTTGTACTTAAGACTGTCCTGCAGAACAACTGTGAGTTTTCTCATTAATCATAGAATCACAAAATCATTTAAGTTGCAAGAGACCTCTGCAATCATCAAGTCCATCCATTAACCCAGCACTGTCAAACCCACCACTAAACCATGTTCCCAAGTGCTACATCCACATGTTCTTTGAACATTTCCAGGAACAGTGACTCTATTTCTGTCCCGTGCATCCTGTTCCAGCACCTGAGCATCCTTTCAGTGAAGACATTTTTAGTAATAGCTCATCCAAACCCTCTCTGGTGAAACTTGAGGCCTTTTCCTCCTGCTCTATCACTTGTTACTCTGGAAAAGAGACAGACCTTCACCTCGTTACAACTTCATTTCAGGTAGCCATAGGGAATATTAATAACAATCAAGACTGACCAATTTTCACTAGTCTCAGTTCATAACTCTATATCTAAGGTAACAGGAAGAAATTAGGTGGTTCCTGGACACCCAGCACTGGCAGGTGTCGGAGACCTACCCTGGGCAGGAAAAGCTCTGCATTTTGATAGGTAGGACTGCATCCAGCAAAGGCTGAGCTGAATGTTCCTGTGTTGCCACCTGACTTTTTTCAGAGCCAAAGGCTTTCACTGTAAATGTCTGAATTCTGTTCTGAGAAACATGCAACCCAAACCACCAACCCGAGAGCAGATCCATTATACCTATGTCATTTTTGACAGTTATTAATTTTTCCATTGGACAAGTGTTGTGTCAACAGGCTTGGTGGCAGAGACTTCCTACAGGCCGGTATAAGGATCTTTCCAAGTGTGAAACGCTATCATTCAGGTCAAAGCTCAAACACTTGGCTATGACGGTAGTGGCTGAGGTTGAAAACACAAGCAGAACCAGATAAAACAGGAAAAATCAATCTTTCTGTCTTCCTGAGATAAGTAACACTGTTGTTGTTTGTTCACATAATACATGTCATGGAATATTTTTAAAAAGAAAAAAAAAATGTTCCAAGACCTTTTACTCTTTTTGCTTTCTTCAGATCTTTACACTTATAAACTACCTATCATATTCTTCCCACTGAGCAATGACATTTCTGAAAAAAGGGGAAAAAACAAGATCAACTCAAAATCAACTTAGCCTGAAAAAAATGTTGAAGACTAGAGTTTGTGAGGAAACACGGTGACCTTTTGTGGCCAGAGATTCAATATGACTCTGTTTCAGTCCAAACAAATGCATAGTAAAAACAAAACTTAAACAAAAATCCTTGTTTAAAACCTCCAGTTTCTATCTCCCTCAACATTAAACATTCTGCATTGTTATAGTTTGAAGTTAATTTTAATGTGAATCATCGCTTGAAAATGTAATGCTGAAACTTTTCTTTCTGCAGACATGAACATTTTAACCATGTATGATTCTGCTCCCAAATTTATACAGTGCAGTTACAGATTTGATTTGACCAGAATTCCACTAGAATTCACAAATAGTTTCCACTGATACTAACCAGCATTTTTCATTGAACCAAACAAATGTACCTTACTTTTTCCCTCAGTCCCTGGGGAAGCACACCTCTTTTCAGCAACCAGAGTAGTTAAGGACTAACATGTGCTGCAGAAACGTGGAAGGACAGTTTCATGTCAACACCATTACTCTTAAATTCATTTGGAACTCTTCAGAAGTAATTAGTTGAACAAACCTCACTCTGACTTCATGGCACGCAAATCTGCAGGCTCAGCTTTGCTGGCTTTCTAGCCCAGACAAGATAAAAGCTGACATAGAATTAATCATTATCTTGAAGGTATTGCAATTAGTTCTGTTCCTCCTTCTCCCATCCCCGAGTTACATGCCTCATAAGAGTTTTTCATGTTTTCCTTCTGGTCTTGCCACTCTGTCACTCTTTTTTACTGGTTTCACACTTAAGTATCTTGGGTGACCAGAGTGGGATCTAGTATGAATGGCCAGGGGTGTAGGCAGGACTAGCAGGCTGAGATAAGAAGATAAAGTTTTGCTGTGTGAATTTATGCCCTGGAGGGACTGGATGCCATGGAAGTAGCATGTGCCACAGCAATACACATCTCATGTCCTCAGCTGCTCCAGTCTCTGAAGGAACTCACATTACAGAGGCTCAGATATTCCTTCCCTTCCCCTCATAACCTGGACTTTACCTTAGGAAGGAAGGAACGGACAGGAAGGAAAATGTAGTTTTAACAATGAAGAAAATAATAGGATTGTGTGGCTCTTCAGTGAAGAGCTTTGTATCTTATTGTTAGGAGATGGAGAGTGGAGTGTATGGGATTGTAAAACTAATTTGCTCATTTTTTAAAGGGAAACTATTTAATGGTCTTGGTAAAAATTAAATTTCTAGAGAAAATCAGGGAGAGTGATCTGTCCAAAATTATATACTTCTCACCCAGTTAGTCACTATGATATGACATGGAATAGAGTTTAAAGTCTGTTCTGAACGAGGAAGAAACATACTCTCATTTGGTCTAAGGGAACTGCAAATTGCTGGGGGTTGTGAGAGTTATCTGATGAAGTATCAGTGATCAGTTGTTCTTACGTACTTCACTACTGACCACTGTTAGATTAGATGGACAGACATTTTCTCTGACTACTTTCTGACAGAAATTTCTGTACTCTTTCAGGAAAACTCTAAGTTAATACTAGCTATTTTGTTAAATACATCTGTCTCATGATTTTTTCATATGAAAAACTCTAGATTCAATGCTAATTCATGCTTGAATTATTTCTGGAAATTTTTAGCATCTTTTGTGATGGAGATTACTGCTCAGAACTAATATCTGCTAGTCTTTCTCCCATTTTTGGAATTTTATTATTTTCCCCCACTTCGGATCCAAAATATTTCTGCAACACAGGAGCTGTTTCTCCAGGTAATTTCATTCCTGCTTTGGGCAAATGTTTGGAATAAAAAGAAACATCTCCATGAAGTTGCTTAGTTGTAAAGCAAGTAAAGCACATGTTATGGTCTATTGTTCCCAATTTGTGATAATGCTACTTCATTGTTTCACAAATATAATGTTAAATAACTAATGAACATCTTATTTCATATAAGAATTACTATGAAATCAGGGTGTTGTCTGCAGCTTAGACTTTGAAGCTGTTCTTCTTTACTACAAACTGTACTCCTTTGACTTTATCTTGTCAAAAGCAAGACTGATGTGTGGGTTAAAGCATCTTTACATCAGGAAATGTTTCTGGAGAGATGGCCTCAGGATCTGACTGAATTGGATACTCAAAGCCACATGATCCTGCATCAGTCAGCAATAGCTCTGGGTCTAATTTGGAGAGAATGTGGAAGTGTTAAATCCTTAGCATCAGTCTTCAAGATGAATAAGTTCAGGTCAATTGCTCAAAGCATTTTTCAGAGATCTGACAATTTTCTAAATTGTCCATCATCTTTAAAGGTTCTTTGATTGCAACGCTCAGCTGAAGACATAGATGGCCATAAGATGGCTGCAAATCAGACCTTCCTACATCAGTTTCACTTGGACATCTGTTGGAGGAGATCAGGCTTTTGTAAGGGGGGAAAAAAAAATCTAGGAATTGCAGCTTTATGTTCACAAAAAAGGAGAACCTTTTCAATTTTTGTAAGCAACAACGAACAAATCAATTCTCTTCTGACATCAGCAGATGGTTATTTAAAAAAAATTACATGTACAAGAAGCTGAAAATGTACATATTAGGCTTCTTTATAAGCAAGTAGAAAGTTAGTAGTATTGAAGTATTGAATGTAAATTGAAGCAGTATAGAATACTTATTAAACTCTGCCAGTGATTTCTATTATTTCTTTTATCTATTTGTAGACTTATAGACTTTTATTTATAGACTGGTATAGGCTACTTTCAGCCATGTGTTAGACACTAAATTTCCACTAGTTAATCGAATTTCTTCATCAGAGCAGAGGCACTAAGCAGACCAAGGACTGAGTAAATAACTTAACTCCCAGTAACATACACAAATCTCCCTGATATTACATTACTTTGAAGAGGGGAGTAATACAGTGTCTAACAGCAATATTTTGTCCTGAAAACACTTGATTGACATGAGAAGACAATAAAGCAGGAGGCAGTAATGAGGGAAGATCAAAACTCTGGTTCTATTTTCCTCAGTTACCTGCTGAAGATTGGGAAATGCAGTTCAAGAATTTCAAAGGAAACCACAAAGAAATCTGGAGAGCTAAATACAAAACAAGGAAGAGGTAGAAACGGGTGTGTATTTATTTGTGCATTTTTACACATATGGTTTCAAACAAGAACTGTAGATAAAGCAAAAAAACCCACCCCACAACTCAGCAAAAATATTAGTGGTTCACAGACCTGAAATAATCTTTTGAGCCAAAGTAACCAGTGCTTTTGTTTAGTTAATTGTCTCATTTTCAGACATACGAACTGACTACTAGAATTAAGCTCTGAAAGATCCGTTTTACTTCAGTCGAATATGAGTTTCCAACACTGGAATAAAAAGGTCACGAAAAAAATGTTCCAAATGAAGCAAATAGCGTTGTTTGTTCTGACACCACACAATGTTTCACACCAGTGGAGTGCAGCACACATGTATCATCCTGGTGTACAGTTTTCACACCTAAACATACTCCCAGAGACAGGGAACACCATTATAAGATTCTGGCAGCGAAAAGAAAATTGCAAGTAGTCTCTCCTTCCTCCTTACATCTTCATGCAATAGTCATCTGCTGGGATGCAGGGATTCTGTCCAGGTTTCTATAGTGAATGTTTGACAGAAGGGAAGCAGAGGAAGAATTTATGATGCATTTATAAAGTTTTGGATTGCAATGGAATTTTTTTTTTTCAGAAGTCATTTCCTGAAGTAAACACATGTTGAAAAATATGAGGTATCAAAGTGTCTTATGCACAATATAAAGAATAACTTTTCACCTTTTCATCTTTTAGTTTTTTATCTTGAGTTGTTTTTTAAAGAAAAAGTTACTGGATTAAATGAGAAGAGGATGTTATGTCAGAAAATGGGAGTGGTGAACTGTTGTGTTTGTTTTTTCTGGAACATGTAATTAATTTTGAGAGTTTAGTAATGTTGAAGTTTATTAAAAATGTTTGTCAAACAATCTCATTACAGGAAATATTGCAGAATATCTTTATCAAACTAATGACATTGATCTTCCCCATGTCAATATTAATTCAGACAAAATATTACACTTTGGCAGAATATGAATTGATTGAAAATGTCATGGTAGTTTTATGGAAACTTCTTTTTCATCTCCTTTCTGATGTGGCGAAAGGAGAGCTCTTCTTTTCTTTGTTGCAGGAATATTGGAAGCGAGAGGCCCATGACATGGGAACCTTAAAACAGGAGTGACAGCTGCATAAGAAGCACCCATTTGGCTCCATCGTGTGATGTGATCCACCACCGTGGACAACGCGTAATAGAAACTTGAGTCTGAAGAACTGTGTATGAAGGGGATAACAACGAGAAATGAATGTGTGGAGGGAGAAAAATTAAAAATCCTAAATGGCCAGTGGGTAGGAAAAACTGTAGGAAGACATTTAGCTAATTAGACGTAACAAGCTCTCTTATTGCCTGCTAACCTTGCTCAAATTACCTCGCTTTTACTGCAGGCTGAGAACATGGACCTGGATGGTTTCCATGGTAACCTGTTCATATATTTCTGGTAACTTGTCCTGTTGGCAAGCTCCTTGTTTAGGGAGCACTTTCTTTGGATAACCCTTCCACGTTTGCTGCCCATAGGCTTTGATTTGTAATCAGAAGACTGAGTACCTTAAAGTAAGCAAAGTGAGAACTAACAGCTGGCAGAATCTTAACTTTTTGTAATATAGCCCTAAACTTTCTGCCCTACGTCTCCAAGACATGTTGGATACTTTATTAACAGAAACTTAACCAATGGTGATGCTTGAGGGTGTAATTAGAAGGGGTTTTTTTCTATAATTTTTATTTTTTTTTACTGAAGTCAAAAAGGGATGCCTCTTCTTATCTTTGCCACAAAGAAAAGGATACAGTAAAGAGAGAAGAGAGAAGCAGAAGAATGAAGGTGGAAGGATGGCAGAGGGGAGAAAGACAGATTATATCTTTATCATGCTAGCTTGGGGGTAGAATGAGTAAACAGACTCTTAACAAACAGAATGGAAGAAATCCCTTGCTAGAAGCATCTGTTTAACCTCTTCTATCCATGATGTATCCTTCCAATTATGCAGATACTCTTGATGTATAAAAGCTGCTGTATTAATATACCCTGTGAACCCAAATCATGATTATAACTCATATTCTTATCCAGAGCAATAGACTTTTCTGTCCATCATTGATAAAGTTGCAGCTCAGTTTACCCAGCAGCACGTGTGAAAGTGCATCTACACACACAAACACACACACAGAGCAAACACTTCTGGGACCAGCTTGAGCCTCTCCAATGCACCTGGCAGAAGGTTTGGCCTTACAGCAAAACTTGGATGTGGATGCTGACAAAACACTGCTCTAAGGAGTCCCTTCAGTACTGGGAGGCATTCAACGTCAGCTCCTCTGCAGTTTAGAAATGGTTTCTGACATTTATTTATTTACCATGTTTCAGTCAGACAACTCAGTGGAACCTGCAGTCTGACCAGACTTTGGAAACGGCAGTGAAAAGGTGAAATACAACACGTGCAGTATAGATGCCACAGGCTAGGTTATCCTGTCTTTTCAAAAGGTTTTCAGAATTTTTTTGGAGGAAAAAAGTGATGTGTCATAACCTTGGGGATAAGCAACCAGGTGGACTGCTGCTTCTACATCCCTCCAGACAAACAACAGAAAAGATTGAAAATGAAAGACAGGAAACAGATAACACATAACTTATGATAAATATATTAATAACACTGTGTGGGGAAAATAATACATTAAAACATGAAGAGTATTAAGGGTCAGGGAGAAGAAAGGTATGGTTTCTCAAGGTATGGTTTCTCAGGGGTAACTTTTCTGTCTCATTAAATATTAACACTATTTTATCACTGTTTGTGACAGTGGCTGGTATGTAAATCTAGAACTTTTGCAGATTGACATCCATTCCTGAATAAGCAACACCACCGTTCAGACTGTGGAGTGGAACGCACAGGGTCATCATGGAATGGTTTGGGTTGGAAAGGACCTCAAAGATCATATCATTCAACCCTCCTCCCATGGGCATGGACACCTTCCACTAAACCAGGTTGCTCAGAGTTCTGTCCAGCCTGTCCTTGAACATTTTCAGGGATAGGGCAGCCACAGTTTCTCAGGACATCCAGCAACTCCACATCCTTCTTATGCTGGGACTCCCAGAGCTGGATACAGTTCGCTGGATGGCTTCTTCCCAGAGTGGAATAGAGGGGGAGAATCACCTTCTTCAACCTTCTGATCACACTACTTCAGATGCAACCCAGAGCACAGGGAGTTTCTGGGCTACCAGCACACATTGCTGGGTCATGTGGAGCTTCTTATAAACCAACACCCACAAATCCTTCTCCACAGGGGTGCTGTCAATCCATTCACTTCCAAGCCTGTAATTGTGGGGGGAGATGGTAGGCCCATGAAACCCCCAGGCCCCCCAGGAAGTAGAAGAGCTAGAAGCATTAAAGGGAGTAAGGCCATTCCCGTGAGAGAAGTAAGAGATAACTGCACATTCCCATGGAGACAACCCTGAAAGTTGGACAGTGCAAGGTCGAGCTGTATAACAAACTGCAGGTGTTGCATTCCTGGGTGTTTTGCAGGAAAAAGTTTATAGAGTGCATGTATGGGAAAAGTAGAACTTGGCACCTAATAAAAGGCTGCCTGCTCAGCATAGCAGGCAGACATCTCTTTATCTCGTTACCCTTGTGTGTGTTGTGTGTCATTCTTCCCCCTTCAAGCCGAGGCCTGTCGACAGATACCCAGCGACATGTACTTGTGCTTGGGATGGCCCCAACCCAAGTGCAGAACCTTGTACTTGGCCTTGTTAAACTTCACGAGGTTCACACAGGCCCATCTCTCAAGCCTTTCCAGATCCCTCTGGATGGTCCATCGCCTTCCTCCAACACGTGACTGCACCACACAGCTCAGTATCACTGGCAAACTTGAAACATCCTTACCCATCTACACAGGTATAACAGTGACAAAGGCATAAAATAACTCATTTGATTTCTCTAGGGAAGCTTGCTTACTATTTCCTAATGGTTAATTTTTATTTTCTTAAATACATAAATAAGTCTGCGTTTGGGGGAATAAAATTGCTGGTACTAAAAGCAACAGCTGGTGAAAAACAGTAAGTGCTTAACGCCTCAGCAGTTACTGTCACTAGCAATTCAGGACATGTTATCACCCCATTATTTTTTTACCTGTAGAAATAAAATAAGTGTTATTAAATGCTTTAGGAAACGACAACTGCCTGTGGTAAAGTTTCACTGTGTGAGATGGAAGGAATATTAATAAGAGGATAGGTATGACATCTTTGAGAAAAAATGTGGAAAAGTAAATGTAGATCCCATGTTAGAAAGAAGACGCAGTTGCTATGGTTGACACAATTTTTTCAAGGTGGAATTAAATATTTTCTGCTGAAAGCTGTATAGAAACTAGAGAATCGTTGCATGGTTTAGGATGGAAGAGATCTCTCTAGGTTATCTAGTGTAAACTCCTGCTCATAGTGGGTCCACCTGGAGCGGATTACTCATGACATATTCAGCCAAGTTTTGAACACCTACAAGGAAGGAAATCTCCCAGCCTTTCTGGGTGCTTCTTCCGCTGTTTGACCCCTCTCATAGTGAAAAAAACCCAAACCCCTCAAAATTACATGTTTTCTTGTGCTGCAAATGTGGGGTTTTTTTGATAAGGATCTAAGGATCATTTCCTTGGACCTGCTGGCTAAAATTTTGCTAATACTACCCAGAAGCACCTGAACACCTTTGTTTTAAGGGGACATAGGGGTTCATGGTCAGCTCATCCACCAGGACTTTCACATCCTCTTCTGCAAATTTGTCTTCTCTCCTGCAGTGCTCAAGGGGCACTTCTGCATGATGGTGTCCATCCCAGTTACATACTCAGCATTGTTTTTGCTGAGTTAGGTGCAGCTCCTGTCAGGCCATTTCTCCAGTTTGGCAATGTCCTCTTGTTTATATTCCTTTATACCTTCTACCCACCAGTGCATCAACCACCCCTCTCAGTTAGGTCCCACTTACGAAGGTATTTCCCATCTCAGCATTCAGTTGTTAATATTTATATTCAAAATACTGCCTTGAAATTGACCTCTGAGGAATGCCACTAGTAATTCACTGCTCTCTGGACTTTCTACTGCTCATCACAACCCTTTCAGCGTGGTCATCCAGCTAATTAATTCCCATCCACTGTTAGTCTATGTTTCCAAACCTACCTCACCTGTTTGGCTGCAAGGACACTGTGTGAGGCTGAGTTGAAAGCCTTGTCAGAGTTCAAGGTAAACATAATCCACTTCTTTCATCCACAGAGTCACTTGTCTGGAGACCATCACAGAATTCAGCTTCTCAGGTATGATTTACCCTTAGTAAATCCATGCCAGCTGTTCCCAGGTACTTTCTTATCTATCGTGTGCCTGGACATGGAATTTTGGGAGAGTTGCTTCATGAACACGTCATCTGTATCTTCTAAAGATAACTGGTACTGAAAACATTTACCAACATAATTGATTTAGCTTTAAACGGCTTATCTCAGGTAAACTGAGTGTACACTGCCCAGCTGAGCCCTATAACTTCAACCTCACTGAAACTTCTTTCAAGGTTGCTCAAAGAATGTACATGAAAATGTAGCTGATGGGTCAAGATGAACATAACAAGAGGTAACACTGTCCCATGTAAGTAAACAGGTAGAATTTTTCTAAAATTAAAACCTTTGGGTCAAAACTTGAATTTTTCCACCTGCTAGACTTCTGCTTTACTTCTTTCTGTTTGGTTTTTTTTTGTTTGTTTGCTTTTCTCACCTCTTTTCATGGTTGAAAAGCTTGACTAGCTACTTCCAACCCTTTTTCTTAGTAGTATTTTATCAAAAAGGGTGCAAATCCAAAATAGACCACATATTATCAAGGAGGACAGGCCTTGATAATATGAAAGAGAAGGCCTCACAATCTGAGACAATGAAAAAGAGAAGCACTCAAATTTCATGCCATATGGGCATGAGCAAATAAAGCAAAATTACCAAATGGAAATGGAAAAATTTCTGCTACATCTCAGTTCAGACCCTAAAGAAACAGTCTGATAACAAGCAACCATCCGTCTCTGAACAGGTGTCATACCTGAGTATACCAAATAAAGTGGTAGGAGGAGGGGGACAAGAAAAGAAAGGAACAGCTTAGACCACAGATGGCTTAAAATAATGCAAGAGAATATTTGGGTTTAATCCAGAATGACTGCACCTTTCCACAGACAGTTCTGGACACTGAGACCTACCCATGAAAAATGTACAGTCTGGTGTTTCTTACCTATGTAGATGTGACATTTACAACAATGGCTGTTTTTCTCCGGTGTCTCTAGTGAAAGGTGAACTGTTTTGATCTATACTCAATACTACTTTCATTCCAAAACATTCACTGAACTTTGCACTTCATAATCTGATGGTGGAACACACTGCAGACTGCAGAAAAGCTGTAGCTATGGGACCGGTAAACAGCTTAAATGAAAATTACACTACTGCTCATCTCCAATGGGGTTTAACAGTTTTCAATTTCTTTGGTCTTCCAGGGATTAGGTGTCTGATGTTGACTCACTTTCTGTTCTTTTATTAGTGTTCTCTGCATTTGTAAGCCAGGTAGTCCTCTGAAATCAATAAGGCTACTCATAGAAAATACAAATATTTAACTCTGCCCATCAGTTGTACAGATTCTCTGGTCTTGCGTAAGGATCTCTGTCCTTTCAGGTTTCTTGGGTACAACCAAAAAAAAAGTTTTCTGGGCTAGTTGTCAGCAGGTTGAATGCACTGATAACAGGAGACTGAGAGATGTATCTCAGTGACATTTCACCTGCCTAAGTGTGCTTGGTCCTTGTGTGAGCACATAGATGGAGAGGAGAGGAGTGGAGAGGACAGGACAGGACAGGACAGGGTAGGAGTGGAGTCCTGGAGCCTCTGTACTGTCAGGAGTTAATCAGTAATCATCACCTAACTTCTAGGCAGAGTATGTTCCTTGCCAGGAAATTCCCATTAGATGTTTTTCCCTCATTGTCCTTTATTTTAAATGGTTCTTCCCCGCAATTCGTTATGTTCCTTGGTTTCTTATCAGCATATGCATGCACTTTTATCACAACTCTGCTTTCATTTAGGCTGAAGAAATTAAATTGTCTCTAATTTTCCCTGATAGGACCAGCCTGATACACATACTCTACATCTGTTCCAATTTGAACTTGTCATCATCACCCATAAGCAACTACAGCTAATCTTAGCTTATATTTCACTTGTGTCTTCAATAATACCTTCAGTGCTTCCATGGCCCTGATAAACAAATCACTTCAAATACCTCTTGAAGTGACATTTATTTTATACACAATTGCATGATGTTTGTAGTTTATAATCACCCTGCAAGTGCCTGATATATCCAAGATTTCTTTCCTGCCTTCTAGCTGATGTGTTATAGCAAACAGCCTTGCTATTAGTCCTTAAGGACATGACCTTGCACTTTTTACAATTGCATTTAATTCCACTTCTATCACTCCTCTGGGTCACACAGCTTTTCCTCTACAATAATCCTGTCTCTTCTAGATAGAAAATGCTTCCACTTTGTGTTATCAGCAAATTGTGTCAGTATGCTCCTGCATTTTTATGCCTGGGTCATTAATGAAAATGTTAAAGATCAGCAAACCGAAGGGTAATACCTAATATTCCTAGGTGGTAGATCCAGTTCTAACTGGTGGGGTCAGAACCAAATCCTCTCTTTTTAAATGTTACTTAAATTTAAGAGTGTGTGTGGTTTTGTATGTGTGCAATCCAACTGTCATAATTTTTTTGCCAGTAAATCACCCTTCTCTGTTGGCCCATCTCAACTAACCCATCTGTTACGGTTGTACAGAATATGGTGGAGAAAAGGCTGATTTATGAAATACTGGATGATTGTCCCTATTTTTATTAATGTGTGATTATAACTTCCCAGCTACATAGAGCGAAAATAGACTAATGGCATTGCCTTCCATGTGAAAATACTGAGTTGACAGAGACTAAATGCTCGATGGCAAGGAGCCATAAAGCTGTGCTGCTCCAGACACCCCACTCCGTGAACAGCCCTGCATTTGGCTCCCAGCACAATGGGGGGCTGTGGTTCATGACCCACGCTGGTGGGCAGCACAGCTTTAATTCCAGTAATCCAATGCCTTGAGCCTTCTATATGAATTAACTGCACAGGCTTGCCATTTTTTGGAGATGGGGATAGAGCAGATGGGGACTTGTACCGGCCAAACTGTTGAAAGTCAGTCGTAAGTGGGGGGGGGGGGGGGGGGGGGGGGGGGGGGGGAAGGGGGAAGGGAAAGGAAAGAGGAAAGTAAAAAAGAAGAGGAAAGAAAAAAAAGGAAAAAAGTACCATGAAATAACAACCCTTTGGTTCGTGTGCTTTGTGTTGCCACCTGCCAACCCCAGGCCTTCTGATCTCCTCTCAGTGAACCGTAGAGGCAGCAGTAGGAAGGATCAGATATACGCTCAGGGCAATCTGTCAGAAACTACTCTGTCACATTCCCCAGCACTAAAACCCACAGAAATAAAATCTATGTGTTTAAGACTCTAACTGCCCCATATATGAGTGAAGCACTCTTTTAACAGAGAAAAGAAAGCCCTGAACATGGCTCCTGTCCTGATTTTTTTTTTTTTCTTAACATCAGTAAAATATTATCATTTTTTTTTTTTTTTATCTCCCTAAAGCATCTGTACCATGTTTGTTTGCCTCTGGCAACACAGTTGTAATGTCATCCTCATGAGACTACACGGAATTCCATTATACGATAAATGACATAAAAAATGGAAGAACAAACCAACAGATAAATCCAACAATTATCGTTTAAGTCATTTAAATATATTATTTGTCCATGTTTGACATTGTCAGCCGTATTTGGGCCGTTGTTTGGCTATACTTTGTTTCTGTTAAGAGGTGAGACAGGTAAATTGTGTATGTGTTTTTTTATAAACTAAGTGCTGAGTTAATTTTTTAAAGCTGTATTTAAGTGTACATAGACTGCTCTTGAAGAGACAAAATTTTCTGTTCTATAACACTTCCACTTGCCACACAGAATATGCTGTAGAGCACATCTCCTTTCGAGTTCAAAGTGCTCTATAGACATCCAATTAAGTTTTATATCAACCTCTTATATGGTGTAACATTGTAATGTTTGTCAAATCTACAGATAAGAATCCAAAGCATATTTGTAAAATTATTAGAGGATTCAATAGAAGGAAATAAAATATTTTTTTTGATCTATACTGTCATTTTTTTAAAAAAATTAATTAAGCATTCCAGATGCAATGGTGGCCACCATACAAAAGCACAGTACAATGCTATACATAGTTAACAGATTCCTCATTTTGTATTTAGCCTTTGGGGCTGACATCCTATCTACCCTACCACGTTCTAAGGGGGCTGTTTTCTTTTCATTCAAACCTCACTTTACGTGGGTCACCTACAGGAACAAACTTGGCATTTCATCTGAGTCTGTGTAATGAAACCACCACGTGCTGGCAGAATTTGGCAGAGCTGGGTAGTTTTTGTTGGAGGGAATCTAAGTATTATAATAAGGTCAGGGCTGAAATGTACTGGCAAGGCTCTGTCTCAGGATGTTTTCACAGCATTTCTACAAATTATACTTGAGTACAGATGATTCCATGGGTTTCAGCACTTCCACAATACCTACATGTACTCACAGCTTCTGAAGGGTAAGTTTAAAAACAATCACCCAAGAAATGTGATCTCTTTGGTAGCCCTTGCTATACAGTCCTGCTCCATGGTGCCCAGAGATCTAAAAATGTACTGACTGGCCAGTCTGCCTAAAATAGTCCCAGTAATGTAGTTTCTTTCATTTTGTGTTACAAAGTAACAGGTTGTTAAAATAACTACCAAGTCTAGAAATTCTTCTGAACACCACGGCCTCTGAATAATGTAGTTTCTCTCAAATTTATGCAAGGTGAATTCAGCTCTGTGAGGATATCACTGCAATTCCTGCTCGTTATTGAAGGAAAATTTAACATATGTTTGAGAGTGTTATATTCCCTTTTTTCTTTTTTTTTTTTTCATTTCCATGTCTGGTCAATACTTTCAAAATTGACCATTTTGAGTGTCTCAATTATTTGACTGGTAAACATCTGACAGGTCCTAATTTTCAAAGCTCAGGTGCTGCAGCCTTTCCTACATACAAGTTGATTTCTAAATATTCTGTGAAAAAAAAAATCTCAAAATCTATTGTACATGGATTTTTTTCTCTCATTTACTCATCAGTGACTTTTTACTCGCACTACAATTGTATTATTGATCTGTAATACTTAGAGCGAGGCCAACAAGAGGTACTTTTGAAAATCAACCTGCATATCACACATACATCATCATCAGAGTCACTTTAAAATCAATGACAGTCATCAGTCACCCACAGAAAACCTAATCAACCAACCAAAGGTCAAAAAGACACTCAGATTTATTTGGCTGTGTGGTGTCATACACATTGTTGAAAAACCCAACAAAATTAAGAAATTAGGTAGCAGTTTTAAGTCTCTTTTCAGGAAAGGTTTAATCTTTAACTTGTTTTCTTTTTATTTTGTGCAAGAGTGCAAGACTGCATTAAGCAGAAGTGTTTTTATGGACCTGTTCTTCCCCCCACTCCCCTTTTCAGATCTTTGTAGGCATGCAACACTAGGGGAAAAAAAAAGAGAAGTAGAGTATTATAGAGGTAGTGTAGATCATATCTGGCTCTGTTGAGTTCTAACACAGAAACATGTTGCCCTCCATTTCCCATTGCAAGTAATTGTGGTTATCAGATAAAGCAGTCATCAAAAGGTGTTTTATGAACTATTGTGCTTATGGAAAGCAAGCTGTTGCTTTGTCACTGAAAAAAATCTGAATTATCTATTTTATATAGCCAGTGAGAGCAAGTTTCTTCACAGTCTATAGATCTGCTTTCGAAGACTTGCAGATATCCCCCTCAAAGAAAAAAAAGGAAAATATGGTGAATTTGGAGCTCTATGACCATGCTTGCAGCTACAACAACAATGATCCCAGTAAGTAGCTCTTTCCACTGCCACACTTTGCTGTTTTAGACTCATTAGGCCTCAAATAGAACCTATTCATTTTCTATGTGTGCCTCTGTTCAAAGATAAGAAATAGAGTTGCCAACACGCTTATAATCTCCCTCAGTATCTTTCTCATTACGAGAGTCTCAAATGCACATAGTATGTAGACTTAATAATATATACTATTCATAGACTTTAAAATAAAATTAACTATTTAGACCTCCTCCAGAGTAACAAAAATGATGTAGAGTTTCATTAGTCTCAGTACCTTGTGTTAAAAACCACCTGCAAGGAAGAAAGTGGAGAAGAGTTGAAGTTTCTGTCGTGGCATGCTGCAGTGGTCAAGCAATGCTGAAAGGGCTGAGCCTGTTCTCAAACATGAATGGGCTTCAACTGCAATTTAAATCAGCTCCCAGGCATTGCTACTTGTTTCAATGCTGACTGTAGTAAAGATGAGCACAGATTCCCCTGGGGTATTTAAACTCTGGAAGCAACCCACCTCCCAGCCTTCTGTTTAATAAGGCAAACAGGCTGAGGTCTCTCATGGTAATGTGTGTCCTCCAGGTCTTATCCCTGGGATGATATTTATTTTATGAAACGAAAAAAAACCAAACAAACACAACTTTTTTTTTTTTTTTTCCCCCACCCATTCTGGTGCCATGCAGTGTAATATAGAAGTTGTTCTAGCAGACAAAAAAAAAACAAAACAAAAAACAGGCACAGAGTAGTACTGGAAAACGGGAGTACAGACAACTCAATTCTAAAGCAAAGCACAATGTGAAAATAGGTAGATATTTTATTGGGGCAGTGTTTGGAGACTGTACCAGTACTGGGCTAGATTTTATACTCCATAATCAGACACAGCATAAAGCTTGACCAAGAGTCTACACAGGACAAGGAAAAGAAAGATGAGCTAGAACAAGACACAAAGAGGAAAAACGTCCAACTTAACTCACAGGAAAAGGTCTATATGAAGACTGAGAATAAAATAAAATAAAATAGTTTTTCTGGCTCCTTGTGAATTGTCCCTCCTGTTTCTATATTGCTTTAAATTAGTTTATAGGTGTGGTCTATGTGAACACTGATGCCTGGGATCAAGACCTCTTTAGCTCAGTCGCTGTACTGGAGTATGGTCCTTTGTATTTTTTTAGTGTCTATGTCTGATTTTGGTCTCAAAGCTGCTGTTTTTGGCTGATCTTGGATATATTCCCTGCATGTCCCTGAAGCCCAAATGAGGAGAGCACAAAAGGGAGGGCTGATTGACTCTCCTTCTTCACCAAGGGTAGCATCTTCTCTGCAGTAGTAACCAGCTGATATCAGAAGAAGACCTGGAAACTCCTCATTAAAAAACACAGGATGTATTAAAACACACTTTTGTAGGTGAGGTTTTTGTTCATTTTTCTGTATAATGTGCAATATACAGATTGCCCCTGATGAGCGCACAGGAGACTTTCTGCCTTTAGTCTGCTGCCCAAATTATACCCTACTGCATGGGAGTTCCCTACTATGTGGGTAAAGAGCCTTCAGGTAGAAGAGTAATTCACTTTCATCCAGCAAACATACTTAAAGTAAAAATTGTTTTGTAAAATACCTGTCAACACACTCACTTCATGGCTGCTTAGGAAGTAGATGGAGAGGACTTCATGAGATGGCTTGTACTCCACAGTATACTCATTATCAAAACCTTTCAAATGACAAGGATGACAAGCATTTTTTGTTAATGTCTGACCACAGATATTACATCTAGTGACTATCTCAGGCAGTCCCTGAGGCAGGGAACAAAATGTATTGACCATTTATTGTCTTACATAGGCTGTCTATTAGGTAAGTTTTTTTGTTTAGAAGTTACACTGTCTAAATCTATCTCAATAAATAAAATAACCCTCTCTCTAACCCTAAATTTATACAGTTAAACTCTGTCTGTACCCCAAAGAAAGGTTCACTTGTCTATAATACCTAGCTGACACAGCATGCAGCCCTACCTTCCCCCAAATCACCTATTGACATCATACTGGGAGTTGTTATTCCAATGCATCAATGTTTCTGAGTGATCATACTCACTGTTAAACAACATAACTATGTATGGATCAGTGCTTGAGCCTTTTCCTTGGCTCTAACCATTAATGGATGTCAGAAGAGATCTTGGACCAGCATCTGTGTTATTAGGGTTTTACAGGAAGGACACTGACCTGTTGGAGTGAGCACAGAGGAGGGACACCAAGATGATCAGAGGGATGGAGCAACTCTCCTGTGAGGAGGAGTTGAGAGAATTGGAATGGCTATGAGAAGAGGCTGAGAGAATTGGAACTGTTCAATTTGTAAAAGAGAAGGTTTTGGGGTGACATAATTGTGTCATTCCAGTATGTGAGGGGAGACTACAAGAAAGATGGAAAGACACTATTTACAAGAGCATGTAGTAACAGAAAAAGGGGGAATGGCCTCAGAGGAGGTTTAGATTAGATTTAATAAGAAATTCTTTAATGTAATGGTTGTGATGAACTGGAACATAAAGCCAGACTGTCTTTAAGGAATCTTCCAACTAAAAACATTCTGTGATTCTATGAGTTTATAATTATCTGAATAAGCTGTGTCTACCAGAGTGCAGTCACACAAACTTGCCTCCAGAGATACCTATGATGTAGACCCACTCGCTCTTGGGTTGTGCTATAATTAGTAGACATGCAGTTAAACCACTCTCAAGAATTGCCTTCCCCACTTGTAGAAGAGGCTGAGAAGCAGGCTACCTCCCTGCCTCAATGACCTCATTACAAATAAGATATATCACTGTCCAAGTCTGATGTGTGCCATGGAATGCCTTGGATTTTGGGTGGATTTACTGTAGTTTGTTACTATACCTGCTGCTCAGGTCTGCTATCAGGGAGAAGTGACAAACAAAACCTGCAGACACCAGGATGATTCATGATGATGTGCAGACTCACTCATTAGTCCAGGCAGAGGTCTCTGAGCAGAGTGTCTTCCACTCAGGGGACCTAGTTCTAGTATGACGGTTGTTTATTTATTATTATTACTAGCTCTGTTGTTATTACTATTTAATATAATAATTTATTTAATTAAAAGTAGATGTAGTAACTTCTGTGGAATTGACTGTAAACATTACCACAGGCTTTGTTTCTGCCAAGAAGCTTCTGTTCCTGGTACTTGCAACTATGAAACATACACTTGCTTTGAGTCTGCAGCATTTTTCCTCACTCCTGGTACACAGTATCAGCATTTTCCCCTGCTTGATACACCCTTCTTACAAAGTATTTTTGTCTTATCCTTACCTCTTCATATAAAAACAGGTACTGAAGGTTTAGGGATGTGTATTTTACAGCTACACTAGATTTGATGGGTGCTGTAAGAGATCCATTTAACATATGAGTCTGAGCAACCAATATTCAATAAAGCTGATAGAATTATTATTTGTTGCACTTTTACTACGGGGAAATGTTTCACAATGTGCAATATAACCTGATTCATATCCTGCCATTTATCAAGAGACATCTTCTTATTAGACCCTGTTAACCAGAAAATAAACCTTTTTTTCCCCCAGTTTATGAGGAGTGAAACATGATAAATAATAATGGGAGAAATAACTGTCAAGCAATTTACAAATTATATGTTGTGAAAATATGGCACCTTGATAGTTTCTGCTAGGAAGACATATGCTGCAGCAATACCATGATTCAGAAGGTGCTTCGCTTATTGGGGATAAAACGATTGTGTGCGGATAAATATCAGCTTAAAGCTCTAGTTCGTAGAATCACAGAATGGGTGAGGTTGGAAGGAATCACAGTGGGTCATCAGGTTTAACCTCCGTGCACAAGCAGGATCACCCCAGAGCACCCGGTACAGGATTGAGTCCAGAAGGTTCCTGAATGTCTCCAGTGAGGAGACTCTTCACTCTCTCTGGGCAATCTGTTGAGTCCTGCACAGGAAAGAAATTCTTCCTCAAATTCAGGTGGAACTTCCTGGGCATCAGTTTCTACCTGTTACCTCTTGCCCTATTGCTCAGCACCACCGAGCACAGCCTGGTCCATCCTCTGGGCCCTCCCTGCAGACACTGAGTTCCCTCTCATTCGTCTTTTCTTGAGACTTAACAGGTCCAGCTCCCTCAGCCTTTCCTCATCACAAAGATGCTCTAGTCCCTTAATTATCTTTGTAGCTCTCCAGTGGATCTGCCCCAGGAGCTCCATGCCTCTCTTGTCCTGAGGAGCCCAGGACTGGCACAGCACTCCAGAGGTGGCCTCACTATGGCTCATGAGCCTAATGTCAAACACGATGCTAAAATCACAGTGTCAAGCGTAGGTACCTACTTGAGCCAGGCAGCCAAGAAAAGTTGTGCAGAGATGAGTCAGGAGATGGCTTTTGGCAGCATCGGGCACCTTTGTAGTCTAAAGACTTCTGAAGGCTTCAATATGCAGAAGACATCCCAGACCCAGCTGCATGCCATGAAACTACCTCTCACCTCAGTGCATTTTGCACTGGAAAAGTAATGCTTACGCAGCACACAGTGCTTGGGAAGCAATATTAGAAATTTTCCTCTACATCAGAATAAAAAAAAACAATATTTGCTTCACCCCAGATTACAGGAGTTTGAGCATGTCCACCCCTACTTTTACCTCGAGAAGACATTATGAGACAGAGAGAGAACTTTATTCTGGACACTGAAACAAGTTATACAAGGTTTTTTACCTTAATAATGAAAAATAACTAAGAAAATTATTAAAATCAATGAAACATGAAGAATGTCAATAAAAACCTACATTTAGGCTGTGTTTTGGATTATCTGGACAAGATTCAGTTAACAGAAGTTCTAAGCAGGTCACAATACTAAAAGGACCCTAAGAATTCTTACACTTTTATTACAAATATGCATTCTTCTGGAATTTTTCAAACATGCTTACATACATGGATACACACACACACTTTCAGAAGGAGAGAGGGAGAGAGAGACACGAGTCGAAAAGTGAAGCAATGAAAAAATAACTAAAGAGAGAGTAATTTGGGACTTGCTGAAATGTTGGATGTTGTGGTTTGTATTTGTTTATTGCTTCCACAGTACCCAAGCAGAGTATAAGATATAGCTCTTCTTCCACCTTATTTAGTGGTAATTTTCAAACCACACTGAGTATAACTTGAGTTTCCCAAAGTACAAGATGATCCTGATGCTTTACAAAAAAGCTCTATGACCTGAAAGCACAACAACAAAATTAGAATCTTATTATAGGCTTGGGACCAGTTTGGGGTGTAATACTATTATATAAATTCTCTTCTCTGCAGGATAACAGCGAACTAAGAATCTGTTGTCTTCAAGATTGCACTACAGCAGAAAGCAGAATAAAAACCCAAACCAGCAAAATTGTGGCTAAAGCCTTGATAGAAAGTAAGAATTCATGTAGGTTTCATTACTAGTAATTTAATATATTAAGTAAAAAGTGCTTAGATGATGTACAAGTTTCGAGCTGGCTTCCCGCCAAGTCCCCAAAACTCGACAACAAGGACCCGCCTCCCAGAGAGGGAAAAGAGGGAAAAAAAACTAAGCAGCCAAAACTATAGCAAATATATATATATATATATATATATATATATTTTACATATGAGACAGATACACAAAAGGAAAATACCACACACCTGGGGGGGGGGGGGGGAAGGGGGAGGGAAAGGGAGAGAGACAAAAAGGGGCAAGGACCGAGCAAGTCAAACAGCCAGCCGAAGGCAAACTAGCAGAAATCTCGCCACTTCCCTTCGAACAGGCAGAATGACTTGACGCAGCCCAAGGCTCTCCTCTCACGCGAAGCGGATAGCGGCAGTCACTGTAGGCCTCGGCTCCAGATAAGCTCGACCGAAACAGGGACCCACCGTTCTCGAACCTCGCCGGAGAGGAAGAGGGCGCGATCCCTCCCACTGGCTTTATTTATACCTCCAGTTACGTAAAGGAATAGCATGGAATACTTCCGTGATCACTTTTCTAGTTCCTTCCTGGTTATGGTTGGTCTCCAGGAAGGCCTAGGGTGAAACCACCACAATGATGAAGAAAACAAAACCAATTCCAATTTCTGGATTCTCACCCTGGTGTTTAAGTGTTTTAATTTCAATTGTTGCTATTACTTTGTTTTTCTCTTTCTTTCTGAACATCTCATTTAAACTTCCATATTTCTGCTTCACACATGGCAGGTTATTTCTGTACCTTAGAACTGACCACAAATTAAACCTCAGAGAACTTTTAAAGTACAGAATATTTATATTAAATCTCAACTAGGGACCGAAAATTGAGAATATCCTTGATCCGGAGTACCTACAGAATACAAAGATCTGTTCTCAACCTACAGACTTCAGGGATTTAACTAAGTTAACAGTATAATCGCTTTCTGCTGCCTGTAGAATTAACAACAGGTGACAATCAGTTCACCTAACATCTGAACTGCTCCTGGTACTGGTGAGAAAGCCACAGTGACTTCAGACTTAATAACATATAATTATCTAAAAAAATGACCTAATCTTGGTTGAAGTTCATCTCTATTTATACCTTTATGAATCCTCACAAAAATACTGTCATAATACCATGAAATACCAAATCAAATTTCTTCATCTAGTTCATAAATAAGTGGCTTTGCACATCTCAGGTTATTTTATCTGAAAAGAGGAAATTCACTTATCTTTCTGGACTATATCTAATTAGATAAATGGAAAATAGAAGGTTTGCAAAGGTTTGGGAAGGGAAGGTTTGGGAAGGTTTGGGAAGGGAAGGTTTGGGAAGGTTTGGGAAGGGTTGGGAAGGGTTGGGTAAGGAAGGTTAGGTCTGGGGATTTTATACTGCCACTATTTTTAGTGTCCTTATGTCTACCCAGTCCAGAAATTCATATTGAAACCCAAGTGTATGATTTACTTTGCTTTTATAGTTCCAATTCTCCCTTTTAAGTTATAATTATCACTCAGTATGCTTCATCTGACATCTACCCTCTAGGAAAGAGGGAATAGATCTTGAATTATTTGTGAAAAAAGGAACACAAATATGCTTCTGGGGCTATTTAAATAATGGAAGAAGTGAAAATAATATATGCAATGATCCTGACCTGTATTAGAATATATTAGAATAGAAGTTTACTTGAAATGTACTTTGCAGTTTTACTGAAGATCCTTGTCGCAATGAAACAGGTTTTAAATTTATTCTACTGATATTGTGGGATGAACTTTTATGGCGATGCAGTTCTACATCCATAAAATAGCACAAATGTGTCTTTCTTGCCCCTTTGAAGTTAGATTCTTATTGATCTGCTCATATTTATATTTCTACCACACACAATCATAGTTTTCACGTGTATCAGAACTGTTACTAAATTTCAAGTGTTTCTGACATGGATTATCCTGTAACAAGTGTGGAACCTAAACTTGATTGAGGAATTGGCATGGGTTTTACATATAGAATTAATATGTTCTCTTATCTCATAACTTTTGCAATATCATTCTAAAACAAATTGGAATTACAGCATTGGCTGAAGTGATGCAGGAAAGTTACTAAGGTTGTTACCTCAAAGAAAATGCACTGATCACTGAAAAACTGGCTTTCTTACACCTCGATCTGAATCTGAACGAATTATTTATTTATCTGAATCTAAATCAATTCTGCTTAAGGGCAGGATGAAACAGCCTTGATGATCCTGGAGGTCTTTTTCAACCTTAATAATTCTGTGATCCTACGATTTTTTACTGTGAGGGTGGTCAGAAAGCAGAAAAAATTGCCCAGAGAAGTTGTGGATTCTATGCTCTTGGAGATATTCAAAACAGGACACAGTGCTAGTGAACCTGCTATAGCTGACTCTGCTTTGAACATGGATGTTGGTCTTGATGATTTTTAGAGGTCCTTCAAAGCCTTAAGTAGTGATTCTGTGATTCTGTGTCTCTATTATTCTATGAATAGAATAAAAATTCTTTTAATGAAATTAGTCACCTCTTTAAAAAGGAACACATTCTATAGTAACTCTTCATACAATTTGGAACAAAAAATTCCACATACCTAATGTAGCAAGTCAATGCAAGGACAGTTTGCTGAAGGACAGAGTTCTTCATAGTATTTTATTTCTTATTTCAGGTGAGCACAATGTGCTTCAGTTGTTTCTGGACACAGAGAAGTCACATGATTTTTCCACAGGAGAAACAAGATTCAAGCCTCCTGGGCTACAGTGGTCCCCATGTTCTGAGTTTTATTTGTGTGTAGATGTTTTTCAGAGTAAATGTGCTGTGAATATACAGGATAAATATACAGAGAACCACAGACCTGGTACTCAGATGAAGATAACTTTTCAAGTCTCAAGGTAGTCTTGAAATCAGAATCCCAGAGCGTATTCTATGGAAGTGCAGCATTGGAAATTTACAATCTGGTATTATTCATAATCTTTGAAGAATGTAAAATTAGGAATGGGCCACTTGCAAACACTAAAACTAATCTAGTGTGAATGAAGTGATGGATTTTTGGGTTCACAAGGTAAAAGGAAATCTCCCATTAATCTTGTTAATTTATTGCAGTAGTAAGTGTCATGAATTTCGGTTTGTTTCTACAGAGATCACAGGGATGTGATGCCTTTGACAGATCTAGTTAAATTTGCTTGCATAAAACAAAACAATGGTTCAGATATAAACAGTAAGTTAAACATGACAGTCACAAAAATACATAAATTATAGAAAATAACCTCGTTTTCAGGAGCATACGTGCAGCATCCCAGGGAAAATCCTGGTGACCTCAATTCAAATAACAGGATAAGAACGTCTCAAAAAATGTTGTCTGTGAAATTAAAATGTTTGTATTTTTGTAGCTTTCTCATGGCTGTGATTACTGACGAGGTACAACGCATTAGTTAACAGCAATGTTCAGCTGCACAGTTTGCCTGAGTTTTCCACCCTGTATTCTGGCCACTGCACGCACAAAGTAAGTGAATGGTCCCTTCCCTTGAGAATTTACACAAAGTGATACCCTGAGGAGTGAAACAGAAAGTGAGTTTAAGAAAATGCTGAACTAACTGTGCGCAAGACACTGATATTTTCAAAGGCTTATTGCATAAGATTTCTGTTCTTTTTATTTTTATCATTGAGAGAGAAAATACTAAGACAAAATAAAAAAGTTTACTCAATAAAAATATCTTCGTTATTGCTTCTCTCTTAGATAATCCTCTTCCCTCTGCGCATTCTGTGATTATGACATTATTTATCTCACTCAGGCCAATTCTGAAATCTATTGTCTTTTATGTAAGACTTTCGAGTTCACTCTTTAAATCTCTCTTCATTTTACATAAATGAGGGGTTTACATTAGCTCAGCACTTTACAGCACTGTTCTGTAGCAACATGGCTTTTGTTACCATTTGTATTCCACAAAGCAAAGCAAAACTGTCAGGATATTACAAGAATGGATTATCATCTCATTTTGTAAAATTACCACTGTTTAATGTTTGTAAGTACTTATGAAGTACCCAGTATTACATGATGTAGATATAAAATAAAAATAATAAAAGTTTGGAAACTATTGTTAGAATTCTCTGTAAAGTGTACTTAGTTGTCAAATAGAATAAAGCAAAAGAGAAGGATGAGTTCCACTTGCGAAAAAAAAAAAAGTTAAAATATGTTTTGGTCAGTACCCAAATATATAAATATTTAGTTGTTAAAACTATTTTTCTTATTATTTCCCTCATTGTATATTTCTGTTCAGCTGAGAGTTTTTAAATTGCTATCTTTACTGTTCAGCCTGGTTCCATGGTGGTGCTTGAGGCTGCACACTCATGGCTGGAAATGTTTGGTGATGGAAGGTACTAACATAAGTTGTGTGGTTGCAAGAGTAAATTTCAAATAAATGTTTTTATTGCAGGATTTAATCTACTGGCAGCAAGTCTCTGCTAACAAAACCCATTTACTGAACTTAAATGCTCAAACTTATACCATTCCAAGACCACCACTTTCATGAATATATAGACTGAGAAACTTCTCATTAAAATTAATAGTTGTTACCACCTTTCCACCTCCTGTGTTGCATCTTTCCTTCTGCTCTCTTTGTTCCTCTGGTAATATTTCAAACTTTTCTCTCTGCGCATAACTCCCAAACCTTACAGCCCTTCTTTCTCCGACTCTGTCCCATTCTTTCCACCCTATGAAAACACTGACTTCTTTTTCCAGTATTTTCAGCTTACTATTTACTACAACCAGTTGCATTATTCAATGCGATTTAAGCGTTTGATGCACACAGCACATCCTCCATTTCCCTGCTTGCAAACACATCCTGAGCAGAGTCCTCATTTGTCATTGTACACGGGCAGTCTGCAGCCACCCATTCGCAAGGCAAGGTTTGCTCCTGGATGGTTTATCTCAGCAATTACATACTTTGAATTCAAGGAGTGTAATTTCTAGCCTTCAGGAAAGAAACTGAGTTCCAGGAGGGCAAGTTTTGGGGTCCTTGGAGTAGAAATCTACTTCCCAGGTCTCTCTCTGGGATAAAGAGTGTTTTTGCTGTTGCTATTCATATTTCTCCTTTGTCAAAGCAGTAGGACTGAATTTTTTTTTTTTTTTTCACTGAATCTTGTATGAGAAAAATTACTAGCTATTTTTATTTTAGCAGCACCAAGAAAATTAACAGTACTTGTTTTTCTACATCTACTGACTACCTGTAGGAAAATAAAAATTCCAAGGTTTTGAACATTTATCTTTTCTTCTTGACATTAAAAAAATAATCACCACTCTTAAGTTTTTAAATGATTTTGAATTCCTAAACCTGAAATACATGGACCTGAAATTCACACCATCATTTAATATGAGCAACTCAAGTAACTGAAACACTGTTAAAGTCTAAGCACATTGCTATCAAGCAATTTGCTACTAAGAAAATCTGTCTGGGAAATATTTAGACACCATAAAGAAACAATTATTTTCAGTTAGTGGTATCAACACTATTCTGTTTTCTCCCTGTCTTTTTAGGACTCATTGTGAGAGGAAAATACGTATTCAAACAAAAAAATCAGTAACTCAAAACAAATCACTGGGGGCGAGGAAGTGGAATTGAAGAGGGAGAACCAGAAACAGAACCAAACCAAAATAACCACACCATCTTATCAACATGTTTGAAATTACTTTTAAATCTAATTCCAATAAAATAATTCACAGTATTATTTTGTTGCAAAACTCAAGGTCAACCTTGAGCAGCTGAAGTCATGAGGTTGCTGCACGCGTTAATTACCCTGTAAAAGAAACTGTCGTCTCACATCTTCAATTAAGGTTTATTACCAAGAAAATTTTTTGAGTCATGTAATTCATAAACTATTGTTTGTGGTAGAATTCTTCTGATCAAATGTTTATTTAATGGGGACCTGAACATTAGAGTTAGTTTTACAAGATTCTATGTCTAACGAGAGAGAGAAATCAGCCCTTCTAGATGGGTTTGATGCCATCATACAATAATTGTTTAAATCAGTTAAAGAAATGGATGTGTAACACTATCCTTTTTTTGACAGTCAAATACTTTAAAAATTCCCTTTAGCCTTTCATCTCTCCAAGTTGTAAGGTACATGATTTGCAACACTTGGTTGTGTTAACCCAGTGAGTCAGGCTTACTGCTCGTGCCTCTTACAAGCAGAGTTAAATCATCACCCCACTTTTCCTTTCCTCATTGTACAGTTTCATCCTTTATAGCGCTGTTGAACTGCAGTTCATAACCTTGTTTAGGTCTTCCATTTTTTTTTTTTTTTTTTTTTTTTTTAGAAATATTAAATTACAAAAATTTCAAAAATACTAGGAACCTCCCTTCTGTACACAGGAGAGATACATGTTGACACAAGACCTGTGGTAAAAACGGATACACTGACATACACATGTAGATCAGACCATGTAGAAACAAATTTATTCTGTTTGGTCTATATCATACTGTAATAAAAATACTGGTAAATTAAAATAACTTGTATTTGATGTTCACACACATGCGTATCTATATATACTTAATTTTCCCTCTGTTGCTTGGGTGGAAAGCACTTAGTAGAACAATCAGATGTGTCTTGACAGGGAAGAAAAGAGATTTTAGTTTTACAATGCTATTAGGCTTCTCTGATGAACTTCTAAAGTAATCTAGGAAAGACATGTTCATTAGAGTCTCATTACTTGGCTGGGTAATTGCTGTTCGTATCAGAAACACAAATCACAAGAAAGGCTTATTAAAACAACCTGGTAAAAATCTCAGAAAGACAGACTGCTCTGCAGTGTCTGCCACTAAGTCAGGTAAATAGCACCAAGGAAATTACAAAATTGGAATGCCTTGTTAAGGTTATTTTGTTACCTTTCTGCTTGTAAGAATAGGGTTTTTTCCCCCCCACTAATGTCTGTTTAGAATACCTTATCCCATCTATTGTACAGTGAGTCAAAAAATAGAGTATCTATCATTTCCTAGAGCAGATGATTTCATACACTAATAGATTTCAGTGCTAGGAACTTTATTTGAGCTGTTTAATCTTTATTTTTCTCCATTTCCTCCTCTCATTTATTAACTCTTTTTATTCTTGTCTATCTGCCAGCTTTAAATTGATCATCTCTCATAGTTGGTCATTGCATATCACCTGTCCTGTTGACCTAACCTCCTTTATTATTGTCCTAATAGGTACATATATAACAACTATAGTTCTGATTCAACAAAGACGATAAAGGTTAATAAATATTAAGGCAGATAAATATTAAGGAACACTCCTTGCATTCTTTAATAATAAGGTGATATTCAGTATTATGATGTTTTGTTCTATACATTTATGTATAAATTATATTCAATTAATTAAGGACATAATTTTGTCTACCTCTCATCATTAAAGTATTAAAACAAGTGTCAGTAGTCTCACAATGCAAACAACCCTCCCATCCAGCACTCCCCAGCACCACCCCAAACACTTAGATTGGTGAAGAGTACACCTGCCACCTGTGAAATTAAACTTTTAACTCATCAACCCACAATACCTGTCCAGAAAATAAAAAAAGAACATCCTCTTCTTTTTTTTTCCTGCACAGGTTTAGTGTAGGGTAGTATCATTTATAGGCAACGTAATGATTTTGCAGTCAAACTTATAAATATACCACTGTTGACAGCTTTTAATGTTTCATCAGTTACATATTAAGATGATGTGGAAGGACACATTTGGTAAATATTTTATGAATGTCATCAAGACAAGGGCAGAGTAACATTTCTAAGAGATTTAAAATTAAAAAAAGAAAGTTGTAGGCTTTCTTTATTTTTTCTGAGACACCAATCTTCTCTTAAATAAAAACTCTTAAGGGTTACTCTAGGGAATGTTTCCAAAACAAGTTGCTCAGAACTAAATCCATGCTGTTACTTCAGGAAGGAAAATGCTGTTAATTTTAATCTCACTGGACACTTGAATGCCGTCTAAAATGACTGAGGTAATAGATATTCTTCATAATCTCATGATAAAAGTTTTGCATGGCATTATGTTCATCATAATCCTAGAGGCAAAATTTTACTGATATATTTTTATTGTCCAGATGAAAAAGTAGTAAAAGCAAAAAAACTTTAGAATTTTCTTTGTAATTTTTCCTCTACAGCAAATAAGGTATACCTTTGATATTTAAATAACAGACCTTTGCATTCATTAAGAACTCATTAGCTGTAGAAAAAAAAAATAAAAATAACTATCACAGATTATAATCCCATCAACAAAAGTAAAAGTTAAAAGAGTGGATGTAGTTAATGCAGAATAAACTTTAAAATCTCAATATAAGATCAATAATTAAAATATACAAAATTTTATCCTTGAGTTATAGCTCATATTCAGGCACCTCACCATAGTTATGGTCCCTTTTTCCATAGTCTCTGACCATCAATTATGTTTGATTTTAGGACTGTAATACAAAGAATTTTGTAATGCACATTCTTATGTAAAAAATTGCCACTAGTAAAATGCTTATTCTCATATGTTCACTTCTATATATAATTATACATAATGTTTTCCATGCATTCTTATTTCTGTCCATCTATCTCTGCAACCTCATTATCAAAATCAGCAACACTTTTTTAGCTAAATTACTAATACTTTCTTACCTTCTAAATTTTTACTAAGCGTATTTGACTTCACTTTTTTGATGCCTGTACTGGTATACCATCAGTTGTCTGGTAGTATTGTAGACCTACCACTTGTGATTTTGGATTCTCTGGCTAACAGTCAAGAAAGAGGATCACAGAGTCACAGAATTATTTATGTGGGGAAAGCCCCTTAAGATTGTCAAGTCCAACCATTAACTCAGCACTGCCAAGCCACCACTAACCCATGTATGTCCCCGAGTGCCACATATACATGTTATTTCACCTTTCTCTATGTCATCCTTATTTGTCTGATCCTCTCTCCAATTACCTATAAAATTAATAGATTTCCTACTGACAGTGATCCTTATTTTGTATGAAGAAAACAAACCTGCCCAGGAAAATGTCACTCCACTCATTTTGACTTCTCTGCCTGCCCTCCTTCAACTTATGAGCAAGTTGGGAAAGGGCGTGTGCCCCACAGATTCACCAACGCTGTTGAGAGAGATATGTTTTCTGCTTTTGAGGACAGGTAGATTGCTCTGCAGGGCTGAGGAAAATAGAGCCCACACTGTGGGAAGTTAGGCTGCTGGATGGAGACTTCCATCTCCTGGGTAATCAACTCTACCAATGCAGGAGACGCAACACCAGCTCCAAACTGCTCTTCCTTTGTCCGAGGCTCCAACAAGGGTCTGAGGCTCTTTGCATTACCAGCTGGGCCCATGATGGATATAAAAAAGCACTTGAAAGGTAACACAGCAAAAGAGACCCAAAATGTTAGGAAGGATGAATGCCCTGTGACACTCCAAGACATATCCATGGATCTGCCTTCAGTATCTTATGAAAAAAGTTCATTTGGACTGTCTCTAATTTTGGCTGCCAAATAAAAAGAAAGTGTTATCTGCAAGTTTTTGTTCAGTAGGTAGACATTAAATTTCACCACAAATGGTATTTTGCAATAATTATTTGACTAACTCGAGCAGTTACTCTATATAGTGCCCATGGTTGAAATTATAAAGAGACAAATTGAAATGAAAAGCTGAGTCTTAGCCAAAGCTGAAGGGATGCTGCTGATACCATCTGCTAGTACAGCCCACAGGAACCAGGAAACCACAGAATTAGGTTTATGTGAGGAATTATGTTTCATCTGCTTTTTAGAGAAGATTAACAGGAGCCTGTTGTCCAATTTCAATATCAGTACCCATTTAATAGCACTTCTGATTCTGCTAGGAGTGATTTTAAATCTCAGTTGAAAAGTGTAAATGCTTTATTCAAATGACACAACTTTTGCTGCACTGAAAACCAAGGTGTAATAAGTCATAACTAGTTTTTTGTGAATTTTCCAGATGTGTTGCTAATGATACAGTCCTAGGAAACCAAAAACGATTATTTTTTAAATTTTTCTTTTGCTGTTCTAAATATTGTTTTGTTTAATGAGTAGCATCCTTACAGGAGGAGAAGCCTTTTGTAGTTTGAAGACTGTTATATATGAGAATGAAGGACTGAAAGTTTTAGGAGGTTTCCATAGTTTGTTTATTTTTTTATTTGTTAAAGTCCAAATTATTTTTTTAGATATGAGATTCATTTTTACATTAAACATTCAAAAGATGAATTCAAATATTTTTTGGTAGACTGTGGTAAAGCAAGATAAAAAAAGCCAAAAGGCCTTCAGTGTATACAAAAATCACAGAATCATTGGATCATTTTGATCAAAAAAGACCTCTAAGGTCATTGAGTCCAGCACTTTCAGTTTCAGCGAAACACTTTGTCCCTAAGTGTAACATCTACACGACTTTAAAATCCCTTCAGGGATGGTGACTCCACCACTACCCTGGCCAGCCTGTTCTGATGATTGACAGTCCTTTAAGTGAAAAAACATGTCCTATTATACAGTCTAAACCTC
The DNA here is from genome assembly GCF_003945725.1 of Corapipo altera. Taxonomy (NCBI): domain Eukaryota; kingdom Metazoa; phylum Chordata; class Aves; order Passeriformes; family Pipridae; genus Corapipo; species Corapipo altera. The sequence continues at coordinate 3,640,978 of NW_020884918.1, forward strand.
CCCTGGTACAACTTGAGATCACCTCCTCTCATCCTTTTGCCTCTCCTCCTGTCACTTGGGAGAAGAGACCAAAGCTCATCTGACTCCCTCCTCCTGTCAGGGAGTTGCAGAACCAGAAGGTCCCCCCTGAGCCTCCTTTTCTCCAGGATGAGCCCCCCCACCTTCCTCAGCCGCTCCTGCTGCTCCAGACCCTTCCCAGCTCTGTTCCCTTCCCTGCACACGCTCCAGCCCCTCAGCGTTTCTCTTGTCTGAGGGCCCAGAACTGCCCCAGCACTGGAGGTGCCTCAGCAGTGCCAGCACAGGGAGGGCACTGCCCTGGCCCTGCTGCCACACCATGGCTGGGACAGCCCCGGGACCATTGGCCTCTTGCCCCCCTGGGCACACTTGGGCTTGTGTCCAGCCGCTGCCACCAGCATCCACAGGGCCCTTCCCAATGGGCACCTTTCCAGGCACTTTGTCCAAGTATGTAGCACTACCCGGGGTCATTGTGATCCAAGTGCAGGTCCCGGCACTTGGCCTTGTTGAACCTCACACAACCGACCTTAGTACACGATCCAGCCTGTCCAGGTCCCTCTGCAGAGCCTTCCTGCCCTCCAGCAGACCAACACTCCCTCCCAACTTGGTCTCACCTGTGAAATGACTGAAGGTGCACTCAATTCCCTATCCAGAACATTGATAAAGATATTAAACAGGGATGGGCCCAACACTGTGCCCTTGGGAACCCCACTAGTGACCAGGCACCAACTGAATTTATCTTCATTCGTCATCACTTCTTGGCCTTGACCATCCAGACAATTTTTTATGGCACAACTCTGAGACCTGAGAGTTCAGATGTGGCACCCCATGCCTGCTGCAGTCAGAGAAATGGTGTTCTGTGAGAAAATATAAAACACCTTCCAGTGATTTTGGAGACTAGTAGAGAATTAATATGAAATGGATGTGATATAAATAGAATAGGAATAGCTCTAGCAATACCTGAAACAAGTGGAAGAGATGTTTTCTCTAGTGTTATTATGGAAGATGTAAAATGAACTGTACATTGACAGAACATTTCCAATTAAATATCTGATGTTAAGCCTGAACCCCAAACTTGTGGATACTCTGCTGATGGCTCAGTGATTTGAATTCTGAGCAGAGTTAGCTATTGTCCTTGCCCTTAACAGCTACAGAAAAGCTTCTACATAGTTTGACTCCAGGGATGCACAGGGAGCGAGGGAGGTTTGTAACATTCAGTGCTGAGATTTATGTTTTCCTAACTGTACTAATATCATGCGGTAACCCAAAAAAAGCAACTGACACAAGGTAAAGTGAGAGCCAGGCTTTTTATATCAGTCATTGCCAGATGCTGGCTTCTCAACTAAATGAGAGTCCCTGCTAGCTCCACAGTCGATTTTGCTAACTGCAATAGCCGTATGGGTGAGCTTCTCTTCCAGGGATAGACCCTAAGGCTTGTTCTATTATTCCCCATGCTGTGCTTTTCCTTTTTCTTCAAAATTAAAATTCTTCCTTAAAGGTAAACCTGTTTCTTTGTGTGTGTGTGTAGTAGGTAAATCCACTTCTCTGTGTGTATGTGAATTCAGGAAGATTTTTACAAACACATTTTGGCGTGTTTTCCATCAGGGAGACGTCCCGAGTCATCACAAACTGTAGGATCAAGAGCTATATACCTCCTTATTCAGTTTAAACTGGTTGTAGAAACCCCAGTGGTGTTGGAATAGGAGAAAATAAGTTTTCAGCAAAGAACACAGTCATGGCTTGCAGAGTCACTTTCTGCTTTTCTAATAAATTTGCACAAAGGAACTCCATCAGGAATTAATCCATTTTCTACACTAGGTCTGCATTCCCATTGCACTATATTTTAGTGGAAAGCAGGACAGGTACTGAATGAGAAAACTTTCACTGAAGGAAATTAGGTATAAAAGAAAGTGTTATGTCAAGAATAGGATAAATTCAGGGCTCCAGTGAAGTCAGTTACCAAATTTTGTAAATTATGACTTAACCAGCATAGCAGAGCTTTTTCTGCTCATTCTCAGTGTCAAAAGGTCGTTAGCAGTAAGAGACAGGCTCCTGACTTTCATGCTGCATGAAGAGATCTGCAGCTTCAGTATTTACTAACCCTGTGAGTCACTGCTTATAAAAAAAAAAAAAAAAAGAAGTGCCAGACATTTTTTTCTCACTGCCCAGTATCAGTTCAAGATTTTGTTCTTATTCATGAAGGATTTTTACTTAATGTACAACCTTTAGGACTAATATATTTGTGCTATTTTAGGGACAATATGTTGTTTTCAGTTTATTTATTAGCAGACTATGCACCATGGTGACTAAGAATATTGCTGAAACAAAGGCATTGCACTGTAAATTATTTCTGATGTACTCAGTTCCTGGATTTCCATTAAACGAGGAATTACTCTTGTAAATGAAACTATTTACAGTGCCAATTACTAACACTACTGTCTTATTTCAGATTAGGTTAATCAGAGAAAATTTAACTCAGTGTTATTCTCTGGTCTGGAAATCTAATTGAAATGGTGGCCAGAAAATTCTTATTTCCCTTCCTTTTGAACCTCTTTCAGAAGCTGCATGAAATTATATAACAATCACTGTATTAAGCAGGGAGATAATAACTGACATTTCAGATCTACTAATACATAGTTATAAATCAGATCATTTGATATCTCCACAGCTTGATTAGTCTGAAAAAAATCATTTGAAGTAGTGGTATTTTAATAATGATATTCATATTAAATTACTTTCTGAGCCTGACCTGGTGCCTCACTTCAACAAGTGAGAAAACTGCACAAGAAAATTAAAAAAAAAAATTCTAATCCTTAAGAACATCACATAACTACAATGTTGTAATTTTTGTGAATATGGTACACACTTGCTTTACTAGGCTGTCTGTGCTACTTTAGGTCTATTAAATATTTGGAACAGGCACTTCCCATCACACTGTGTAAATGCCATGTGTGAAAGACAGGTTCAGTTTAGGACAGTGGGACTCTTTTCACTGACTTCAGTGGGGCTAGGATTTTTATCCGTGAATTCAGCTTTTAGTATCTTTTGTTTTGACTTCATGTACAGCCAAGAGCAAGAGCTGATGTATGAGAAGCATTTAGACAGCATTAGCCCAAAGAAGTATCATTACACATCTAAACCATAACATCTTTCCCATTTCTTCATTGCTTTCAGGGGTTGTAATCTGCCAGTCATCTACAACAGTATTAAATTGTTTTACCCTTCCTACATATGCACTTAGCAACTCAAGTTCTCTCTCTACATTGAATAGTGGAGACATAGCCCAATTTGAAACTTATTTCCAGTTTGAAACTGGAAGTAAGTCCTTTCACTCTCTGGGAAAGGAATAAGAGAGTTCTACCTACTTTATGTTATAGAGATGGAAAACAAATTTCTGTTATTTTCTCAGTGAAAGTCATCATGGGACATGTAGCCTGATCAATCTCCTCCAACGAGGCTAGAAGTGTGTAATACTTTTACCATTAAAAATTATGTAGAAATTGAAACCAAAAATATTTTGGGGGCTTTTTTTTCCTCCTAAATTTTTCAGCATTTCTTCCAGTCTCCTTTTATCCTGTTTTTCTTTTGTCCAGGTATGTTTTCCAGGAACAGGGAGGGGATGAAACATAATAGTATCTCTAATCAAACTTTGGGCTTAAGGGATCATACTAAATTTCTTAGTTTGCATTTTCTTTGAATGCCATTGCTGAAAGCAGCAAGACTGAAATCCACAGAACTGAAACTATTGGACCAATAAAATGCTCGATCTGGTTTTCAAGCTTTGCTGTATTTTCTCTTATATGTTCCTTGACCAAATATTGAGTTTGTAGATACTGCTTTTAAACACCTCTCTGATTCAGTAACTGTCTTACCTTCATAAAAAATATACAGAATGAATACAATGTCTTCAAAGCCAAATGAAGAATTGGATCAAAATATTAATTTCAGAGAATTAAAAAAAAGGAAATGCAAAGCAAGAAAGTAAACAGAACTACATTTTCATTGGCTTTAGAAAAATTGATCAAGAGTGAAAGAAAAGGACATGGAAGTTTTTAAATTACTCATATTTTTGTGATTGTGTTAGTAACTCTTGATTTTATGGCAAATTAACACAAACGTTTTATACACTATGGAAACTTCGTCAAAGGGACTTGCAATTGACCCCCAAAAGATTTCTTTTTCCTTGATATACTATTTAAGGAGAAAAAATACCAGTTTCAGAATACTGGGTTCCTAATTTAGTGATTAAATCTAAGGGATGTAAATAGGATCAATAATACCTGTCATGACTCACAAACACATGATAACATCTGTCTCATTTTAATCCTTTTGCATCTGAAACCTTTCCAACCTCAAGGAGTCATGACAGCAGGAAATACATAGTCTACATCCATGTCTTCTGTTCAATGTTGCAACAGCCAAAGCCACACTGAAGAGAAATATTTTATTCAATTTTGAAGTGAGGTATCTTCTTTTAATGTTATATTTATTGAATACAGTGACTTAAAGGGAAAAGAATCAAAGGCATAATTTGAAACCAGTGCTGAGGTTACCCAATCTGTGTTCCATTCAGAGGCAACTAGAAGAGCAGATGCTCTTGGAAAATGATGTGGTACTTCAAACATCAGGGAAGTCTCAGAGGCATTGCAGTACAAACTGACCTACTATTCCACAGGCCTTTTTCAGCGCCTTGGTTTTATTACCTTTTTTTGGTACCCAGGACTACAGTGACAATTAAGCCCTCTGGTGCTCCACGAAGGCATCAGAATAGCTAAAAGGAATAAATTTCTTAGTCTTTGTCACCTGTGCCCATTCCATGGGCATTATGGAAATGATCCTTCCATGATTAATGAGAGGCATCTCAACATGAATTGAGTACCTAACATAATCATATACTTTTTAAAAATTATATCTTTAAGCTTATATATACATTTTTGGATACTTTTAAATACCTTATAGTCTGAAAAACCCTTTCAGCTGGGAGTCTGAATCTTCTCCATGACAATTTTTAACAAGTGGTGCTGAAGTATTTAGGTCACTTCGTCATTTTTGCAATTAACCATGACCAAAAAACAGGTCACAGTCCAAGTGAAATAATTAACATTTTAGTCATAACATCTTAGTAGGATACAACACTGAACTTCATGACAATGACAACAACATTTCAAATGCCATATGACATACATTTTATAACCTAGTACACACTCTTTTTCTGATACATTAAAAATTCTCACCAGTTTTTTTCTTCTTCCTACCTGAGTAGGAAAAAAAATTAAGATATACACTATTGTACTATAAAAGAATATTCCAAAAAAAAGGACTCAGAAAGATAGGAAATTAAAGCAAGTTCTCAAGAAAATCCACTTATATATTGGGGTTCTGCCATATCTTTTAGTGTATTTTATAAATAAAAGATATATACACTTAATACATTGCTTATTTAGGTATGCAGCTATGTATTGAATGACAGCTAGCTGATGTCATTCTGGATGTAGTACTTCTGAAAAAAAATCTTGACATGTTTGACATAAATTAGTCATATAAAAGGCATCATTGCTAAACTGTCTGAACATAAAACAAAGTTCACTTAATATTGCTGAATGAGTTGATCAGGTAAAAGTCCTCTAAGCTGACCTTATTCCATCAGTAAATGCAACTAGAAGAAGAATTATAGGGACATATCAAGAAAAATGTAATACACCTTTCATCTCAGCAGAATTCAGTGTACCCAATACAGGGACTGGTATTCATTTTGGACAGGTAGTAGTGGCTTTAAAGTGAAAGGCGGTAGTTTTAGATTATAAGGAAGAAATTCTTTACTGTGAGCATGATGGGGTTGTGGTACAGGTTGCCCACAAAAACTGTGGCTACTCCATCCCTGGAAGTATTCAAGGGCAGGGGCAGAGTAACTTGGTCTAGTGGAAGGTGTCCCTGTCCATGGCAGGGGGGTTGGAAGTACATGATCTTTAAAGTCCCTTCCAACCCAAACCATTCTATAACTCTATGACTCTATTTTTGAAAGTACTTGAAATCAAGGGCAGGTTTGGCTACATGGGAGTTATCACACTCTTTAGCACTTAACTATACGAAACTCGTAGTTAAGGCTGTATTGATATATTTACTAAACAAATTCTACATTTTTGGATGTATCCTTGTGAAAGAAATGTCCAACCCACAGCTGGATAAACATATCGTGTGGTGGGTGAGCAATTGGCTTGTGGGTTGAGCACAGAGAGTGACAGTGACTGGGGTGACATCAGAGAGGCAACCTGTCACTAGTGGGGTTTCACAGGGCTCCATCTTAGGCTCTGTGTACTTCAAAATATTCATAAACGACTTGGACAGAGGACTGGAAGGGACACTGAACAAGTCTGCAGATAACATGAAACTCAGAGGAGCTGTTGACTCCCTTGAAGGCAAGAGTGGCCCTGCAAAGAGACTGGCCCCCAAATGAGAAGTCTGGGTAATCATCAACCATAAGAAGTTCAACAAGGGAAAGTGCTGGATTCTATACCTGGGATGGGGCAACCCTGGATGTATGGACAGATTGGGAATGAGAGGTTGGAAAGCAGTGCCAGGAAAGGGCCCTGGGGATCCTGGTCTGTGGCCAGTCGTTCATGAGTCAGCAGTGCCCTGGCAACCAGGAGGCCAATTCTGTCCTGGGGCACCAGGCCCAGCATCACCGGCCGGGCCAGGGAGGGGATTGTCCCACTCTGCTCTACCCTGGGGCAGCCTCACCTCAAATATTGGGACAGTTTGGGGCACCACAATATAAGGAAGATATTGAGTGTCCAAAGGAGGAACACGAAGATGGGGAAGGGCCTTGATTTGAAGCCATGTGAGGAGCAGCTGAGGGCACTTGGTGTGTTCAGCTGGAGAAGACTGAGGGGAGACCTCATTGTAGTTACAACTTCCTGGGGAGGGAAACAGGAGGGACAGGCACTGATCTCTGTGTGACCAGTGACAGGACCTGAGGAAATGGCCTGAATTTGTGTCAGGGGAGGCTTAGGTTGGATCTCAGGAAAAGCTTCTTCCCCCCGAGGGTGGTTGGGCACTGAACAGGCTCCTCAAGGCAGTGGTCACAGCACCAAGGCTGACAGAGCTCAAGGAGAGTTTCGATGATACTTTCAGGCACATGGTGTGACTTTTGGGGATGGTCCTGCACGGGGCCAGGATTTGGACTTTGATAATTCTTGTGGGTCCCTTCCAACTGAGAATATTCTGTGATTCTGTGTGATCATGAAAATCCAACAGAAAATCCTGAAAGGAGCAAAGTTCCATTTCACACTTGCAGTAAGAGCTTGTGTAAAAGGATGGCTGAATCAGTTCAGATGGGTAAAAAAGGGTTACGAGAATGAATATTTTAAAAACACCCTACAAATTGAATGATGTCTCTTAATTCTGTCTACCTGTAAGCTCAGAACCAATTTTTGATTTCTTCTCTTGTTGCAGTCCGAAGTTCAAATACCAAAAAAAAGGAACTGCTAGGGTTAAACAGGAAACCTTGGGCTACAGAGGTCGGGGAAAAAAACCACCATCTAAAAGACCAGACAAGATCCATTGTCCTGATCTCCCTCAGTAGGATGTAGAGAGACTTTCTCCCTCCCTATGTAAATCCTTCTTTCAGGTAAAGCTGATCACCCTTCCCCAATGTAACCCTGCTTCCTGGAAACATCAAATCATTTTTCCCCAAAATTTAAACACTGTAAAAAATGTAAATCCCTTTTTTCCCTTATGTCACCCCTGTTACTGGAAATGCTAATAGATTGTGGAATCCCCTATTTGGCACAACCTTGCCTCCTGATTAACATGTTAAGCCCCTGAGACCCTTAAATAGTTGTTCCTGTGTTCAATAAAGGTATTCCAGTTTTTGCCTCTATATCTGGTATTGTGTCAGCTTTATGAGACTGTTACATTTTCTAGGTTCTTTCTACACTCAGGATCAGAGGTAGATACTTCAGACCATGTGCATCACCTGCCTGGAATCTTTACTTTTGAAATTGTTGGGTAACTCTCTGAATGTATTTATTGATTACAGAAAGGATCTTCAAACAAGAAATTTGTTTAGAAACTTATTTTTAAACTTAAGTGTAGCAGCATGAATTCCACCTTGAGTGTTTTAATATTACTTTCCTCATATGTCAGCACTGCAAGGTGATTTAATATACTAATAGATAATGCAGTGAAACTAACTGCATGTGTTCATTCATCTATGCCCCTTCTCTACCTTTTTTTACCTACATTTCTAAAGTTTTTCCTTTTCTTTTTTCCTTTTGAGGGCAAATTAGTTTCCCTGGAGCTCCTCAAATTCTGAGACTAAATTGTAAGTAGCAGCATCTGACTGTTGAAGAAAATGGAAAAGCCTGATTCTACCACGCCACACTGAACAATGTGTTACCTCTGACCCATGTGTTTAACACCAGAAATCATTTTATTTTCTGCAAAATGTCCCATAGGCATGTTTAGTTTGTTTTCACAGGAGGCTGTTACGTAACAGCAGACAAGGCGTATTTAGATAGCTAATGAAAAGAGTCATGCATTAATTCTGTTCTTTCTCTTCAATAGCAAGACTAGCATGAGTTCTGGTCCAGAAAACATGTAACTGGGGGCAAAATTTCAAGTTAATGTGCTCTTCAAAGAGGAGTTTGGTTGTTTTTTATCAGCTAAAATTATCTGTCCATATCTGACTCTACAGATACCCACCCAGGGATCAGGAAAGTGACTCGTCATGAGTAGTTGTTTCATGGTAAAACTTTCTTAAGATAGGTAAATCAAAAGGCACAGTTTAATCTTAGGACTAGGATAACTGAGCTATAGGAACCTCTAATGCACCATGATTTCTTTTGTCTCCTTTTGTACACAGTAGCAGGCGTAAATATTTGAAGTGGTTTTCACAACTTTTATAAAAGAGAATACGACATTTTGGCCTTCTTCAAGAAGGCATGACATGACCTTAAAGGACAAATTAGAAAGGACTCAGCTTAACTGACAAGAGGAAAGCAGCTTCTGTCTGCCTGACCCATGTCAAGTATGGACAATGAGCCAATGTAAAGGTCAGTGTGAACAACAGCCATGGGGAATTTCAGCCTTTCAAAGATAAAGCAGTACAGCCAGTAGTTCTGAAGTCTGTAGAGCCTGAAATGAACAAAACACTTCATGACACTTGTGAGCTTTTAGTAAACACTCAAGAGCCTAACATGCTTCTACACGGTTTCTTCAAGCTTTTATTTGGGTTTGTGTCACTTACGGCAATTTAGGTCAAAATATCCTTCCTGATAAAATTATATGCTTAATTCTTCCCTATGTGTCAGTGAGATATCTTCTACAATGGATAGTAGAGATGGATTCAATGTTCCCACAGACATATCCCAACTGCTTAGTCACTCTTTAAGCCACCAGTGTTACTGCTCTAAACTGCCTGGAGAAGGAGACAGCTAGAATCCCATTTGCTATGGAATATGGGAACATATTCATTACATAGAGTTAGATAAAAGACAATGTAGAGAAGAAAAAATTTTGTACTTTATGTAAAGAAATAAATTAGTTTGGGGAGGATTGGGGCAGTTTTAGTTATCTTTCAGACATGTATGTGCCATGAAATGCAAATGTCCTTTGTATGTGTGTCATGAAAATTGACTTAAACATGGAAGTCTGTAAAAAGCAACATACTATCTGATTAGCTTTCCTGCCTTCAAAATTGTCTGCTTGTATGTCATCCACTTTTGTTGCAATTCGATGACTTAATAAACCCTATTACAGCTTATCACACTTTCTGTGGCCGTGTCATCTCAGAGACAAACTCAGTGAGAATCAGCTCCCTGGTATGTTTGATTCTGTTAAAGTGAATTGGACGATATGACCTCTTCCTTTAACTACTCAAGATTCAATTTCAGACATAACAGACAAGAGTAACAAATAGCATCACCATCTCACTGTTTAATCTCTAATTATTTGCTTGCAGAATGCCATAATTCATCATGGACCCACACTTAAGCAATAAATTAATACTCCCACACCTTATGCTGGCTCAGCTGTTGTGGCTGTAAGACCAGAATTAAAAGTTCTCAGCTATGTCTTCAAACACGCTACCACTTACTCACACTTTAGTAACTTCTACAAGAAGGTGAATTCATTATGTATTCTGAAGAGGAACTGCAATCCAAGTTACAGTCTATCACTGGTCCCAAAGGGAAACAAATATAAAAACAATCTTTCTGACTTTGTTGCATTTTTTTACACTAATTGTTTCCACCTAAGATTTTACCCAGAAAAATGTATATTGCATTCTTGAAGACTAACATTTAGCTACACCAAAAATAAATATTCCTTAAAAAAAACTTATAAAGTTGAAGTTTCTTCACAATTCGTAAACAACTTAAATATTGCATTGCATGTAAAATGGTGCAAAAAAAGGAAATCAATTCCAAAACTGAAAATAAGAAAAACAAAATCCCAATAAGCTAAATTAACAAAAATCGAGAAGGGTAAGTTGGTGCTGGTGACCTTACTGACCTACATTAGAGGGTAATTACTACCCAATCAATAGTCCTTATGCATAACTATGGACATAAATGGTCAATGGAAAGTGATAAAGAATGGTGATCAATAAACATTACAGTCTGGCATGCAATTGTCTAAAAAGTGGGGGAAAAGTTATTACTTTTTGACTTTGGATTGCCAATATACAAATGAGGATTCATCAAAGTTTGGGATTTGAGCAGTTTCCACAATATACTACATCATCATTCTGTTTTAGACCCTTCCTACACGACTGACTTAAATGACCTGGTTACAACATGGCTGCTTAGTGATCAGCTTCAGTGCAATTCCATTTTACTGGCATACGGACTGCCAACATTCTAGAAGAATTTCCACATTTTTCTATATTTTGCACGGTGTAATTTTGCATTTTCTATACATTTTCTATATTTTGTATGGTGTTTGTGAAAATAAATATGCTCCACTTAACTATTTTGAGATCAGAGTCAAATCAAAATATTGTTTCTTTGGCAGGACAGCAGAAAAGAAAGAAGTAAGGTCCTGAGCTTGAGAGCTTTTGTTGAGATGCTGAAAATCCTGTTGATGGAGGATATACAATGGCAGGGGCCTAAACCAAAGTACAGTGCAATATCTGATGAAGGAGAAGATGAAATTCTTATACCAAATCCAAGCAATCTTGAATCTGGCCCTTGATGAAGACCCAATTGTAAAAAATAATTTAGTATTACTCTCTGATCACTATCAGTGAATCAATCATGAGCAGTCATTCAGAGTTGTACTTAATCTTTCAGAAAATATTCCTGATGTTTAATTTTCACAGTCTAATTTACATTCACTGAGAGACAGCAGTCAGTCAGGCATATCATACAAAACACATTTACCACAGCTTCCCACATATACACTCCTCCTCCTACAGTCTAAGAACGTTGATGAAAATTATCCCTTAGACATGTTTTCTGTAGAGAGTACATGAGTTTTTGTTCAGGCAATATTTAACTGTTCCTTGTGATCTGGCTAAGATCTACTCTTAAGTGTCTGGTTTGCCAGAATCAAAAATAGAAAACAAAAATAATCACATAAAAGGACAATGATTTTGGCAGTTTAGAATCAGATTAGGTAGCTCTTTTCCACAAAAATGATGGACTTACTGTTATAGAAATAAAGTAGTTTGACCAATGGATCTTTCTAAAACTGGTTCATAGACACTGTCTCAAAAGGAGTTTAAATTATTTTGAAGTAGATACATAGCTTTAAATCAAGAGGATGTACACCTTCTGGATTCCCTCAAAAATTATTTTTTGAAAGAATTTTAATTTTTCTAATACTAACCACAAATAGTACTGTAAATAAAATTGTAATTCCATTGCTAATACTTCTTTTAGATCTCATTCCTCTGGATCCCCAGAGCATATTACCCTGATTCTTTAGTGATGTGAGTAAATTCCATGTTCAAGTTGGTGACCACTGACCCACTGGTGTGGTTCCAAGAGCTTCAACAGGACTAGTGGTCTGCTGTGGAATAAGATTTACAATGTTCTAATATCAAACAAAACAAAATAAGGATATCAGTAGGACTGATTAGTAAGATTGGTCAGAATGAATGCATTTGGATTTCAGAGTATGACAACACTTTTGATTGTTATCTCCCCCCTGATTTTGCTTTCCCATGATTAATTTGTTATTATGAATAGTCAGTTTACATCTGGACATGGAGCTCAGAGTGACACCAGTCTCTGAATCATTTCACCCTGGGGTAGTGCTACTGCCTCTTCCACCATTACGCACATAATCTAAATTGGTTGAACATGTTTATGTACAGCTAATGGATTGCATTGTAACGAACAACGTTTTGACTAGACATAAATCTACTTTTAGACCTTGTTCCATGATAAATATGTTAGCTTTTACACATGATTTGTTTGTACCTGAACACAGTGCGCGATTGGCAGGCAGTATTGTTGGTGACTGATAGTAACTTCATAACATTAAATTTAGATGATTGTGGCCTTTGATTAAAACACATTAAATTTTCTGCCTATGCTTTTCCCTTGTTTGGGATTGATTAAAGAAGTGATGATGTGTTTTCTTTCTTATGATTAAAGAAATTATGGTGTCCTGTGTGAATAATTACTGGTAGTTCTCCTTGGAATAACCATCTTCCTGCAACTGTTTGACCACAACTTATGAACTTCAGTTTTGTGACTTTTGCTCAGTAAAACAGAATTTAGTCCTGTAAAACCAATGGGACTGCTCCCATAAGCATCCTTATACAGCTTATCCGCCAAATTTGCTCTCTCCAGTTAAAAAATGACAAAGATTTGTGTGAGGGTGACATACACATTTGACATTCTTTAAGTAGCTCATCAAAATATCTGCAACTCTTTAACAAAATATTCCTCTTTGTTTCCTACACATCCCAGAGATAAACAGCCTGGAAGATTTCTCCAGTGCATTAACTCAGCTTTACTGATGGAGAGGACCTGCCAATTCTGCAGATAAAGCCCTTCTTGGTTAAAAGGAACAGATTTGCCTGAACCATGGCAGTTGGCCTCAGAGTCAGAGAACAGATAATGGGACCTTTTCTTTCCTGATACAGTTGTGTTCTTCATACCTCACTGCGGAAGTTCATGCTTGTAGCACTGAAGTCCCCTGTTTGTTCCTGCTATTAAAGCTTGACCTCCACTATATCTATTAATTAAAATAAATTGCAACCCCATATATTCATTTCACCCTGTGCTCCACATGTGCATGTTCTTTGTGTTTGAGTATCAGCTTGCAGTTCCTCAGATGGACAAGGAGGTTGTGCATGTTTTTACTGACGACTTGCAAAGCCAGGTAAAGATGACCTTATCCTCCTCCAAGAATTGGTAGATTCTACATAGATAACAAAGTTCCAGATGTGGGTTTACTGAGGAGCCAACATGGCTGTGATCTCCTTCATTGGCACGTGCTGGTGCAGTGTGCATCCATCACCCTTCTGTGACTCTGCAACTTCACAGTGTCTTCATTCATAGTGGGACAGCATTCCTCCCATGTGTCCTCTAACTTGGTTATTAGCAACATGTAATAGTTATTTATGACTTATATTAAATTGAGAGCCTTAATAGAATGGCCATTATAATCATTAATGGTAGTACCATAAAAAGGCATTGTTATATAGCAATATCTGTAACGTGTGACATAAGGAGATGTGTACTCCTTGAACATCTGTGAAGTCAAATCAACCCTGCCTTCTCCACTCTCCACATGTTAAATATATGCCTAACTGCAGATGGATGATAGGAGAAAATCAAAATATACAAACTATTAAAATATTCTATCTGATTTCTGCTGTCTTTCTTTCCTAATTATTGTGACTGGATAATATTCTGGGAAGAATCAGGTAGAAAAAGAAAAAGAGAAGGTGATGACCCTTGTGACATTTGACATTATCAGAAAACCATCAAATGACAACGTTTCTCACAAGGAATAATACCCCCTGTACTTACAAGCAGTTTCAATACAGAGGTAAGGGACCAAATCTTTTGCAGAGAAGCAGCATCCTGGGGGTCAGAATTCAGGCAAGGTGCAAATGCTTTTACAGGCTAAATGTTTTAGCTATGCTAAACACTTCTGCAATCATGACTTGCAGCATTAGTTTTTTCCTTTAATTTGGCAAGATTGCTGCACAAAGATAACATTGCTTAGTCATGAGGTGTACTTAAATGTGATCTAACTTTGTTATTTGCTCCATTGAAAAGAGTCAGCTTTTGTTTTGTATGCAAAGAAATAATGCACTGAATTCCTGTGTACCCCCATGCCCCGGAACAGTCAGTCAGACAAGTCACAGGGTTTCAAAAGAGGTTAAATGTCCTCTGCACAGTTATAATTCACCAAATATATCAGGCAATAAAATCCTGTGATAACTCACTTTTCATGACAAACCCTGTAATGAGAAGTGAAAATGGGAAAAATTCATCTATTCACTTGACATGGATTGTAACTAGAAAGAGAAAAACTATCCTGGAATTAACCCATTCTTGCAACAACCACACAGCTGCAAACAGATTTTTCTCTTTGGCTGCTTTCTTGAGTGGTGGTTCTTGATTTTATTTACCTTTTTTTCTCTTGAGTAGCTCTCTAGCAGCATGAATAGAAAGCAGTAACTACAAATGAATAAAAAGAAACATTTGAAAGTGTCTGTGCCCAGCTCATGCCTATTTCCATGGAACAGAAGAGCAATACAGACTTTCACTGAATTTAGATTCATAATTGAACCACTACCTGACAGCTATTCCCCCTTTAAAGAAAACTGACTTCTTATTTTTGACTTTATAACTCACTTAATTCATATATGCTTAGCTGTCAAAAACAGATAACTTTTCCCCATTTTGTATAAACACTAAAGGTACAGAATGCATGATACATTTAACAGTGAACTACAAGGTAATAAGAAAATAGGGGAATGAATTACTCTCATTTCTCAAAAATATTGTGTCACGGTCCAAGCGTCTATAGCCAGATCCTAAGACTGGGTAGATGATGGAAATAGATAAGCTGGAAATCATAGACATGAATAATACAAATTCTCCATATATTTGCAAAGAGTTATACAAGATATGGTTGAAAAAAGGCTGATTCTGACACCTCTGCTGTATACAGCATTAAAAGGCTCTCATGAGGGCTCTCAAATGACTAGAAGGGCTTTTACACCTTGATCTTTATAAATGAGAAGGTCTAAACACCTTAGACATCTCATGAGAATGGAATGAAATAGTACACAACATGTCATAAAAATATGGGGATGAAGAGGTGGCTCAGCTACATAAAATTATATGACAACACAAAGCTTAAAATATACTAAGGCATTGCTGGCACATCCTACAAAGCTACATCGTGTAGTATCAAAGTGACCTCTGCCCATCTTGTCACACCACATCAGCTTGTCTTTTGTTACTATGTCTACTGACAGCACATTCTGTGATGAGGCCTGACATAATGTGGAGGACAATAAGAAATGAAAAGCTAACCTTTTGTGACACGTATTGCATTAAAACATCGATAATACAAGTAGCCGATAACGTTTCGATCTCCTTGGGGGGATTAGAATGAATACCTTCCATTGTTATACAGGAACATGTGTTCACAGGTTTGAGTTAAAATGGGTTTTCAAGGAAATGGCCCAGTATCCTGTTATTCTGAATGAAAGTGAGATCCTCTTACACTGAGGATTATTTTCTCTCACAATATATGTCATTCTGTTCTCTTGTATGGTGTCAGTAGTGAGATCTATTCCCTGACTGGTACCTTTTTGGGAGAGAATGGAATTGATTCAGTATCCACTGTGTTGTGTACAAGAAACTTCTGAAGAGAAACCACCAGAAAAAGTCTTCCAATCTCTGCAGAGTTAGAGTTCTCAAAGGAGCAGAGCAATCCCTTCTGTACCTTTCCTGTCCAGTTTCAATCGAATGTCCTTAGGAAGGTGTGTGGACATGAGGGAAAAAAAAAAAAAGCAGAAGGCGGATGGGAATAAACAGCAATAAGGAGAATAAAAATATATGAAAACTCATTAGTAAGAATGATGAAGAATGACAAAGGAGCATATGGTGGAGGTGGGAAACCAAGGGAAAACGTGCTTGGAAGTAGGCAGTTAAAAGAAAAATACTGATGAGAAAAATAATACTGGAAAAACAAAGGGAATCAGAAAGACTGGAATATTCAAAAGAGAAAAATTACTCTGGTGAAAGGAAGAGGACTCATGTAGCCCAGAGGTTCATATTTCAACCGTTACTTGTACTTCATCACACCTCTGCAACAGCAAGTAATATATTCTTTTTAATTTCTCTCTTTCTTGACTATGAAACAGAATACTGGGACAAAGTATTCAGTCATAAAATATCTCATTTATTAATAGATTTTTTTTTGCTATATTTTCCTGATACATTCCAACAGAAACCAGTAGTATTTTTTTCTTTATTTCCTCAGATACAGCTAGCTACCTTCAATTTCTAATCTTACACTACATACATTATTATTTAGTATACCACCAACATTATATTTTTCTAATTCCGAGAATCTTGGAGTCTACATTTTTTTCATGCATCTTAAATGACCTTAAAAAAGGCATTTCTGAAGAGCATGATCATTTGCTAAGGCAATGGTACAGCTTCTATTATCTGATCTATGTTTGCATTTCTTGTTATAACAGTTAAGTTTATTAAATATTGTTACAGACAGAAATTTATAAAAACATGAGTGGTAGGATCAAGATGAATGAGAGAATTGAACGGATTCCCATGAGAAAATTTCACTGAGGACTAGTAAACACACAAAATTCACTTCTAACTTCAGAAGCTGTTAGATCAGAGGCTGTCTGAAGCTTAGAATATGTCCTGAAAAAACAAGGTCATTATCTGTTTTCCTGACCTCCTGGTTGAAGACTGAAGGCTGGCAGGGTGTGGTCTCCCTCACAAGGCCCCATCATCTGGGTTCTGTCAGGAGCAGGAGCAGCTGATGCTGCTTAATATTAAGGCATGTGTCTTGCAATGCAGAAACACCCATCACAGAGCCTTGGAGTTACCTCTGGAACTGGAAGCATTATGGCTTCATCCGCATGGTTCTGAGCACAGTGTAATTAAGCAAGACTAATTAGTGCTTTGAGCAGTGTCTTACAGAAGAGACTAAACTGTTTTGGGTCTACAAACTATCTCTGTATTGCTCATCTGCACAATTTTTGTTTATCTTATGTGGTATCTGGGATCTCTATATTATGCCATGGAGAGATACATACTCCTTCATAGTATCCTTCCTATGACATTTTTCTTATTTTTTTTTCCACCAGTGCTTAAAATAAATGAAGAAAGAATTCATTTAAAATTGTGTGTCTATATATTTTACATTATATGTACCCTTATCTTGTGTATATTCTTCTTCAGGCAACTTTCCAAGCTGCATTAACTAAAACTGTCACCTTATATATAAAACATTTTTCAGATGTTCTTTCATATTTGCAGTGTGAGTCAAACTATTCATCAAACCAAGAATGGATCCCTTTCATGTCAACAGAATTGGCATTCATTTCTTTTTAATGCACTTGCTGAGCAACCCATGTAATCATTTTTAGGAAATGGATTTTTTGTAAATTGTTTTCTACTAAGGTTCAGTTTCAGGTGATAGATTTATTCATGTGATATTTTTTCTTTGCTGAAAGATTTTTTATTCATTAATTAATTATCATTTAGTTAATAATTAATATGATCAAGGCAGACATGAGCTAAAAATCATTGCTCCTCCAATTATGGAATTAGCATGATATGAAAATATATTCACCTTTAATTTCTGGACTCCATAATTCTTCATAAAGGAAATAAAGATATACTGTTAAACCATAATAAATTTGGTCATGTCATTTGCTAAGCTATAACTGTAGTTCTATAATTCTATTTTTTGTTTTGTGAATCAATCTTCTCTATATGAATAAGTGATAGTGACAAAAGGACAAATATCAGTTCACTTAAAAAAATATACTACTGAGAAGCAGAGCACACTTTTGTTGTGACTTTCCCTTAAAACAAAGCTCCTTTATTTTGCATTTCAAAGCAAGATGATTTGGACTATTATAAATTCTCACTTTGAAGAAAAAGGAAATAGTTCTGAATAGGAGGAGAAAAGAACATATTTATTCTATGTGAGTTCAACTCTCCTTACCACCATCATTTCTAAAGATATCCTGAGCTGTGTGGTAGATCTCCACTCTACTTTTCCTTAAAAAGGCAGACTTTCCTTGCAGCTCTCCTTTTCAGGTTGAGGAATAATGTGCTGGGTTCAACAACTTTAATGTAATGGATTTATACTGACAAAGGGCAGGGTTAGATGAGATATTAGGAAGAAAATCTTTACTATGAGGGCGGTGAGGCCCTGGCACAGGTTACCAAGAGAAGCTGTGGCTGCCACATCCCTGGAATTGTCCAAGGCCAAGTTGGACGGGGCTTGGAACAACCTGCAATAGTGGAAGATGTCCCTGCCATGGCAGGGAGTTGGAATGAGAAGATCTTGAAGGTCTCTTCCAACCTGAACCATTACAGGATTCTATGATAATTACCAACTCTTAGCATGAACAAATTCACTCTGATGACTATTATGTTTTTACAAAATACACTGAGTTAAAAACATGCAGAAAGAAATAAACCCATGCTGAATGGAATAACTGGAGAACAGCCAATCTATCAAAACTTTCAATAATGAAACAGCACTGCAACAGCATTTTCTGGCCACAGTCCAAGCCCAGATATTTTATTACACTAGACCCTTTAAGCACATGTAGTATGTTAAGCTCTTCACATTATTTCAGTCCTTATTAAGTTGTCTAACACATGGTGAAATAAAGAACTATTATACATACTTTTGAAGTTCTGAGAAAAGGATGGGAAAAAACCTAAATATGTCTACTGAACAGGCGAGAAGGTAGAATTGAGACTATAACAATCCTCAACAGTTAATCAAAATATCTCAGTTTCACTGAATAGGTTTTTGCATTAATACTTATGTCTGCTGCTTGTCCTCACCAAAGTCACTTTACACCTTCTTCCTTTAAATATAGCAGGAATAGTTCCCTCTGCTTTTCTCTTCCTTCTTTCCTCCCCATTGCAATAACAAAGCAACATCATGGCTTGCCTCAAGCTGCAAAAGATGGGACTGATAGGGTAGGGATATACAGACCCTGTGGGCTCAGTGATTTTTGGAAACACAATTCAGTTCTGAGGCTCTCGTTTTGCATCATTAAGAACTGGTACTAGGGTGGCATTATCTAATCAGTGTCCCTGTCCACATTGTAATTATTCTTATAACTGAACAAAGCAAACTCGAGTCATCATAAAAATCAATCACCCAAATCTCATTGTTGTGAAACTACAAAATAGGTGGTTGTTTTTCTTCAATATGAAGATTTTGGATAAACCTTGGTAAGAGACTTTAGGTGCTTTCAGGAGCTCATTTAATTATTTTTTTAAAAGAGACATTCCTTTTTCGTATATTTTAAAAATTAAGTGAAGATGAAAGCTGTCAGGTTGACAAGCCCAGAATCTGATTTTCCTCTTTCCATAATAATCTCCCATTAGCAGTCATTCCACCAAAGTCGGTGGAAGCGCTTCCATGAATTTCTGAGGGAAGAATCATGGCCTTCATTTCTTGTGCCAGCATGGCATATCCAGTGAAATTTCCTCCTGTCACCTTAGGTCTTTGTGTTTCTGTGCTATAAGTGAGTCAATGGGTTAGGCTGCTATAACTTTGCTGTTTATCCCTCTCTTTATTTACAAGTCTCTGGCCTTTTAGATTCTCAGAGGACAAGTGTACCTGAAAAGGTGATTTCTATACAGCAAAAGACGCTCTCTTAAAACTTGGTACGCTCTCTTAAAACGATGGCACTATCATCGTGTTTCATGTTGGTTAGTGACACATAGTCAAAATCTTTTCTGTAGTATTACAGATTTCTGAAATCTTAAAGCATCCTATTCTATTTATTTATTTACTTGTTTATTTTTCTTCTGTTATGTAATTTCATTTTTTTAAACTCTCTCTTTTGCTGCAGTTTCACACAGATACATGTATACTGTTCATCACTTGTTTATTTCTTTCTAATTTTGTTCCTCTCTCTTTCTCTCATTTTCATTACAGTGTTTCTTCTTATTATTGCTATTGTCATTATTTTTAATGTTAGTAGCAGTAGCATCCTCTAGTCTTATATTAATATTATTCATATATTTGTTTCAATTCTTGAATTGTTCTTACCTCAACCCACGAGGTTTCACCTTTTCCTTACAATTCTCCTCTCCTTTGGGGTAGGAGGAGGGAGAGAGAATGAGTGGCTGTGGGATACTTAGCTGCTAGCTGGCATTAAATTAGGACAGTTACATACAGTTATCAGCTCATCAAAATGGTGAGATCTCATCTCACGTCCAGTGTACACAGAGGAAATATTCCCAGTTACTGCAGCATAAATATGTTCATTTAAAAGAGCTACATAAATTAAAGACCTGTAAAAGGACATTACAGATTTCAGTCTAAACCTGAGATGGTGGAAAAAGCATCTAATCACAATAGGTTCCATAGATCATGGTATCATTAACTGATTGTTGTCACATCCTTGAGCTTGACTGTGAAGTTGTTTACTACCAGACACAGGGCATGATGAAAGTCAGTGGAATTCCTTTCATTTACCTTGATGAGCTCCCTGTCAAGTTCATAATATTTACAGCATTTGAAATTGCATGATTCAGTCATAACTATAGCTGACCAGAATATATTACTTTTGTTTCCAAACAAATTTCCAAAGGAATGTGGGGGTTTTTTTGTTAAAAGTTATTAGTGGAAAATTCAATTTCACAAAGTACTATAAATAGAATTATTTTCCCTTTCTTGATGGAAAATTTTGTGTCAATATTGTGAAACGAAATGAACAGTTTTTAAAAAGTTAGTTGAAACCTCAGTGGATGTAAAAAAATCCAGCTCAAGTAGAAATATTCCAGACTTACCTGCCCATTGTAATAGGCAATAAACTAACAAATAAACATATTGGCAGAACATGGTCCCAGGTGAACTCTTAATAGTCAGGGGAACATTATTTATAGGGTTAGATAGTATTTACGATGATCCCTGGGCTTTTTACTAATTCACTGGCCTACATCACATGAACTGGCAGTACTTCTTCCCAGCTGAACAGTGATTTTCTGCAAGTCATTCTCCATAAAAGTCCTTTTGTCTTAAAACATCTGCAGTTGCAAAGGGATCCATCCATGTGTCTGTGTAGGTGCAAGAATAGCAGGAGTGGTTAATGGGATTTTCAGTTTGCTATTCAATTTTTGCTTTTTCTACCTTGGGAATTTAAATAATTGAAAAAGTTTTGTGAATTACAAATCCCATTGAAGCCCCTGTATACAATAATCATTTAATTATTCAAGTCTTTCTACTGTTATCATTGATGCAGTAATTGGAATTTCTTTTGCAATGTGTATGCTGATTACATTTCTGAAAGAAGAAAAATCTCTTTATTTCATATTTTTTGTGTTCTTTTCCATTATTCTTTTTCCTCAGTAGGAATAATAGTTGGAATCTGCCTGAAGATTTCACAACAGCTAGCCCATATCATTATCCATGAGGCAAAATGTCCAGCTTATTCATCCAAAGAACAGTTATTCAGATATATGGCAGGAGAAATGATACTATTGCCTGCTTTCTGGGGATCAGGGAATGCAGTGTCCCAGAGTGGGGTTTTTGCACTGATATACCTTTTTCAGTTGCTAAAGGTTGTCCAAATATTATAAAGAGAATGAATGAGATGGTATCCACTGGGTCAGAGGACAAAGACTGTCAGTAAATGCTGGTGCTTCTCAGGAGGGTGTGCTTTCCCATCTTTCCAAAAATGTGTTGGCCCTTAGACTTGACTCCACATGAGGTCTGGAACAAGCAAACAACTACAAGTGAAAAAGGAACTCAAAACCAACATTTGCAACAGATTATTCTGTGAAACAATGGATGCATACCACACTACTGAGCTCCTTGAATTGGCATCTTTATTAGCTACTCGTATTTATGCACAGTCATCTTCCATTATCATGGGAGTCCTACAGCCATCAATGAAGCAAAAGTTGGTTGTAAAATGAGCAAGACATAGGAAAGGCTATATATATACAACAGTACTTCTGCTATGGAGGTAGGTTGAGAGAGCTGGGGTTGTTTAGCCTGGAGAAGAAAAGGCTCTGAGGAGACTTAAGAGCCCCTTCCAGTGCCCAAAGGGGCTCCAAGAGAGTTGGAGAGGGACTTTGGACCAGGGCATGTAGTGATAAGACAGGGGGAACGGCTTCACAGTGACAGAGCACAGGTTTGAATGAGATTTTAGGAAGAAATTCTTTACTGTGAGGGGGGTGAGGCCCCGGCACAGGTTGCCCAGAGAAGCTGTGGCTGCCCCATCCCTGAAAGCGTTCAAGGCCAGGTTGGGCAGGGCTTGAAGCAACCTGGTCTAGTCCCTGTCCACGGTTGGAATGAGATGATCTTTAAAGTCTCTTCCAACCCAAAACCATTCTGTGATTCTATGATAAAAGAGAGGAGGTAAGGTGCTAATTTTATTACTGTTAGACAGTAATATGAGCAATACTGTTCATGGAACATTGTGGAAACACCTGCTGCATACAGCAAACCCCTGAGTATAGTCACCTTCATGAAAAGGGGGAACAGTGGAGTTGCATCCCCGCGTTCTCTGCCTGATTCAGTTGTCTCATTCTTTACCAACCAAGCAACAAACCTGCAAAACCCAGGTGGTTATCTGGGCCCAGTGCTGGACCAAGTCTCTGGCTGTGCCAGCTTGAATTCCTGCACCCGGAGACTGCTGCCTGATGTTTCACCATTCAGTGAACATAGTTAGTGTGTTCAGGAAGTATTGCTCTATATTTAGAACAATAACATTCACAGTGGCCACACGAAGCAGATAATCTTATTAAGACTGGCTAAATAAATATGAGTGGTTTTTTAAAAAAAATGTTATTTTGCAAGAAATATTAACTTCACCAGCTGATCGAGGGAAGAGGGAAAGCTTTAAAATGAAAGCCTATTTATAGGGTTGTCTGATAAAAAAGTGGAACTATACTTGACATTTAAAAACAGTAAGAGTGCCCAACTGAGTGTTGAATGTATTAGCTTAAAACATCATGAGATTCTATTTATTTGTGAAGATTAAAACCTCATGAAAAAATAAGGAAATTGCTTTGCCAAAGTATATGACATAGTCTTGATCTCCCAGTGGCTCTCCCTTCTTGTGAAAATTATGGGTACACAAACAAAAATCCTCTAGAGGTTTAAATCATTAACTGTGATATGTAAGTAATAAGAATAATGAAATAACATGGTCTAGATACCAGCACAGAACCCTTACCCATGTAGGATTCTACATGGTTTCTCTTTCTGTAAATTTTGATTCATGAACTTTTTATTTGTGAATTATTTTTATTAGTGAATTATTTTTATTTGTGAATTTATATGTCACCATTTTTTTTTTTATTTTTCAGTCTGATTTATCAGACTTTCCAAAAATTTGGCAACTCTTGGTAAAAACTCATGAGACTATGACGAACCTTAAATATAGGTTATCAATTTCTCACATCTAGATGGGCCCAACAATGCCTTCAGCAGAGAAACTAATACCAACCTCTTCAGATATAAATAGTCAATTAAAAAAAACACTACAGGACAACAATGACAACAAGAAATGCTAACTAAAAAGTAGTTGCTCATTGTGGAATGAAAGCAGCTACAGAAGGTGCAAAATTCAGATTCTGAAATAATCAGAATGAGAAAAAAAACAACTGTTTTTCTTTCTCAGGTGATTTGAGCAGAAAACTCAGCTGTGCTGGGGGCATGTGTCAGTTTTGGAGTAGTTATTATTTTCATTCCAAGATTCAAATGCGAAGAACATAAAAAAAAGGACATAAAATGAGGCCAGATACTGTACTGCAGCATTCTCTGTCTGGGAAAAACCTATAGTAACAAATTAAAAACCAACATAACCACACTCTCATCACTGAATTATTGAGCCCAAAACTAAAACCTTTGAGATTCTTAAACAATCTATCATGTTCTCAGCTTTCCTTAGAAGATTAGTTCATGATATATAATGATCTTCCCTATATAATTTAATTATTTTTAACTGTTTAAATAGAATTTGAATAATGACTTCTTAATGTTCACTACAGAAGGTAACTACATATTTAATAGACTCCTGGTGCAACCAGTTTAATGCTGTAATTTAATTGAGGTTTATGCAAATAAAGAAAAAAGGAAACCAGAAAAGACACCATCATTTCTTAATATGTAAAACAGTTACTATATTTTCACAGATTCACAGAATCATAGAATATTCTGAGTTGGAAGGGACCCATAAGGATCATCAAATTCCAACTCCTTGCCCTGCACAGAAAAGGCTCAAGAATCCCATCGTGTACCTGAGAGCTCTGTATAAATATTTCTTGGGTTCTGTCAGCCTTGGTGCTGTGACCACTGCCCTGGGGAGACTGTTCAGTGCCCAACCACCCTCGGGGGGAAGAACCTGTTTCTAATATCCAACCTAAACCTCCCCTCACACAAATTCAGGCCATTTCCTCGGGTCCTGTCACTGGTCACACAGAGATCAGTGCCTGTCCCTCCTGTTCCCCTCCCCAGGAAGTTGTAACTACAATGAGGTCTCCCCTCAGTCTTCTCCAGCTGAACACACCAAGTGCCCTCAGCCACTCCTCACACGGCTTCAAATCAAGGCCCTTCCCCATCTTCGTGTTCCTCCTTTGGACACTCTCTAATGGCTCAGTATCTTTCTTATATTGTGGTGTCCAAAACTGCCCCAATATTTGAGGTGAGGTCACCCCTGCGCAGAGCAGAGCGGGACAATCTCCTCCCTCACCCAGCCAGCTTTTAGATCCAGAACTCATGTTGCCATTTCATGCTTATGATGAAGTAAAATTTAGCATGAAGTCATCAAACATCATGCTCTGACATGTACGAGCTCTTCTTTGGCACAGATTGCGTTGGATCTGTTTTCTAGCAAATGGCATCACTTTGTCAGAGATATCCACAATCTCTGATATTGTACCCAAGGAGTCTAATGATCCAGATTTGTAATTTCTGAAATAAGTCTGAATAAGGATTATGGTTGATAATTTCAAATCTCCAATGCAGCAAGGATTTTTAAACCACCATTAAGCTTCTCTCCAAATACAACAAAGCTTATCCAAAGATTCCTCAAAGCCAACTCTAGGAATAACTTTTTTGAGGATCTAAAATTGAAATCTCTTGTTGCATTCCAAGACCAAGATTATTTTTCTTTAAACTACTTTTTCCAATATAAATACAAAGCAGACTGTATTTTAAAAATCAAATAAAATCAAACATTGACAAAACAAAACATTTAACTGATCATATATTGCTCTTCTTATGCTGAGAATGAGCCACATGTGACAGATGGTGAACATTTTGCTTATTGTACTACAGGAAACCACTCAGACAATACATCGGTGAAAGTCATAAAAGTACATACTTGGAAAGGAATGAAATTAAATCACTTAATAAAATAAATAAGTAAATTATTAAGGAAAAAAAAACATTTCCTATTATTATTGAAGAACATTCAATATTAATTCCTAAATAATTCCTTCAGATTCCTGAAATAGTTATTATGAGGCTTTTCCCAAGGCTCAGAATATATCCTAGTAATAGACAAAATCCTGTAACCTTTTTGCTCCATAAAAACTGTGAGATTTTGAGATCTTCTGAATTAAGTATAAAAAGGAACCTGTATACAGATCATCCATATTTCATGCATTGACACTATGAGGACTACCAGCAACAAAGGACATAAGTGGAAGGTTGATACAACACTGATGGCTTTGTATCTTACACTTTTTGGAAGTGCTGTAAAACAGTTTTCACTTTGGTAGGAATGTCTATTTTGATATACACTTTTCATTGAATATAATCTTTAAAAAAAGTACTAGTTTGACATCATTCTAAATAATTTATTCACTTTCAATTTGGATGCTGAATAAAAAAACACTGTTGTTTCCTACACGGCATCACAAACAGTTCAAAGAGCAAACTGTTCCTCAGAATGCAGGTTTTACTGGTTAAAACCTTCTAATTAGAACTCCATGTAAACCCCAGACAGCTTAAGGGTCACTTTAAAAATTAACAGATGAACTTAATGTTTTTTCTGTTTGACCCACAAGATTTCCCAGTTCTATTATACAGCTTCCTCACTGTGGTTTTGAAGTTTTCACTGTATTTATGAAGTGCTTGTGATTCCCAAATGTAAGACTCAGTGAAAGTAAGCACTGTTATTATTGCCATTATTCACATTTGTGGAACTTTTCCTAAAAACTAGTTATGTCTCCAGGTGGTGATTGACTCTGCAAGGAAGTTACGTAGGAAGCAATTAATGAATAGCTTTTTCATCACTGTCCTTCTCAAACTGTAGGTGCACCTGAAATCAGCCACAAAGGATTTCCACTGTACTGTTTTATTATTTCTGATCCTGTTTAACAGATTGTTTATGAGACTCGTTTAGAGTCTCCATAATTTATCTCTGTCTATTAAAGGTGCACTTGAGTAAGCACCTATTGTGCTGTGCTCTTACAGTTTTTTCATTAAACACGCCACACATACCATATAAAAATACAAACACAAAACCTCATGAGGAATAATACAGCAGTTCCCACCTGTAGGCTCTGATAGATGGGCTCCTGTGAATTTCATTTTCACTGGGATTTTAAATGGATATAGTCTAACTTTTAAAAAATAGATAAGATAGACAAGATTTTCAGTAGTTGAAGGGGGTCTGGGAGAAATATGGGGACAAACTTATTAGCAGGACCTGTAGCAACAGGGAAAGAAGTAATGGCATAACAATGAAGGAGGATCCATTTTGATTATATATAAGGAAGAGTTTTTTTACAATGGGGATGGTAAAGCACCAGAATAGGCTACCCAGAGAGGTGGTGGGTGCCCCAACCCTTGAAAGATTCAAGGTCGGGTTGAATGCAACTCTGAGCAACCTGATCTGTTTGAAGATGTACCTGATCATTGTAGGGGAGTTGAACTAAATGGTTTTTGAAGGTCCCTTCTAACACAAAGTACTCTGTGATTCTATGATTTTCTACTGTGATAAAACATAATAATCTTACATCTGAGCTAGTCGTCTCGACTCCATTTTCTCTTTATCAGTGAAGAGAAATCAACATTTTCACATATAGCTCATTCAGAGTTCCCCTTTAGGGTGCCACTCATCCTGCTGGAGAGCTCTACATTTTGGATTTCCAAAGAGAGGAGAGATTTGTCACAACCCTAATGATGTTAAGGGTTGTGAATTTAAGATCTGACCTTGTAGCACAGTATAAGGGATATGTCTGCTTAGGCAGACATCAGCTTCCTTCTGTGTGCTGCCAGAGACATATATTCAGGGAAGAATAAAGATTCACCTGAAATCCAAATACAGATGTTAACAGAGCAGGGCATGGTGTTTTATAAATGAAACCATACAATTTCCAGACAAGAGCTTTTACCTGGATGTTTTGCAACTAGGTAAAGTCAACTATGTTTGACTGAAACCATGCAGTTATCCATGGCGTCTAATTTGTTGATATTCAAAATAAAAGAGGGGAAATCCTTGATAATAATAATTCAGGAAATGGTAGAAATTTCATTGCTTAAGGTATGCATGAATAAATACGCTACTCTAGCTGATCACAACCTTACTTATTTTAATGCTATAGAAGATACGTAAAACAGAGGTTGGCAAGAGAAAGGCCAGACCCAGACCTCTCTTACTGAAAAAAATCAATGTCTTTTGTGTCTGTCATAAAACCAAATGGTTCTTTGTTACAAATTTCCTGATGTAAGCTCTAAAATATTAATTTCACTAACCTGAATTGAGTCTTATGGGGCAAACTGCTAGTTTTACTGAGATGAAAACTCTTCATCTGCAATATAGACTGCTGTATTTTCTTTGTATTTTTCTTCCTTTGTTTTCATTCTTGAATGATATGCAAAGTGACTCTACTTCTGGAGAAGAGCTATGTTCCTCTGAGCCTGTGTTAGATAGGATGCAGTTACAGGACTAATGGACTCTCTCTTCCAAGGTAATTGCAAAGCAATGAAACTATGTAGCCAGTGTTATTAGTTATTAATAACTAATTATTAAGTTATTAGTTATTGCACCAGATCACTTTCCAAATTCTATTTCTACTGTCCTAAAAAAAGCCCTGCAGAATCTACATATTACTGAACCAGAGACACATAGATGTCAATAGATGTCTTTAAAATATAAGTATTGATGCTGTCTGTATTGTATTAATCAACAGGACAGAATTGTGTAGGAAAATTGGAAAGAGGAAAGAGGAAATTAAGAAATCCTTTCTGAATGTTTTTTCATGAATCTAGCAAAGTTATACTATCACTCTCACATTATACAGAGCAAAAATAAAATTACTATATACAACAAAAGCTACAGGTTCTTTGTAAAGATTTTGATTCAGACATATGCATGACTTGCCATTAAAAATGAAGCAATCAAAACCACTAAAAATGTGCAAAATATAGCCATAGACCTGCTTAGGATTCAATTCAGTACTCCAACACACACAGTCTAGATGGTTGATTATTATAGTTTATTATGGTAACTTGGATAATTCCCATTCCAGTATATGAGTTTGAAAGCAGAGGAGAGAAAGAAGATTTGACATTAAAAGTCTAAGATCCTGTTTTCAGCTTCACTAGACTTTTTGAAACACAGCTGCAATCCTGCTGGTTAAATGATGCTCTGTCCTGTTTCCTCACTGACATCACCTGCACATCAGAAATCTCCATGAATTGGGTCCAAACAGACTGAGGTGGTAAAAAGATCTACTACTAATTTTAGACTCTTTAAAGAGCTGGATAACTTAAAACACTGATCATAACATTGGATTTGGCATATCCCTCTTTAAAATGAGATTTTATCTTGAAAATACCCTTAGCATCTTGACACAAGGTTTCCTCTTGGATGTTTTCACATATAAAGCGGTCTTACCTCTACAGACTTGCATGATCATCCCTGGACTGTGGCTGATGCTGGTTGCTGCCAAAGGACCTGATCCTGATCCTGTCTTTAGAGCTCTTACTCCTATCTTCTTCTCAGATTTGCCTCAGTATAGACTCACCCAAGGATCTGGGCTCAGCAGCCCCGGTTCCCAGGGTAGAATGTGCTGTGCTCACCTCAGTCGGATGCAGCAGGATTACCTTGTGTTGGTGTGCTGGTTTGGGACTGGGCATGGTCAATTTTCTTCACAGTGGCTGGTATGGGGTTGTGTTTTCAATTTGTGCTGAACAGTGTTGATAACGCAGAGATGTTTTTGTTGTTGCTGAGCAGGGTTTACACAGAGCCAAGGCCTTTTTTAGTACTACCATGCTGGGAAGGAGGCTGGGGATGCTGATCTCTTATGAGGGAGGCTGAGAGGAGACACAGCTGGGACAGGTGACCCAAAGGGATATTCCACACCATATGACATCATGTTCAGTATATAAAGCTGGAAGGAAGAAGTATGAAGGGAGGATGCTTGAAGTGATGGTGTTTGTCTTCCTGAGTAACTTTTACGTGTGATGGGGCTCTGCTCTCTTGGGGGTGGCTGAACACCTGTCTACCCATGGGAAGCAGTGAATTAATTCCTTGTTTTGCTTTGCCATGTGCATGGCTTTTACTTTCCATAATTAACTGTCTTTACTTCAGTTTATGAGTTTTCCAGCTTTTATTCTTAAGATTACCTCTCCAATCTTGCTGGTGGGGGAGCAAGTGCCTATGTAGGGCTTGGCTGCTAGCTGGGAAAGCCACTGCCTTGAGATAATGTGCAGCTTCTGGCTCCTGATTCCTGGTTTCCCTGCCCTCACAGAGCATCCAGCCTCTCCTGTTCTCTCACAGTAACTAGCCCAGTGCTGGTTTTTACACTGAAGTCACTGATGTATGTAATGATCTTTCATTTACTGTAATAACAAGAATTCGTTCATGGGTGAATACTTTCCTTGCTTGTAGAAAACTTATTACCTGGATTCTCATCAGCTTAGAAAATGAGGGAAATTGGCTCTTAATCTCCACTGTGAGGCTTCTCAAAATGAGAGAAGAGCCTAGCAGAACAGTATCTCCCTAGATCCCAGAAGTGAGGACATGCATGTCTGCTACTGCTTCGGCTTCTGCTTATAGGTCTCTAAATGGGGAAATAACAAGAAGTAGAACCAGAAACTTGTGAGTGATGCAACCCATTGAGAGACATGAACTGCAAATAGGATGAGCCAGTGTTCTTTGTAATAGTCTTAGAGCAAATTGATGAACAATCTCTAAAATAAACTGCATTCTTATCTTTACAAAGATTTTGAATAATGAAGAGATTCATGCAAGGAAAAACATGCTCACCGATCAAGCACAATTGAGAAAGAGGGATAAATTTGCTGAAAATTCTGCTGTTGATTAAAAGTGTTTGAGAATGCTATTTTTTGGGAAAGTTCTATATAAAATAATTTTACATACAGAGATGAAACAATAATTAAACCAGAAAAACAGGCTCTGTCAGTTGCTCTTGGGGATGGGGCAGGGACCTCTGCAGAATTCTTCCTTTAGGAACCACTTTCTTTATGCAGATTTTTACCTAGCCAAACTTGGTTTTTTATTGAACCTATGTAATTTGTAGTGCATACATTGTTTTCAAATATCAGTGCCTCTGATATCTCCCAGGACAGACGTGTTTTGAATTTTATTTTATTTAGAAAAGCACTGCCAGTAGGTCACAAGAGGTGATCCATCCACTTTATTCAACGCTGAGGAGGCCTTTTCTGAAGTGCTGTGTCCTGTTCTGGGTTTCTCAGCACAAGAAGGACACAGAGCACCTGAAGGGGGTCCAGGGGAGGATACTGAGGATAACTGGGGGACTGGATGATCTCTTATGAGGAAAGGCTGAGGGAGCTGGGCCTGTTCAACCTTGGGAAGAGACATTGAAAGGGGACTCCGTCAGTATGTCAGTGTCTACAGGGACGTGTCAGAGGATGGACCAGGCTCTGCTCAGGGGTACTGAGTAATAGGACAAGAGACAACAGGTAGGAACTGATGCCCAGAAAGTTTCACTTGAACATGAGGAAGAATTTCTTTCCTGTGCAGGTGGCAGATTGCCCAGACGTGGCTTGAAGTTTCCCTCACTGCTAATATTCCAGAACCACCTGGATGCAATCCTGTACCATGTACTCTGGGGTGACCCTGCTTGAGCTTAGAGGTTGGGCCAGATGATCCACTGTGGTCCCTTCCAACCTTACCCATTCTGGGCTTCTGCTATTTCATTTCCTCTGCACTGACTATGTTTGTCCTGTTCACAAAATCATAAACCAGAATGAGAATTTGCTGACCCGTTTCTCTATATCTGAATACCCAGTGTACAGCAGCTACAACTTGATGCAATCCAGATGTTCTTATCTGAAGAACCTCATGAAGGAGACCTACTTCTAACTTATTTGAATCTTCTGTACTCAAGACTTTAGTATATATCAGTGCTGAAGCAGTTGGCTGACCTTTCTGCCTCCTCAGACATTCAATATTCCTTGCAGACAGATGTACTATGTGGTGTCCAAAAGCCCCTAAGACTGAACCAGTCATAGACGTTTTATAATCACCAAAGGAAAGAGTCACTACAGACAGGTGTTTGCCACAGAGCAAGGAATGATTCTCAGAGAAGACAGATGACTTTGTGGTTGCACAGAACATTTTTTGCTCTTGAACGGGAAGGGGATGGTGACAAGATCAAATTTAGACAACTGAATCATAGCTTTCTTAGGTTAGGCAGATGAAGGGAGTCCTACCCAGTGAGGATACCTTTTGCGTTGGTGTTGATGTACTAACGTAACAAACTCCAACTCTCCTCTCACCAAATTTCAGTATGGTTGGAAATTTTCCTAGAGCCCACAGCTAAAAATAAGCTTGAATACAAACCAGCTTGTGCATTAACTAAGTTTTCACTCAAGACTAGTGTCCAATTTGTGCTCAGAATATAATTATATCCATCCACTTCTTCTCTCTGGTAATTACTGGTTTGTAAAGATCATTTTTACAGTCATGTTCTTGCATTATGAGATACATGGAATGCAAATTTGCTTAACATTACTTACACCATAAAATCCAGAATAAATGCAGGGAGTTAGTGTCATTGTTTCTCACAATCTAGCAACATTTTGCATTTCAATTTAGAATCAAATCCTAACTGCTTTTTTGAGGGACATGTTTTTTAACTGAAAAACAAATGGCAATATTGTTTCAACGACAATGCAACAGCTAATATTCATCTATACTAAAGAAACTCCAGCCCAAATAATTTTGGTTTCAGCCAATCGTCTCTGTGCTATTAGCCATAGGATAATTAGAATACAACCAATCTTAGTATTATAATTACTGGCAGCTTAATTCTCACATTGACCTGATATTGCACACCACTATGGCTCATTACACTTGTTTTATTAACGCAATGTACCAAAAATTATGTTAACATTCTTGCTAGCTACAACATAATCTTCTGGTTCATCCACACACAAAACAGCCTCTATTAAAGGTGAAGTAATAATAATAAAAATATCACAATAAAACTTAAATGCTTAGTTAGACTGTGATTTCCAGGAATCACAACAATTTACGTAATTGTTCAGGTATTTTTCACTGCATGTTCCTAACCAATCTATTTTGCTTAGAAAATTATATTTATAAATGCTTCTCCAACATTCAAAGATACTTTACTGTATGACAGCAGGAATTGAAATAAAATGGGTTCATAAAATCAGTGATGCCAGTGTATTTGCAGTTTGCCCTCAATATTTTGCTACAATGGTTATCAAAACTGCATTAATCTTTCTTATTGAAAACCCTTTATACATCCCTAATCATCATTAAAATGTTATTTTGTCTTCAGCACAACAAATTAATCTTCTTTCCTATTAAAAAGAAGTAATCTGATTTTTTTTTTTTTTTTTTTACCAGCCTTTGCCTGTTAATGATGCTTCTGTGAAGCAAACACAAGGGAAAGCTCAAGAATTAAGAATTAATAGAAGAAATGAAAGGAAGAACTAGAGAATGTTAATAGAAATTGTGGACAAGGTTTATAAGTTTCCACATTAATGGTCTATTGTTGCTGAAGGCTGTTTAAGCGTATCTTTTTCAGTGAAACACTCACAGATATTTGCTGATTCTTAATAAAATTGATTATCATGGAGTCCACAAAAGAAAAACCTGTGGATCAGTCATGGTAAAAACCACACTACCCACATGTCTGAGTAAAACAGGACTCAGGCAACAGCTGTATTAAACTCAAAAGTCATTAAAATTCAAAGGTATTAGATTAGACTGATTTTTTAGGCCCAAGTCATTAATCTTGATCCAGATTTCCAGCCTTTTCTTCAAGAATGTAAAGCAAAGAATAATGAGATATAGTACATTCTAGTACATTATAATACATGATAGTACAACCTGTGAATACCTGAAATTATTTAGTATGACTAGCAACTTCAGTAATTTATACCGGATTTCAAAAACCAAATGAATGCTGTAATATATATATGGGTTTTTTCTGATAAAAAGTTTGCAGGATGGTAAATATTAGGAAAACAAAATACATTAAAAAAAATAAGGCAGTCAGAGTGGAAAAAGCATCTCAAATTTGCCTGAAGTATTACTATTTATTCAGTAAAAGTAGTTTGCTTTTAAAGATGCAACTTTTTACATCAGGATAATGACTACAATCATACAAACTCCATCTGAATGACTGAATGCAGTGGTAGTGTTTGCAGTTTTGGAAAATGAGAATGAAGGGGCGATTGCCAACCATGTCTAATATGTCTCTGCAGTCAAAAGGGCAGCTCAAAGTCAATAAAACATTTGTGTCTTTTAATTGGGAAATTATGTACAGCCTACATCTACTGTGCATAATGAACATTCAATTCTACTGATTTTATTCATTATACCTCCTGATTGAAGGAGCAAGTGTTGTAGCAAATAAGTTGAATAACTTCTGACTTGATGAAATCAGGGACCACAAAGCTCATCTCATTCCAAGCCCCTGCCATGGCCAGGGACACCTTCCACTAGACTGGGTTACTCTGAGTTCCATCCAGCCTAACCTTGGACACTTCCAGGGATGGGGCAGCCATAGTTTCTCTGGACAACCTGTACCAGGGCCTCACCCCCTTCACAGTCAGGAATTTCTTCCTAATACCTAATCTGAACTCCCCCTCCTTCAGTTTGAAGGCATTCCACCTTGTCCAAAGTCCCTCTCCAACACTCTTGGAGTCCCTTTAGGTACTGGAAGGGTCTGTAAATCCTCTCTGAATCCTTCTCCTTTCCAGATGAACAGACACAGCTCTTCCAGCCTGTCTCCAGAGCAGAGGTTCTCCAGCTCTCAAGGCATCTCTGTGGCCTCCTCTGGACTGACTCTAGCAGATTCTCATCCTTCTGATGCTGGGGAACCCAGAGCTGGATGCGACTCTCCAGGTGGGGTCTGACCAGAGCAGAAGGGCAGAATCCCCTCCCTTGACCTGCTACCCACACCGTTTTGGGTACAACCCAGGGCATGGGGGATTTCTGGGCTGCAAATGCACATTGGTGGGTCATGGGGAACTTCTCATCCACCAACACCCCCAAGTCTTTCTTCCCAGAGCTATTTTCAGTCCACTCTCCACCCAGCCTGTACCTGTGATTGAGGTTGCCTTGATCTAGCTGCAGGACCTGGTACTTGGCCTTGTTGAACTTCATGAGGTTCACACAGTGTCACCTCTCAACCCTGTCCAGGTCCTTCTGGATGGCCCATCCCTTCCCTCCAGATTGTCATCAGCAATCTTCCTGAGGGGGCACTCAGTCCCACGGTCCTTGTCACTGATAAAGATCTTCTTGGGAGAAAGGTGAATGTAATTCAGAGAGCATAGGAAGCATGTTTGATTTTTTATTCCTAGCATGTCAGACAACTGGGATAATAGCTCTGTCTATGCACCTATAATTTCCCCCACATTGCTATAAAGATCTCAACTCTGTGTTACAGAAAACAAACACTTTTATGTTCCCCTATACTAGCCCTTAGATTCCAATTTGTCCCTTACTATCTTAGACAAATGGGGTCAGGCAAATCCTTTGCCTTCTATTTGACTAGTCTTAATTATTTATTTTCTGTCATTTGGCTTTATGACTATGCAATAAAAGACAGGTTTAATGGGCCAGTAGTCCAGGATGGGAAATCATCCAGCTAGTGAAGCATTGAGGACATCAAATTAGTGGCACTGCTGATCAGTTTTTCCCCAGCCTGACATCTGTTTGTAAGTACTCATAGCCAAAATTGTTTTGAAAGGCAATGTCAGCCTTAGGCTTTGGAGCTAGCATCAGTGAATCTCTCCACCCTTTACCACTTGTTATTTTCTGCTGTGAAATGATACAATGTATATAATCATGCGTGAGGGAGACAACATTATCTGGTGTTTGATCTGATGAGTAGAAGTCAGGGTTCCTGGGCTTTCTCCAACACCCTTCCTGAGTCTCATCTTAGATGCATATTTAACATGTACATTAAATTAGAGACCACCACCACACGTGTAGAAAAGGTTTCTGGAAACCTCTAGTTTGAATGAAATTGGTTTCACTATCTAATGATTTTTATTATTTACTTTCCAGAAATTATTCTAGTAAATGTGACTACTGCTTAGAATCTCCCTGCAACTAAAGATAAAATAAAACAGTATTAAAAGATTTACAGAGTTTAAAAAAGAAAGGACTCTTGGGACCATTGTTCTGGACTGCTTTACAGTGCAGACTGAACATCTGCTTCAATCTAACATTTGTTTGGAAAATAAAGTACCTTAGAAAAAGAAGCGAAGAAAACAAAGAGTCCCAGTGGAAACCAAATACCAACCATCATTAGCAGTAATTATCATATATCAATGATTATATAATAATCATATGATCATAACTACAGTGATTATATTAACATTATGTTAATACTTCTGTAAACATTAATGTATAATATACGAGTGCATGGGAATGTAAATATTTATGTAAATGAATGTTTTCATGAGACTTCTATGTGTTTACCCTATCAAAATTAGTTGCTGTGGTTCATTTTATAAACACATGTTATAACAAATAGCAGTGACACTGAATAAATCAGCCCACAGTTCTGTATTGTCCTCCCATGGTATTATCATCAGCAGCAACTTTGTTAGAGAGAGGACATGAAAGTAGGTGAAACAGAAAATACTTCTGCTATAACCTCACATCTTTGGGATATCTAAGGCTCCTTTCTTTCAAACTCTGCATACCTGGTTGAATTACTTTTTTAATCAAAAAAAACCAACACCCTTTACATTTGTAATTCCTACAGTAATTAGTCCCATAGTTTATTATGTAGTGTGTAGGAGAGCATTTTCACTTTTTACCGTATAATCTGATCAGTTAATTCTCCCCCGTTTTTGTATTTTTAGAAACAATGGATAGTCTTTATTTATTCATGTTTTCCATTACTTTTTCTCACCATATCAAAATTCTCCCAGTTCCCTAACTAAAACTTCAACATTTGGAAGCTGTTTAGTACCCTTGGTTATATTTGTCTGCCTACTTTTACATTTTGAAATTCTTCTCTATCATGTTTGAGAAGAATGGAAGATAGCACCACTTGTCACGGGATTTAGGGAACGCTTAATGACATGCATCATTTATCTTTTTCTACTCTTTCTTTGTTTCTCTGCTAGCATTCCAGTTTGCCACCTTTGGTTCCTACAGAACATTGAGCTGACAGAAATCAACCAACAGTAATTCTCATGTGACTTTTTTTCAATGGTGATAGCTTGTTTACAGAACTTTACCATGTATTTATTGTCGTGTCTGTCCCTTTGATAGTTTTCAATTTTCAGCATTGAATTTCATCTTAATATATTTAAAGCCTGTATGGCAACATTGAGGCTTGAAATATATTAAGAATTAATCTTAAACCTCATCAAGGTCAACTGTCATTTTTACTACCCAAAATAGTTGAATACCATTGAAAGTTTCTCACTTTATTGTCCAGTTACTGATGGATCTATTTCAAAGAGGAATATATATATCTACCTGGAGTTACAAAGATAATTTCTCTTCATTGTTGTTTCTTCTCTCTTTTGATATTTATTAACATGTGATGCATCTTCCTTCAATTTTATTTTTGTTATTCACATAAATATTCTTTGTAAATTTAAGAAGATTGTAATCAGAATGCTGTTCCTTGTATGTCTGTTGACTTAATCAAAGAAATTAAAAGATTTGTTAGGCATTAGTAACGTCTCTGGAAACCTTGATGACTTTTGCCTGTAGAAACATCTTTATTTTTATTCAAGTTATTTCAGTTCTTTCTTATACTAGCTATGAATCTGCTCAACAAAACTCAGATTTACTGGTCTGCAGCTCCCTGAACTGCTCTGAACTTGCCATCTTCCATTTCCCCAATGCTGATTCCATTTTAAGCATACTTAATAGTTCAGCAGTTTTATACTCGAACTCTTTTAGAACTCTTGGGTGAATACCATCTGTTCCTGATGATTTGTTACCACACATATTATAAGTTAGTTCTAAAACCTCTTATTTCTAGCATTTTTATAAGCTGCCCAAGTATTGAATTTAGACAGCCTACTAAAGAAGCTCTCAAACCTTAGGTCCTAATTCTAAATTTTGGGAAGCTTATGTTCCGACTGCAGATCTTTTGTACCAATCACTCCTATCCCGATGTAAATATTAACTAAACTTAATGTCATAACCCATTTTTCAGCTTTAGGTACCCACATGTCTATCATTCAAAATCACCTCAGCATTCTCCATCTTTACCATGATTGTTCAGAATACAAATACCCCAAAATTCTATAATTTAGGTACATTAATCATCAAGATAAAGCCACAGATATGGAGGAGGTAAAGATAGAACATTACTGACTTTTCTCAGACCTTAGAATTTCAATGGAGAAGACAAACAGGAGGAAAAACTGTTCAATATAAGCACTGTTGATACTTCCATGAATAGAGAAAAACTGAGATATCCTAAATTACCTGTCTGTTTTCAATCACTATCTAGACAAATAAACCCATACACTGAAGAAGCAGAAGGCTTAATACATTTTAATGGATAACAGCATTAAGGGGTTTCTAAGTAACAGCTCATTACTTAATTTCATGTAACATGAGAGGTCTTTTTCTTTACTGCAGTGTGTTATTTTTCTGTCTTAATATCGCCTTTATTTTTCACAGAATTATTTTCTGCCAGAGATTTCAATACTATGAAACTTTGGTGCTGCTTTCTGTTTTCTCTTTCTGAGGGGAAACAGACTATCCAATCCTATCTTGCTTTATTGAAGCACACTTCCAAAGAACAACAGGCTTTTTAATCACACGGTTAAGGGATTTGCTGGTTATAAAAATGAAGAAGATTTCTCCACTACTGTGTAATTTTGGCATAACAATAAGCCTTTAAATTTAGTTCAGAGGGAGAATGAAAAAAAAATTCCCACTGGAACTATTCCATTGGTTTTTTATGAGGTTTTTTTCATTAATTATCTCCCGTTTCCCTTATGGTCTTTTTACCTGTGCTCCATAAAAAATAATTTCTCTTTTACGGACATTCCATATTGAAAATGTCAGGCAATTGGGACAAATATGAAACTATTTTTATGTGCTGTGGTTCCAAAATTAGCAAAATCAGTATTTTGCATGTGTGTGTGTGTTAAATTTAAATTTAAATGAAATAAAAGGGGCTAGGTTGACAGCAGTAGAAAACGTAGCACTCTTTGTGTTAACAGAACAATGGTACAAACAGTGGGAGATCTACTGAAAAATTAGTTCTGAAAAACTAATTGCACCTCAGATAGGCATATTTTGGCACAGAGAAAAATTCTTATTAACTCCTGTTAATAAGAATGCCAGGAGATATTTTCAGAAGAGTGTACAAGGGTACCTTTACCATTGTCCCATCCAGCCATGGCTTCACGCTCCAGATTCCATGAAGATGGAAGAACAAAACAGCATCGAATACAACAAAATGCTTCCCCAGAAATTTACTGATTTTGATGGACAATTTTCATTTAGGAATTATCCTTACATACAGTTGTCTGGGAATAGTTCCTTACCAATAAAACACAAAGGACTGAGGCATATGCTTTAATCAAGGAAAAACAGTAATTAATGAACTGTGACCTGTAAGTCCTCCCTATATGTCACTTCTTTCTCCTCATAGATGTTTATCAAATGAGTTACAAAACCCTAGCAGGAGCAAAGACATCAGAGGTAACAGTGAAGTACTGTTTGTTTCAAAACACAGAAGTATATTAATATTAAATTCTTTAAAATTCTCATATTACAATTAGTCAGGGATTCAAGAATGAAGTCTTTACAAACACCATCATGACTGAAGAGCTGTCTGATGTTTCCCAAAGGAGTTTCAGGCTTTGGTCTCACTGATCACAAAGTGTTGCTGACCCGTCTATGATCTCTTTAATTCTACCACTCTATTTTTCCTCTTTTTTCTTTTTTTTTTTTTTCTCCTAACAGATGTCAGGAATTCTCCACATTGCAGATCCTCGCAATCAAATCAAGCTATTCTCAAGTGCAACACTCCCATTTGGTTTTGAGAGCATTGTAATCTTGAAAAGGTTAACTGGAATCACCAGTTATCTTGTAGTTACAGGCAATCATCAGTAAAATCACCTCATTCACTTCAGATGGGAAAGAAAATGGGATTAAAAGGGGATACAATTTCTCCATAAGGAACAATTCTTTGGTGGATTACACTGGGAAATGAGCGACACAGGTTCATATCCCAAATCAAGTCAGAGGCCACCAGGTCTCATGAGTACTCAAGGCATATTTCACTCCAAGAAAAGCATAGATCATCTCTACTCTTTCTTCCAACCTTCTCATTTGAGTACACCAAATATGCAACCACCTGCAATCTTTTCCCAACCTACAATAAATAACATATTAAGAAAAACTATTAAGAAAAAAAAAACTCTTTACAATTAAATAGAGAAAATCCCCACAATTTTCTTCGTACGATATCTTAGAAAAGAAAGAAAAACAAATCAGGGGAATGACACACAAAACCCACATTCCTGCACCTTTTCAGAAGTAAAAATGCCCAGATAATTCTGAGAATCTGAACATACTTCTCAGCCTGACCACCTGCACCCAGCATAATCCTTGTGTTTGACTTCAGTGGAAAATAGACTAGGACTTGGTGGCAGTAACTGGTGTGTGTTTCAGTCAGTCATTAGGAAGGTCTGACACAATGATAGGAAGGTCACTAGGCTCGTTCTGCAGTTTAAGTGGGCTCAGACTAACCATATCTGGAGTAATATCTCTCAGATTTCGGAGAAGGGAAAAAACCCCGAACAAAACGTATCTATATCGTGCTTCCTCAGGTCTGAAAATGCAAGAAATTATGAACTGCAGAAATGAATGGAACCTAGGAAACAAGGGTAAGTTTCCCTTTTTTGAAAATAAAAAGAGAAGATAGAGAATTATCCCGTGGTTTGGCTAATGAAAACTATCACTAAATGTAAAGACACTGCATTCACCACCACCTCAGAGAAGATGTAAAGCAAACCCAAAATTTCCATGACTAATCATATATGACAGGAATACCCAAAGGGTGACCTGTTGTGCTGATAAATATCCTACACTGAGCACAATGTTGGTGTTAGATTACGGTGTTAAGACAGGCAGACAGACACAAGCACACACAAAACCCTGCATATTTGTTTCAGTCCTTCTACCACGTGACTTAAAAAATTTGACAAGACATATTATTTTTCTCCTTAATAACCTTTTTGAATTGCAGTAGGTGGTAAAAATGACAGAGAGAGAAAGAACATTTCCTGAGTAACAGAGGAAATAAATGCAGCAATGGCAGAAGGGAAGACCATCCTTTTACTCTCTTAGAAATAACATCCATCAGGAGAAGGTGGATGAAGATATTAAACTGTAGCAACTAAAATAAATATTAATTTCAAATGAACAGCACACCATACCCCAACTCCCAGACTGCTTCGGGGTTGATGAGTACAACTGTCTGATTAATAATGCAAATGACTAACACTGAAACTCTAATTTTGATATTTTGTAGACATTTAACATCTTGAATTTCAAGTGTCATAATGTGTTTTAATGTCATTTTATAACAGGTAATTTCCTGGATCTTCTTGAATTAACTATGCTATATCAAACAATTTACTCAGAGATTTAGAAGCTGCCATTTTACACAGATTTTATACCATAAAATTTGGACACTATGGATGAGATATTGGAAGTTCCAGAATGGATATTATTAAATTACAGATATATTTTCCAATTCATTTACTTTTTTAGACTGTTTTTTTGGGTGTAAGTGCTTTCAGGCCTCTTTTTTTTTTTCTTCTTTGATTGTCATGACTGTGCAGCTTAAACAACACCACAGTGTGTGAAGATAACATGCTGCTATTCTTAGGCAAGTTGTTAGATCTGGTTAGAAACAAAACTCTCTAACTTCCTAATTCATCTGGAAAAAAAAAGAAGTGAGTCATTAAGACAAGAATATAAGCAAATCCTCAAAAAGCAAAGATGATTAAACTGATTAATCTTCTTTTCTTTAAATGCTAGGTCACACTCTTATTATGAGTGACACCATAATGAGCTGTAATTAAATTCTGGCAAAATTTCTACTTTCAAGTAATTTGAACTAGTACTGCAAAAACTCATAGGAAACTATCCTTGATATGAGAATTCACATTTTTGTATAAACAACACACTCAGTAAATGTGGCTGCCTATATTAATCTGCTACTTTGCTAAGGTACTTTCATTTTTACAGAGTTACTCATTACTGTCTCACTTTCAGGACATCATCTTCACTCAAGTGCAGATTAACATGAAGAGCATACATTAGTTCCACTCTAATTAACCGTGTGCTTAAATAGTTTCCTGAACTGGAACTGTAGTAAATAATATATAAGAGTTAGGTTGAATCCTGATCTTGCTGATGTAAAAATAGCAAAATATATATAAAAAGATACCTTCCCATTGCATGCCATCCTCTTTCACATGTATATGCACCTGTGAAGAAAATGGCAGAATAAATCTGGAGAGATGGAAGGTCATATTACTTCAGGCATGGATGGTGGAGAGGCAGGACTGTGTCCCAATTAGCACTGCCTGGTGTGGTATGTTCATGACTCTTCCCTCTCTGCATTACGAGCAGGTTGATGTCTGACTTGAACACAGTGTGCAAGAACAAGATTCACAAACAAAGCAAAGACGATTTCAGCAAATAAACTCAAAATTAATAAAACGGAAGTTGCAACCAGTCTCTTGAAACTGGATCAGGGCAGCAACTGGAATGAGTCACACACAACTCCTTCTTTACACTTTTCCATACCGGCAAAAAATGAGCTATGAAAGTCCTTCAGGGATAATTAGCTACCTCCAAGTTTTGCTTTTGTCCTGGTTTAAGGTAGGATAGAGTTAATTTTCTTTTTAATAGCTGGTACAGTGGTTTGGATCTAGTACGAAAATAATGTTGATAACACAGTGAAGTTTTGGTTGTCACTCAGCAGTGCTCACTCTAATCAAGGACTTTTCAGTGTACCATGTTCTACCAGCAACCAGGTGCACAAGAAGTCAGGGGAAAGCATGGCCAGGAGAACTGACTTGAACTGGTCAAAATGATACTCCACACCACAGAGTGGCATACCCAGTATATAAAATGGGCGGAAGATGCTTGGAACTGATTTTTGTTTGGGGACGTGCTAGACATCTGTCAGTTGGTGTCGAACATCACTTGCTTCTCTTGGACTTTCTTCCTCCCTCTCTTCTATTTGTTTTTCAGGTTTCCTCTCCATTGCGGAGCAGAGGAGAGTGAGTGAGTGGCTGCATGGTACTTAGTTACTGTCTGGGTTTAAAGTACAACAGACATCCACCTGTAGAAGCTACTAACGAAGCACTAGTCACCCAAAAAATTATACCACTGTGTTTTCCCTTGCAAGCTGTACCCCTTTGTGTGGTCACTGTGTAACCAAGGGGTTTCCCTCTGAGCTACTCTGAGGAAAGCAGCAGCATCCTGAACTTGCTTGCAAACAAGCCCAGCACCAGGCTGTTCTGCAGCAGTTTTGTGTGGAAGTTTTACAACATTTCTTGCTTACTTTAATGAAGAAGAAAGATCCTGCTGGCATGACTGTCAAATGAAAAGTCCTGGTCAGAGTTAATCTCTCAATTTACAGACCAAACAGAGAAATCTCAGTCCAAGTTCACCTTGAGGAGCAATCTAGATCAAGAAGCCAAGAGACAAGAGCACATCTCTGTCCCTTCACACCTCTCCCCGGAGGTGTTCTCCCACTGAAGTCACACATGGTCACACCAAGCCAGGATTCAGTACACAAGGAGGAAAAAAATCTCTGAGGTCGATGGTGAAGATAAAGCAGGTAGAGATAAGTA
Source organism: Corapipo altera (assembly GCF_003945725.1). NCBI lineage: Eukaryota > Metazoa > Chordata > Aves > Passeriformes > Pipridae > Corapipo > Corapipo altera. The sequence continues at coordinate 3,684,517 of NW_020884918.1, forward strand.
CTGAGAGCCTTTTAAAACAATACAAAGTATGCTGCTGTTTAATACCCCTAGTGCTGAAGTGACCTTGCAATACCATCCCCAGTGTATACCCCTGGCTACATGTCCTGTATTGTCTTCCTTTGGCTACGAGAAATTAGTTGCTTTTGGTTTTATCTCTGAATATACAGGTTTTGTGCTATAAAGATTTTATTATCTGCAGTTCAGCCATTGTTTTGCTGTTGTTTCTTCTCTTACAGAGCAGCCTGTTATCTGCATCTTAGTCCCCTTCAAATGTCTTCTGCTCCAAGCTGAAGGGATTACAGGATTTACTGGATGTTCACTGGAGGTTAACACAATTATAAATGAAATGAACCAACAGTTTCCCTACAATTGTCTGTGTGTCTGATTCCATTTATTGCAGCTGTGGTTTGGGGGAGATTGTGGAAATACAAAAACATTGTAATGACAAGGTGGTAAACTGTGTATAAATGAACATTTGCTAGAGAAGTTAAGTTAGTAATAATGGAATTTCCTTCCGAAACACAACAACTCTCAAATTTGCTTCTACAATTGCACTATCATAGGAAAATACACTTTTTTTTTTTTTTTTGGGGGGGAGGGCAAACACTAAAAAGATTTTTTTTAAAACTATATGAGGAAGACTTCGTAGGATAGTGAACTTTATGAAATAAATGTTGAAAAAACCAAAGCCAATTAAAATAAATAGAAAATAAAGGTGTGGAGGAACATGACAGAATCCAGATATGCATTTTGATAATGTAAGAAAGTGATTATTCAAGGGTCTGACAGATTTCTGAGATAATAAAACATAATGACAACTTCAGTAGTTTTAGTTCCAAATATGCAGACAACTGTCATAGCTCCATCAAAACAGCAAAAGTGGCTTATATTGTTCAGAATTTGAAGAGCAAACAAAGACTATGATGTGATATCATGTGGGAAGACGATATGTAGGCAAGCGGATATAAACGGTGATGGTAACTCCTTACAAATGTAATTTATTTTCATCAGATATTGATGCCAGCAAAATGGAACTGTCCATGGGAAATGAACAGCCAAGATGATGTCAAAATAGTTGAATTAATTAATCTAAGAATTCATTGAAAATTGCAAATAAACAGAACCTTAGAATCATTAAAGTTGGAAAAATCCTCTAAGATCATCGAGTCCAACTGTTAAAGCAGCACTTACAAGGCCACCACTAGCCTGTGTCCCCAGGTGTCCCATCTACAAGGCATTTAAATCCCTCAAGGGATGATGATTCCACCACTGCCCTGAGCAGCCCCTGACAGGGCTGGATAACCCTTTCCATGAAGGAATTTTCCCCTAAGGTCCAACCTAAATCTCCCCTGGCACAGCTTGAGGCCATTTCCTCTCATCCTGTCCCTTGTTCCCTGGGAGAAAAGCCCAAGCCCCTGCTGGCTCCACTCTCCCGTCGGGGAGTTGTAAAACATGAGAAGGTCCCCCCTGAGCCTCCTTTTCTCAGGGATGATTCCCCCTAGCTCACTAAGCTGTTCCTCATCAGACCTGTGATTCAGAGCCTTCCCCGGCTCTCCTTCTCTGGATATGAAACAGTTTTGAAGAATTTGCTCTTCTGTGCCATATTCTCCTCTGGATTTTTTTTCAATAAATTTCCATTCCCACTGTGCTCTTTGTAGCTGTTATCTAGGGAAAGTTGACCTGAATACATCTGAAATATTTTAAGATCACAGCTCGTACTATTTTTAGAAGCGAGCACTACTTAAGAATGAAAATTTATTAGATTTTATTCATTCAAAAACCAAAGACGAGTGCACAGTTCAGAACTCTAGTCTGTAGTTAGCAGCAGCAATAACAGAATGAATCAGTAAGTTCAGATTCTAAGCTGAAAAGATGTCAGAAACAATTTTGTTAGTTTTCAGCTCACCCAAGCACCACTGTAAAAAGGCCAGAAAGGTAGTTGTCTGGGCTTCCCTCTGTTGTCAGCAGCAAGACAGACATCTTCACAGGCAGATATATCTCATTTTATGATATGTTTCTATGATATGTGATAAATCCTGGTTTTCTGCATGGATTTTATAGGCAATCTGACCAAGCCATTTAATTTAATCACTTTACAGTGTGTATAATTAACACAAATGTATACTGTTCTTTGTCAATAAACACCAGAGGATGCAGTAAAAAAGTTCAGAAGAAAAAATTAAACCTTTCATTCCTTGTGTAGGCCACTGACCTGAATAATGGGAAACAAGTACAGACTCTTCCACCTAAATGTCTGTAAGAGAGAAAATGGAACTGCTGGTGTTACAGTACAGCTACAAATTTCAAAGCAGTTTTAATCCCAAAAGCAAAGAAATTCAGCCTGATGGCAAGGTAAGAAATTCAGAATGCTGCAATTTCATGATTCATAGTATGAGTAAGAGAGCATCTAGTAAACAGTGCTTCATAGTCATACACTGAAAAATACAAAAATAAAATATAGTATCACATTCAAGTATTTTCAGTGTCTCAACCAGTTACTAAAAGGTACAGACTGACAATGTTTGATATACACTGAGCAGTTATTCACACAAAAGAAACCAAAACAAACCAAGTTAAAAAAAAAACCTAAAAAAAAAAAAAAAAATAACAAACATTAGCTGTCTCAGACTCAACATATATTTCAAGGTTTGAGAAGTATGAAAATAGAACAACTATCAAAATGAGAAATCTAAAAGTTGATGCTCACAATGTCTGATAACCAGTCAGCTCATCTTGAGCAAATTCCAGAGTAAAACCTCATTGAAACGAGAATATTCTGTGGCCAACTGGCTCTGATAATGAAAATTTACTGAACAACTCTAATCCTGGTTTGAAAATTATCTTATGGTATAATAAAACTTTAGGAAAAAAGTCTAATGAAGCCTCTGTAATATATTTACACTTAAAGTAATACATTTTCCATGTCAAATCATAGAATCATAGAATTACAGAACAATTTGGGTTGGAAGGGACCTTAAAGATTGCCCAGTTCCACCCCCTTGCCATAGGTAGGGACACCTTTCACTATCTCAGTTGCTTCAAGCTCCATCCAACCTGACCTTGGACACTTTCAGGGATTGGGTAACCACAGCTTCTCTGAGGAACCTGTGTCAGGGCCTCCCCATCCTCATAGCAAAGATTTTCTTCCAAATATCTAATCTAAACCTACCCTCTTGCAGTTTGAAGACAATCCCCCTTGTCCTGTCACTACAGTTCTGGATGGAAAAGACAGATTTCATGATGATTTTGTATTTCCTACTGAAGGAGAAGGTTGTGAAGGGAAATGCTTTCGAAAGAGTTTCTGCTGCTGCTCTCAGATTTTTACTTGAAGTGAATAATACAACTCCTATGTGGAAGGGTAAACAACTATATAATTCTTTTCAGGACCAAGACTGTACTGGAAAAACTAACAACTTCGACGACAGGCTTCCCAGAGAGGCCAGTCAGTAAGCATGATCTACCCTCCTAACCTCGGACTGAATGGACATCAGCATGTTATCCATAGACATGGACATCAATTGAGCCCACAGTTTATTCCTTTGAGGTCAAACAAAATTGTAGAGGAAAAACTGTTCCATGAAGGCTATGAGATTTTCTACACAGGTATAATTTCCCAAAGGGGTTCTAACACTCACATTAAAATTTTGAAAAAGCTGCTAGGAAGTATGTTTTACAGCTCAGACCCACAGTCCATTATTCAAAGGAGTTTGTGTAGTTAGTTCCCCTCTGAACTGCTCAATGTAACTAATATATTACAATGATCCTTAAGAAAAGTCTTATGGATATTTTTTTAAATAACACATCAATAATACCACACATCCTACCTACAAAATAGTTTAATATAAAGCTGCAATTTTAGGATTAGTATGAAATGAGGTCAAATAGGATCAGGTTTTAAAAGTATTTTTTAAAGATGAATGAGTCCTAATTAGATATTTTTCTATCATACACATTTAAAATTTCATTAAGAACGCAGTGTCCATCCAGAGTAAAGTGACAAGGCTTACATGAAGTGAAAGTATCAGTGGTACTTTCAAACAGCTGGCCTTACATGCTTCTGAAAAACTGATGTTATTAAAAGACATACAAGCATTATTAATGTAATGATTTTTCTGTTTGAAAAACCTACAACGAAAATGTTATCTAATCGACTTAGTTCTATATTTTTTACATCAATCAGCTATGGAATAAAATACATATAAAACTCAGTTGTGGAATAAAATATATATAAAAGTTAAATATTTCTTAGAACAATGTCTGAAAATCCAGTAATGGACCCTGATAAATGTTAAAGGCCAGTCTGGATGGGACTTTGGGCAACCTGATTTAGTGGAAGGTGTCCCTGCCCATGGCAGAGAGATTGGAACGAGATGAGCTTTAAGGTCCCTTCCAATACAAACCATTCTGTGACTCTGGGAATACCTTAACCATTTCAGTCTATTTGCTTTCCTGTTGAATCTCTGAACACAAAACAGAACAGGATCATAAAGGACTGGATGCAGCTGCAGTACAGTGGAAAGGAATGGGGGATGGAGTGAGCCTTGCTACCAGACAAGATATACTCGTCACAATAATGGGTTAGTCTATTTCCTTTTTTTTTTGCACAGTTGTTCCCCCATGTTTTACAGAGAAAGTTGAGAGTGTTTATTCTTTAGGCTGATGAATGTAACTACAATTTGTTTTAAGAAGGACTACAGACAAACCCATCTCTTAAGATGTTAAAAATCACAGGCATATGTAAAGACTATCACTTCACTGAAGCCATCATAAAATAAAAATATTATCTAAAAATAATAAGCTGGTTGGTTTTGTTTTTCAGCAATGTTTCTCCAATGACATAATTTTAATTGTAGATTAGTTTTGTTCTTGTGGTTCTGTTGATGGATTTTAGGCAAGCAACATACATCATTAACTGTACTGTGTAGGGGATCACATTTCAAAGAGAGCTTTGTCTGGCCAAGCTACTACAGCCTGCCTGATTGTTACAGAATTGTCATTAAATGGAAATGATGCCTGGGAATATTGAACTTAATGTTATGTTTTGAAATAACATGAATAACATTACAGTTGTTTTAATGAAATCCATAGGAGAAAAATGTCATTAAATAAAGCCACAATATTGGCCCTGGTGCCCTGGTCAAATTCCAATCTGGCCGATTGCATTCTGACACCTACTATTTTTTAGTTTGAATTTGGTATGTTTGTGAACAATCCTCACTGTTTGTTCATTGATATGTTAATGCCTTACATCATCAGTTTTTTGCTGTTTGTCACCCCAGAGTTATTTCGCTGTCACTCTTGCCCATCCAAATGCTTTTAATGAAACCATAACTACAGTGCATGACCTTGAAAAGATCCCTTTAAATCTACCTTCCCGCAGTTCATCGAGTTACTTAGGTATTTCTTAACCTAACAAGTGAGCATGTATATAACTTATTTCAGTGTTTGTCAAACACACAGTACAGCCTCATGTCCCACTTCTGACAAAATGAGATGACACAGTCCTTTAATATGTGCTTAAAGCTGGGTAAAGAGGTGTCCTGTCACACATTGGTGCTTTACTTAGAGTCAGGAAGGTACTCTGAGCAGTATCTCCTCATCACCTCCACTTAACCACGATTTGCTTTTAATTGTAATCTCTGAGAACATGACCTAAAACACATGAACTTTAAGTCAAGATATGCTCCAGGAGAACAACTTATTCACCTCAACACCAGCTAATTATTGAGACAACAGACCTCGAGTAGAGAAAGTCCAAAGTTAAAAATAAATTCCCAAGATGTGGACTTCAGAGTAAACTGTTTTTTTCTACAGCTTTGCTCATGTTGGTTCATACCACTAGCTTGTGGACACATAGTCATATTCAAGTGTTTTATTCAGATGAGCAGATCTACTTTGTATTGTCTTACTGGTCTTTGATTTAAGGGTCAGAGTCTGAATTGAAGTATATTTGAGAAAGCCCTTCTAACATTGCTGAACTCTGTCGGTTTTAGAGGGCTTATGGGGGAAAATATTATGAAGACCTAATTCCTGGCTCATTGAAAGGTTTAAAAAATGTAGGACAACAATTTTGAATTTCCTTGTTTAAACATTCAGTCAGGAACTTCAGTGGTGATCTCATAAAGCAGCTTTTATTGTACCTGTCACATCTCACAGTCATAATTTCTAACATCATTCCCAACTAATATCATTCCCCCCTCCGTGCCCTTGAATGGTCAAATCTAATCCAGACATTCATACACACAAATTTTCGTGTTCATGAGATCAGACATGATCCTCAAGGAGCATGTAAAAGCATTTAAATCAGGCATATGTACTTTTATATGCATTGACAACCATTAAAATATAAAAGTTCAACAAAAAGTAAGGTCAGAAAGAAGTGGTGCCAAATATCAATGAAAGAGTATCTTTATATCACTTAGTGATGTAAGTATTCTAGAAAATCTCATCTATGAGTAACTGTAGATAACCAGCCATATCCTATTCCTGTTGGGGTCAGGTGCAGTGTCCTGTTCCCTCAACAGAATAACTGAATGTACATCCATCCCAGACTGGTATATAAGCACAAGGCACTGCTGTTTGAAGCCTCAAGCTGTGCATTAAGCTGCAGCTGGATTGTCACCATTAGGGTTTTGTCATAGGCTAATTTAGGGAGGAAGTCAATGATCTGGAAAACAGATGTGAAGTTTTAAACGTACATAATCAGATCTTTAGGACTAATTTCAGGTTTGACGCTGCCTTAGATTTTCTGCCTTCAGGTAGAAGAAAGAAGACAAAGAAATGAGGAGAAGAGTGACAGGATAAGCGGAAAAAAGTAGACAGAATTGTGTGAACACAGACAGATATTAATGAACCTAACCCACCATTTTATTTAGCTGTTACTTATGTCTGCATAGGAGTCAGGCATTTGAAAACAATCATATTGTATATTCGGAGTGTCTTAAGATTTCCATATAGTGAAATATCTTTTTTTTTTCTTCCTTTTCAAACCTTCTGCTTAGGATTAAGGATATTTTCCTTTCAATACCAGGTCACAACAAAGCCATTCTAACGTGGTCTCTCTCTAACTCACTCCCTTGCATGTACACACATCAATACAAACAGCAAGGCGAGAAGTAGAGAGGGATTAAAAGGAAAAGGGTGAGCAAAGATTATTAAAGGCATTGAGAGACCCAGTCATTGCCCTTGTAGTCAAAAAATTATGACACTCTACGGGTATAGTAGCTGAAATCTTGTATACAAATCAAAGTGAATTCAAGTCCCTGTCTCACCTGAACATTTTAATAACATAGTCACTGCATCTTCAGGCAAAGATAATCTCATATATATTTCTTTCTTTTAACTAATTGTGGGGTTTTTTTTCAGTTTGAGGTTGATAAGCCTTTAATTAATCTAGTGTGCTTAGGAAAAAAGAAAATCTTTAATGGCTGGTAACTTCCAAAGAAAATAGGAGATTTTTGCCCTAAAGGTCCTGGCTTAAGTTTTTTCTGTGTTCAATACATATATATAACTTCCAAAAAAATTGAAAAACTTTTTCAAGTAAAAACAAAGAAGGTTTGCTTGTGATTTACCAAGGCTACTTTTAAGTTCCACAACATATGAATGAAAAGCACAACAAACAATTTATTATGAGTCCTATTTTGCTGGCCTTTGATTAAACCTCACCTTGTATTAATAATTCTCAGTGATACTGTACAACATATGCTACAGAAACCCCTGAGGTAGGCAAGGAAAACCAAGCCAAACACAGTGGAGAAGTCACTTACCTGTCTGAACTCTTCAAGATCTATTTTGTTTCCCACCAGCACCACAGGGATGTCATAGGTGTGCCGGACACGATAAATGAGCTCCTTAAACTCAGCAGCTTCTTGGAAGGATTGGCGGTCTGTGATGGAGTAGCAGATAATGAAGCCTTCTCCACCTCGCATGTATTGGTCCCTCATGGCTGTGAATTCTGCCTGCAGAATAGGCAGAACACATATACTAATTTGGCAAACAAAATTATTCGTCTGTAAATAACAAACTTGCTGAAAACTTCCCCGATTCCCCATATAATTTCACACTGCTTGTTTTTTACTCTTTCGAATGCTTCTTGCTGAAACTTGTGCATCCTTCTTGGTTCATCCACCCCAATAAAAAGGATTTCTCTGAGGACTTTTTTTTTTCCCTTTTCCTATCAAGGGAACTCTGTCCTCTAAGAATATGAACTTATTATGCCAGTGCCTGTATGCAGAAAATACTGTCTCATGTATTACCCAAACCTTCTGCAGTAGTGTCAGTACAAAGAGATGACATGCATTTGAATGCACAGGTGTAATAGAAAAGCTGTATTACTATCTAGGGATGAGAGACAGGTACAAATTCCTTATTATACCCTCAATTCAAAAGCTCAGTAATATCAAAAAATATTCATTGTCTCCCACCGGCTTTGGAATGGTGCCTAGCAAAACAAGGGTACAATCTGCAAAAAGTTCTGCTCTTTTGAAGGCTCTCAGAAAAGCCAGGGGTTTCAGTTCAGTGTGGGATAATGCCATTAAATGAGAATGAACAATTTCGAATAGTGAGAGAATTGGTCCAATTTTCTGCTCCTTCATTTTTCTCTTTTTATGTGTATTTATTGTCACAGCAATACTTCTGGCTACTGGTATGTTTTTTTCAGAAGTACTTAACAACTGCCACATTGTACAAAAATCGAGATTTAGTTTTCAAAAAGTAGTCTCAGGAACTGTGGCTTGAGAATATGTTTTAAAGCCAGTTTCTTTCTCAAGTTTGTTTGCTTTTCTTGATCACAGCTCAGAATAACCCAACACCATGGCAACAGTCGGTCAGGATCAGAATCCTCCTGACAGAATCAGTTCTCCAGAGATATTAAGATGCAGGGAGGTCTGATAAAAAAAGGATACACATATCAACACTGAACCATTTCTATGAGAAGCAGGATGCAATATCAAATCCTGTATTTTTTAGTCTATTGAGAATTTATGCTAGGATTTTTTAAACAGTTTAGGTTACATATATATATCCTCAGTCGTTGCTGAAAATTAGAGGGAAATGGATTGCTTATGTTCTTTTAAGAGTCTCAGCCTTAAATCTCTCTCAATAGTCATTCATGTTGATTGACAATGCTTCCTGTGAATAGACTTTCATGTTGACCATTATCATTTATTTATGATGTGTCTTTTACCCAAAGGCTTTATATATCATTCAAAATATTTCACCTGCTACAGGAAAAAGTTCATCGAACTAAGCTTCAAAATGGTAGACTAATAGACAATTTAAGGGTAGGATTCTGCTTTGGGACTTACTCATAATTTCAAAACCTCTACATTATCATCCCTGGCATCCCAGGAGAGTTTATTAACCACCAAGCTACAGCACAGAGTGGATCAAGTCATACTCTAGCCTACCCGTTTGAAATTGGATCTGCAAACAGTAGGGCAGTGATGGGGAGAAACACTGTAGAGATCAAATAAAAAGTATTCCTACACTCTGTGGTTTGGACAAGACACTGAACGGAGATGTGTCTCTGTTCCCAGGTCTTTCCTTGCCATCTACATTAGATAACCACTAGAAAAATAGATAATGCAACACCAAACAGTCTCCAAGTTAAGAGCAGGGAGTGTTAATGACAAAACACAGTCATTGACTCCATTCCTTGCTCTCAGATTCCAGGCTTTTATGCCAGAACAAAGTCTCGCTGAAGCCCCACCCCTCGTGCCCCTGGTTTTCTCCTCTTTGCATCAGTCACCCAGAACTGTTCTGCACCAGGAACTGAACTAGACTAGGATCTCTTCAAGCTTAGCAGACAATGGCAACCTTCTGTGAAATTAACCTTGTGGATTTGGCTCCTGAATTTAGTTGTCTGTGTAGCTGTAGTCAGCTACCTGAGCCCTTGTTATAACAAATGGTGAGCTATTCAATGCAATTAGTGGACTACAGATTGCTTCTGCTGATGAAAAAATAGTTATCTCTTTAGTTACCTAATTAATTAATTTTTTATATATATTATTTATTTTTAGAGCATTGGTACAACAGAACAGAGACTCTAGTTAGAAGTACATGTTTTCATATAGAACCTAAAACCCAGGCCAGAAGACCTGCATTCCTGAATAAGAAATTTCATAAATCAACCATTGTAGCACTGTATGACTGCTCTGCACAGACTTTTACGGAGAATGAACTCTCTTTAAGTGAGGTGCTCCACCTTTAGGAAGTGCTCAGAACTTTGTACACTCCTTTATAGCCATTTGTGGCAAACTGAGAAGGAATTAGGTCACATGTCCCTGTTTAAGTTACTCACAGTAAGTGACGTTCTGCAGTCCCAGGATCACTCCCTAGGGATGCTTAATGGCTTTACTTAACTGACAGGAGACCCTGGGTTCCTAATTTTACACACTGAATCATTTCAAAGGGACAAAGTCCTTAGCTTTTAGAGACTGCCATTCTTGAGTCAGAATCATTTACTTACAAGTTCCGGTTCATGTTGGGCGTAGTTAAGGCTTTAAGGATATGAATGAATTTACCTATACAATTTTTTATTATAGCATATTATTGGTGTTGATATATTAGACTAAACAAACAAAATGCTTTAGTGTCATGTTTACAGTGATCCATTTTCAGACGCATTAAGTATTCTATGCAAACTGGACTGGGGACATTCACTTAGCTTTCCGTTGTTAACTCAGTCATTTCCATTCCAATTTTTTGATGTTGACTTTTACTTCTCAGTTTTTTCCCCTTGGTATGATTGCTCAGTACAGAGTCAAGGACTCCAAGGTCAAACCTAAATAAACCTTTTATTTGATTTCAAAAGAAGTGGATTTTTTCTTTGTTCATGAGGAACCTCGACATAATAATACATAGCAAGAGAAAGAATAAATATAATTACCAGTAAACATACTATAACCCTTGCAACACTGTATGCATATTATATACAAGATGAAGGACTAAGATGCAACTAAATATTTTTTGTTCATTTTTTATTTCAAGTCCTACTCTATATTTCCTGTTTCTTTACAGCAAGAAAAAACAAAACCCAAGTTCACCTGGATTTTGTGAATGTCCAGGGGTGGATAGAGAGACATCCAAAGGTTTTACAGATTTTTCAGTGGTTTTATTTTTATATTTTGCCTGGTTCTTTTATAAAATAAACAACAGTGTATCTGTGCAGCTGGCACATTAATATCTTCTTTAATTGTTTCCTGATGTACAAGGGACCTTTTAAAAATTATTCAGAAATAGTACTGGATATCAATTTCTACTCAATAAGGGGAAAATATGAAACATTCCCAAGTCAGTAAATGCCAAAGGGAAGACACAGAAGGAAATCACACCCCCTCAAAAGGAAATCAATTCTGAGAATTAAAGTGAAGATTTGTCATGCTTACAGCACTTTGCAGCTTGACATCAGTCTCTAATACTCTCTTGTGTATAATGACTAAGACTTAACTGAAAAGTGTGGTAAAAACTCTTCTGAAACAAAATCATCATTCTTCTTAGGAGATATGATGCTTGAGAACAAGTGTCAGGCCTGGATAGAAACAAAATAAAACTTTTCTAAAAGTTGAAAGAAGTCAACATAACTTTTTACTTTCCTTTTTCCATTGTAGTTGAATGCAGCAAAAAACTGTTTCTAATCCTCATAGGACTGTATATGTCTACCTATTGTTGAAGACTGTTGGCAAGTAAATCTCTCGATGGTTAGGTTGCTCCTGAATAGATGTCACATTTGCCTTTCATCAGTTATCAGGCATCTCACATGATTTTTCAAAGGTATCAGAGTAGCCTCACAATAACACAGAGTAGCTCCCTCAACATGTTTGGATGGGTCTCATTGTGTTGTGCTGAACTGCACACACACACAGCTTGACTCACTTCACCCTTGTTTATCCCCCTTTACTCACGGTGCTGTACCTCCTTTAAACCTTCCTTGGAGGCACAAAGACCTGGGAGGTGTAAGAGCAGAGCTTGCCTCTCTGTCTGGGCCACAGAGAGTCTGAAGTGTGTTAGCACTTCTCATGTTCCTCATCACTGGATACTCACTCATTCCAGCAACCCCACATTTTTCCTGGTCTTCATGGAGTTGCCAGTGTACCTATAGAAACCTATCTCATTGCGTTTTAACTTCTCAAAATGTTCAACTCCAGAAACAATTTGGCTTTCATAATCCGATTCATTCACAGCCAAGAAATACTTCCATACCTATCCTTGGGAAACTGACCCTGTTTCCACATTTCATTTTTCTGTGTATGCTTTCTTTTTCTATTAGCTTTTAATATAATAACTTAGCGAAGAGAAAATATCTAAACCTCTCTTTTCTCTTCATCATCGTATTCTCTTTTACCCCACCTTTCATAATGAGCAAGAGAAATCTTTTCTCAAAAAGCAATATTGTTAAAAAATTTTTAAATTCATACTGCTGTCATGGAAATATAAATAGAGCTTGTATGTCATTTGTTTTTTTTTTTTTTTTTTTTTCATTAGAGACTCCTTTCCAAATAAAATCAGTATTTTAATGCCTCTAGAAGAGTAAACAAAGACATAGAGCAACAAAGTCAGACTACACTTAGATACATAGATCTTTATGAAGACCTAGGTATGGTTTATGGATTGCTGTCAAACATAACAGCCTGGATCTCGTGTTCACCTCAGGACAATTCCACCTTGCTGACTGAAAGACTCTAGAAAAGTGTTTCACAAAGTTCTCCAAATTCAAGCATGTTTCTTTACTGTTTCCTAAATATTTCCTCCTGAACAGTACTGGAGAAAAATTGCTGGACTGGAAAAGGTTTTATTCAACTAGGAATACAAGTTGTTTGGAAGCAATGTCATCCACATCACCATTTTACACCAGTAGAACTGTAAAGTGAAGTCAGTTCTCTCAGACCCCCATGTTATGCATTGCTAATAGAGAACCTTGTCAGCCCCTAAAGGATAAAAGGGGGAGAAGAGAAGAACCAAAAAGAAGAGACAAGACAATGAGCAGAGGGTCAGAATACCTATCCCTTCTTTTTCATTTTGTGGGGATGTGTTTGAGGAGTAAACATGAGGTAATGCTCAGAAGTGCAGTGCCTCTCCACGCTCCTCAGAAGTGTGGTGCCTAGAAATTTAGAGATGAGGCACCTCGGAAACAAAGGTGTCATGTTTTTCAAACTGCACACACATTCCACATATTTTGATGTCTGTTCTTTTTTTATGATCTTGGCTTGTATATCTGGAAGAGGTCAGAGTCTCTCCAGGGAAGCCAGCCTCACAGTTTGAAGAATGTCACTTTCTATATCTTCTTGTCTTATATTCTGCTTGACTTTAGAACCGGGAATCTGCTAACAGATGTTCTTAATCAAAACTGTCTCCCTGATTACCACAGGGGTCACTCTTATTATGAAGAATGTTGGGTTTTTTAACATTTATAGTGAACACTTGAGGGGTGGGATATGTTCCTGCAAACAAGCAAGATATTGTTCATCTACAACAATGAACAAACAAGGGTAAAATGAGTAGAAAGGACACAGGAAACTCAGTGGAGGGGGAAAAAATCTTCAAATAGTGATAAAAGCAAAAGTAAAGGTAATAAAAGAAATACGTGAAACTGCATTATTCACTTGAAAAAAATCAGAATTTTTTATTTAAATAAGTTGAAAATTTCTTGGCTCTCAGGAAAGTTTTTGGCAATATGGTCAATGATTAATTTTTAGCAACAAATCTTTTTTAAAGAAAAAGTGCAACCCTCCCATATCTATCTCAGTAAATTCTCTTACACAAACAAACAACACAGTTGACTTCACTGGGCTTACATATCATCCACCTGGCACTGCTTGTCATAAAGTGTGCTTTTCTTTTACCACTTTAAAGAGATTTAGCAAAGAAAAGTACACTGGTGAGAAGTGCTGTGATCATCATATGATTTTCACAAATTTTTTAGTCTTTTTGTTTTTGGGGGGGAGGGATAAAAGCAAGTAGTTTTTAAAAGTTTAGTTGCAATATCAAGCAGCAACAGATCTACATCAATTATGTTTCAAATAAGAAAATATCCAAAGAGGATGTTAGCTAGATAATATATTTTATAAGCACTCTAATACCTGTACTAATCTTGATGCAGAAGATGGGCCTTGTTTCATCCGATTTCTGCCCCTGAAGAGGTAGTCATCTATTCTACATTATAGAATTATAGATTTATTTACTATTCAAGTCTCTCTCTCCCTCAGTAGAGAGGGTCTCTCTCTCCCTCAGTAGAGAGGGATGATCGACTCCAGAGAGTAATTAAGATATCAGGAGTGATTTACTTTCATACATCTCCCACTACCTCAACAGAGACTAAGCACCAATACCAGCCTCTGAGATCCACAGTATCAGTCACAGCCTCTGCCCAGTCATATCCTTCATGCATTTGGATGATAACTCTTGTCCTCCTCTTAATTTTAAACATTTCATTTGGCTTCTACAAGGCTGTTTTATTTCCAATGGAGTTCAAAGGGTCAAGAGAATATAGCACCTAATGCCTACAGCCAACAGAGGATTTTTCCCTTCACAGCACTCAGCAGTGGGAAATGTTGTCCCCGAACATGGGCTAAGTAACACTAAAAGATAATAAAGATACACTTTTTTCCATCACAGAAGCCAAAGCTCCAAGCCTGCTGCCTTTGCTCTCAGGATTCCAGCCTGCACCAGCTACAGGTACCCAGCAATGACACAACAGAAAACAAGAAAGCACGAAACAATATCAACATCACTTCACACTCTCCTTTTTTCTCTCCTGTTTCCAGCCTTCCTTTGCAAACAGCCACAACAAAAGGAGTTACCTAGCAAAAGACAGTGAAAAATTTGCAGCAGGTGGTACTTCTGCCACCTGTGCCAGCCTAAACCATCTGCCACATCACTGCGAGGAAGGAAGAGAGCTGAGTAACAGCTCTGACACAGACCAAAGGAAATGCAGGGGCTCTGGCTTAAGTACTGGAGGACAGGGATTGATTCTCTCTGTGTTGAGTCTCTACACTGCTCTGGTTGTACATCAAATCTCTCTCTCACGACCCTTTTTACCCACTGTAGTAATGATCCAGGAGCAGTTCAAAATGGGATTAGTACAAATGAGAATTAGCCCATAAGCCTGAAGTGGATTATTATTACAATCAGTCCCTTGATTAATGATCAGTCAGTGTCTCACGCCTTATAATTACAGGAAAGAATCCTTGCTTCTGTTACGAAATAGCAATATCCCCTTCCTTCTGTGAATTTGTACCAGGGACAAACTGCACGTCACTGATGATGGGAACAGTATGAAGATAACAAAAAAGATGTAGTCTATGTTCCCAGCAGACTAATGGTTTTTTGAACCTAATCTGACAGCCTTCCAAGGCAATGCTATGAACTCCACACTGTACAAAATCAGTAGCTTTTTCTTAACTCTGTGAATGAACGTGTAAAAAGGTAAGACAGACTTGGAAATTAATCTGTAATTTAGAGGACAACCAGTAACCCTCTGTTTAAACTAATTTATTTACTTGGAAAGGGAAATAAAAGAAGAAAGAGAATATTCATAACTGGTGATCTTTGCTGGAAGACACAGGTATCCACTTCTGTGACAAATAGCAGCATTACTTTTTAGCTATTTGCCTATTTCCAAGGGTTTCCAGGTCATCTCACCTAGGTAGGCTGATTTACAAGGAGCACATCAGGGTCTTGCCTATGGGCAAGAAGTTGGTCCAAAGTGAGTGAGTCAACTGAATGGATGGTTGGTAATTTAAGAAACACAATTAGAAACACACCAAATATGAAATTCAAGCATAGATTTATATCCCTAGTTTTCACAAAATTTTAGTTTCCATCTGACACCCTTCCCCATGCTTATGTACTTCAGCATGAACCTGCTCACTCTAGAAACAGGTCTTCAGTCCCAGAGAGGAGATGGTGTTACACTAGTCTTCAGTGAAGGATTCTTTCTGAAGAGTAATATATTTGTGAGGAAAGAGATGGATTCCTTCCCACTGGTTAATACATTTTCAAACTCCGGCTACAGGAGAGGCTTTATGAAAACTAAAATCCAGAATATAAAGAACAAATTAATTAAAAATAAATATGGCAATTTCTTAACATGAATTACTGTATCAGGTTAATTCATGATGACACGAGTCTCATCTTCATCCTAATGAGTCTGAGACTTTGAACTGGTAAGTCTAAGCTATCACCCTTTCTGCAAGTCACAAATTTGTGAGGTGTAGTTTAGTTGTCGACTTTAAATCTGTATTAGAGACAATCTATTTTCATCATTACTGAAATCACGTTGTTTCTCACAAGTGGACTTATAGATTCAGGCTCCCCTTCTGTTTTCAGCTATGATACTGCTTCCCATCATACCTGGTACTGCTCACGGTCACAGACCCTGTAGGATTAAGTCTCATGAAAATCAGGTATAGATGTTACTTCCCATCCTGAACACTGATGGATGACTATTTCACTGACCCTTTACTAACTGCATAGCATTTTGTATGCACTCACTATTCTGTATTCACATGTCTGCATCATGGTTGGCTTATGCAGGAAGATTGAACTACACTAGCCTGATAGGAAAAAAAATAAGTAGAGATGAATTAATAAGGGAAACAAAAGACAGATGAGAGCAACTTCCAATAAAATAACTCAAGATTACAAAATATAGCATCACACAGTGACCCTTCTTTCTTACCGAGGAACTACTAAATAATCTGCACTGGTACTCAGACCCTCCCTTCTGATACAGCTTCTCTTCACTGAGATTCCCAGTGTTCCCACTCTAATTGCCCTCCTGCCTCGAGGTGATAATATATTTGCCAGTTTTCTGCAACTGTGCTTTTGTTAACTTTATTAATCCTACTCTTGCCAAGATGGTTTGTCATACATAGTAATGAAATACACAGTCTATCACCTGGGAGATGATATCTACTTTTCATTCACCCCAAAATATGGATGGAATCATCATATCAATTGTCCCCAATGCCAGTGAAAATGCCTTGGTGTTACACTCCCTAACTCAGAGAATTGTCTTTTTCTTTCATATTAATGCTAATAGTCTCTCTCTTAGGGATAAACACCTTAGTAATTTTCTCCTAAATGCAGGCACTGAAGCAATCTTCAGCATTAACTGCCTCTAAAACCCCCAAATGCATTTGGTTTATCATGCACCACATAATACTTTTTCCCCCTTCTCATTGATATGCAAGAAAGGATAAAACCTGTTTTCACCTTTTATCACAAATGCATCATAAATGGTTAAAGGGAAAAAAATTACAGCTTGATAAGTACCTTTTAGTAAACAGCAGAGATAGGTAAAAAAAAAAAAGGAGAGAGAGAAACAACCCACTAGTAAAGAGGTAATGAATGCAGCTGTGAGCAAGGGCTGGCCAGGGATTCAGACGTGCTCTTGTCAGCTTACGTGGGCATCACAGGTTTCCCACCTTTCCCAGCGAGGCCTGTGCAGCCTTGCAGAAGTAAACCAGGAGACCGTGGAGTCAGACACCTCGTTGCTCTGACAAATGACTACAAATGATATTCTGGTTTACATATATATTCTCTCATGATGATTTCCATAACAAGTGTGCTTACCTTAAAAATTCCACCAGATTGGTATTTCCCTCCCTGCCCCTGCAGAGATATAATTTGAGCTAAGAATCTGAAAAGAGGGTGAAGGAAGAAGAAAACAACCTGCAGAGTGGCTATTTTAGAGTTTTGCAGCATTTAATCAATAGTGCACACATTTCTGCAACTCAAATTTAGCTCAATGTTTAAATGAAGGATGCGTTCCCTGGGGACTATATAAATCATCACCAAAATGAATGCAAAATACCTGTGTTATAGCTGCATGGGTTTTGTATTGTTTACAATACTAACATCCAATGTGATTCTGTGACACGAAAGGACCAAGTTGTCATGTCCCTGTGATTTCCAGTACAAAGGAGATCCCAATGTTCTTTTTTTTTTCCATTTGCACAAATATTTCTGGAGCAAGTGGGATGGTCAGGCAGCATTACGTGGACAGTTATACTCATTGGGCTGGAATCTATCTGTAGTCCTTGATCACTACTCTCAGTGACATTCTAGGGACTTGTGGGAACAGAGACTATGTTGAGACATGGGTGGTGTGTCACATCCACTGCGAGCAGTTCACAAAATGTCTAAGGTCCCTTCACCTGACGTGCAGCTATCCAGCTTTAAGAGATTTCAATGGGACCAACTCTTCTCTGTCAAACTTTTTTAAGAATTTTAGCATCAGTTCCTGAATTCAAAATACACTGAAGATTTAATCCAGATCCATTACTATGATATCTTGGCCTTAAGTAAATCAGGGATAGTTAAACTAAACCTAATTCACTTCTGGTGGGGGAGATGACACTTGTTTTCAGGTCCACAGCCTCTGTGCATGCCTATAAAACAGGGGTATATTTTCATTGCTTCAGGAAAAATGTTAAAAAGACAAAGGTAGAGCTCCAAAACTGTAAGTCATGAGGTACCTAAGTTAGATCAATAGATCCAGTTGAGAACGAGAAGGCTCCAGGGAGACTTTAGAGTAGCTTCCAGCACCTAAAGGAGCTCCAAGAGAGCTGAAGAGGGACTTCAGACAAGGGCCTGGAGTGATAGGATAAGGAGAAATGTTTTTAAACTGACAGAAGGCAGGGTTAGATTGGATATTAGGAAGAAATTCTAGACCGTGAGGGTGTGGAGGCCCTGGCACAGGTTGCCCAGATAAGCAGTGGCTGCCCCATCCCTGGAAGTGTCCAAGGCCAGGTTCGATGGGGTTTGGAGAAACCCACTCTAGTGGAAGGTGTCCCTGCCCATGGTAGGGGATTCAGTCACTTCCAATACAAAGTATTTTATGATTCTATGATCCTGAAAACTCACAGTCACTTCTGAGATACGCCAAAAGACAAGTCCAGACCTCATCTGCAAGTCCAAAAGAGTGCAGTCTGACTTCAACTTACTTCCAGGTGTTACTTAGGCACCCAACTAATTTCTTACACAGGTGCAGTCAACATAGTTACTGCTAAGCTTTTGTGTTTTTTTTCTTTTTAAAAGAAAAGATTGTTCCCTGGCATGGTCTGTATCACATCATCCTATGGTTCTGAAAACAACCTAGAAAATCCATGGCAACAATTTACTGTCCTCTTCCATTGGGCACAAAATAAAAGAAGGTATAAAAATCTTTGCAAGCAATGCAAGGTATGCAAGCTTTCTCCTACGGAAGCGAGAAAATACATATTCAAAATGTAACATGTTGAGGGGAAAGAAAAATAAATTTAAAAAAAAAAACAGAAAATATTTCATATTTTTACTATTTTATTCAATTCCCACTTTGTTTCTGAATTCCTTTCTGCAAAATCTGGATAGATGCAATAACATTTCTCAGATTACAAAGGAGAGGTAACAAGAAATAGAGTTCAAGATGGTTGGTTCACTTTTTCTCTTTTGTTGGTGATTTTGGTTTTGTTTTGGTGTTGGTTTTGGGGTTTTGTTTGTTGGTTTGTTTTTGTTTGGTTTTTGTTTGTTTGTTTGTATTTCTTTTGAGTTGTTCTTTTTTTTATTTTTTTTTTTTTTTTTTAGTGGTGAATTCTACTTCCAGAGTTCTGGGGCAAAGATATTGAAACTTCAGCTACAAAGACGTCCTTTGTTTTTAGGTTTTTCCATTCCTCTCTTGGTATTGTGACATAAAAATGACATTTTTAGAAACTACTTGCAGCAGTTCTTCTCATGCAGTTTTGCAAGGTAAAGGTTTGATAACACCACATAACTTTTTGTTTCTGTTGTCTGGAGACACTACCATTCAGTGTATTAGGTAAAGAGTCCAACAGGTACAGAATAGCATAAAAGGCACTTTTTGAAAATTCCAGTTCTTTGGGACAACCTACATTTCCTGAGAAGCTTTAACGCCCTGTTCCGAAAAAGATCTTCATCTTGGTCACTTGGTCAGGTGAAAAGTCACCATGTGGTGCTGTAATACGTGCTTGTATTCTCAGAATTTAAGCCAAATTTTCAGTCCTGAAAATACTTTTATGATGTACGCTTCGTGAAAACTGATAGAAGGAGAAAATCTTCTGCCACTGGAGTCCCTGGTTTGTGTACAGCTGCTTGGTAACAAGCAACTTTAGGTAGCAGCCCTCTGTAAAATGGAATTCCTTGTGAGATTATCTAGGATAGTTGCATATACATAAACAAATCAGGACACAAAGTATGTCCAGTGTCTGCTGGTTCTTCAAAGTGCTTCAATGACATTCTACAGTGGAAAAAACCCATACAGAATAGTTTCTAATGCTGGAAGAAAAGGCAAATTTACATTATCAGTCTTGTGGAGGACCTGTATAAAGTTTACTCATATGGGATGTGTTTATATAGGTGTTTTCCATACAATATACAGCAGAACAAAATGAACAAACAAACAAACAAAAAAAACCCTCAAACCCCAAATAAATAAATAAATAAATAAAATTTAAGATAATTGTAATAACAAAGAACCAAAACAAAGAAAAACAACAACAACAACAAACACAAGGAAATACTACAAGGGAAAGTTTAGAAATAAGAAAAAAGGATTTTACTTCTTTTCTCAAAATTTATAATAACATATTTTCTACTTTTAAATGTTTTAATTTTCTTAAAAAATACAAATAAAATATAAATCAACATATTTATTTGGTTTTTTAAGTCATTAGTTAGACAAAGAACAGTGAGAGAGAAAACATTTCAAGAAAAAACAAAAAGAAGGCTTTATTGAAAGAGAACAGAAAACACTGGAAAGTGTTCTTCCACCTGCAATATGGAACCCGTACCGCTAACTTTCCTTAAGTGGAATGGTAGCAAGGGGCAGGAAATCAGTGCTGTCAGACTCAATCAGTGCTGATGTTCACACTAAATCCTGGTCCCTCGCAACATATTATTGCATCTGTTTCACAGAAAGATAAATGCAGACCTAGAAATACAAACGGATCAACCCTTTATTGCGTGATGATTCACTCATTACCGGGATAAGAAAGGAAACTGGGAATTTTGGCTGTTGCCAGTTGCCTGTTCCTTCTTCACTAATATACTCTTTTCCTTTTTTTTTTTGGTAGTATATGACTAGATCTTTTCCTACTGAAGAATACTTTGCCCATAATTTGAAGGAAATTGGTGTCATGTCTGCAATTTCGTCTGTGATTTATTGTAACAGTTTTGTTTTCTTTTTCACTCAGTATATGTGCCTATTAAGTGTTTCTTCAAAATCTGTCCACTGCCAAATAAAATGACTGGGTCAAGTGGAAGATTTTAGTTCTTCCCAGAAAGTACAGAGCAATTTGTCTTGAGAATCCACGTAATTTCCAGTGCTAGGGTTTGACTTTCTAAGTTTGTCATCAACAGCCTATGAAAAAAACAGCATACAAAGAAGATAAAACTAATGTTCTTCACTTAATACAGTGTTAATGGTTGCTGCTTACTTCACTACCCCTATGCTTTAAAAATAAAGTGGATTTCATTTACGCACTGCAGTACCTAGCAGAAAGTCCACTAAAATTATTTTCCCTTCATAAGAACACGCTGTAAAGGCCCATTAAGACATAATTACTGCCAAAAAGGAATCTTACATTTCCTTGAGATAAACTGCAGTAGTGTACTTTGATATTTGACTTCCATTGATTCGGGATTAGAGCAGCACGTTTAGATAATAAGCAGAAGGATCTCAGATAACAGCCTGAGTGAATCATCGGACCATTGTGTTTAGTCTGAGAAAGTGTGTTTATCTGAAGGGCTCTTGGGACTAATACGGTTCCTCTTCAAAGCTTGAAGCAGGGGGTAAGAATCATAGTCCTGCAGGTTGGCAGGATAAACATGTCCTGTGATTTGCTAGCAATTTGAGAGATGGATTCCAGTATAGAGCGCACTGTTGCTGTCAGGTTGAAAAGTGTCTGCCTGGAAATGAATTCACGCGCACACAGCTCCAGACAAAGGAAAATCTCCCTGAAATGGCATGCCATCACATTTTAAGGCCAATTTTTCAAGTCTCTGACTCACACCTGGGAAATATACTGGTGTGCTAAGTTTATCATAAAAAGCCCACATTTTAGCAGACAAAAATTGGTGCAATAATCTCGAAATGTACTGTCTCATTGGCAGGTACGGAAATCCATATTCCTGTGGATTTGCCTGCTTTGTGTCTGAAAACAATTTTGCCTCTTTTAATAGAGTCACAGAGTCATCTCAGATTGGTTTTCAGTGAAGGGAAGTCTGCTGCTTTTTTAGTGTTCGGTGTGAGGTTTGAGCAGAGAAATTGGGTAATGTGTCATAGAGAGGAAAGCTGCAGCAGGAATAAAAGCTCCTGTGTCAGTCAACAGTTTATAAATACAGCAGGAGAGATAACTGCTGTGTGTGCTCCATGAGAAGCATAATTCTGGGCTCCAGAAGTAGCAACATATTTTTAAGTTAAAGGAGAGGGTGATAAAGCACAAAGGAATGAACAGAAGGTTCCTACAGCTCTGCGTGGAAGGTTTTTGTGCGCGGTTGGAGCAGCCGGGGGTTGTCGTTTTCTGAGAATAATTGTGAAGGGAACTGAACACAGAATAAAGAGTTTGAGGTCTGAATGTCCTTTCATTTGCACCCACAAGTTTCCTTGAAATCAAAGAGCTTATGTCAGTTTGAATCGAATGTGTGTAAAAGTAGATTAGTTTTCTGACACTTCGGATAAGAAAAGAGAAATCCCAGAACCACCTCCCCAAACACCACTTCCAAACTCAACAGACAGTTGAGTGAATTTCAAGGGAGAGTTCCTCAACAAATGTCTCATGGATATGGGTGAACAAGGAAGTTCAAGCTATCTTTATAGATAATCATTTGTGCTTCCTGGTTTCCACTAAGATTTTCCAATATACATCACATACCACATTGTAAATAGCCTTGAGAGTTTTGAGAGTTAAAAACTAGCAAAATAAACTTCCTCAGTTTTGTAAATGTGACCTCAATCTCACATTTACTTTCTGTTCAATTTTATTTGGTTTTTTTTGTTGTTTTAGTTGAAATGTAGATGCAAAAAGAAAACTTTTTGTTTAAGGAGATTACTTCTATTTAAAGAGCCAAAGGCATCACTGATAGCTAACTAAAGGAATTACTGATAGCTTCTTCTACATTCACTATGCCATTGAAAAAGAAAAAACAACTTCAATTTTTTGTTCATTTTGTTGCTGCACAACAGGTTTTTGGTAGGAATTGCTCAAGAAAGGTCTGTTTATGGCGATACAGCTAAGAGGAGCTACATCAGCAATACCTGCTCTTGAAATTCTCTGAGGCAAACATAACCTTATTCTGTCTGAAGTTGATTGTGGTGAGCAAAGACAGGCTACCCAGCTGGCAGGTGTAGAGGGTGGTGAAAGCAGGTGCGGTTCAGTGAAGCTTAACTACTTACGCTGGCCTTTACATTCATTAACAAAATGCCTCTTGTTGTACCTTCAGTGGAAAAAAAGTATTGGAATAGCACAAAAGGACAAATGAAGATGCATAAAACATGGATCCAGAGTTTATGGAACATCAGTTTGCTTCCTGAGAGAAGCAGTTGGTTGCATTTATTAGTGTCTATCTATATGCAAAAGAAGATAAAGACCAGTAAGTAGATGAACCATACAAATAGTTTACTAATGTTCCTGTTTTTCACTTTGTTTGAATTATTTTTAACTTCAGAAATTTGAGAACCATAAATGTATTCCTGAAGCACCATCTATGTTTTTAGTGCCTCAAACTGCATCTACCAGTTAAAATATCAGAGATTTTTATCTAGTGTCAGGTATGAAATCTCATGTGGATTTTTAGCTCTAGATTGTTAATAACAAAGTATATGAATTATTATTAATTAATTTGGTCAGCGTTGAAGTCTTCAATTACCATATAGGTACAGCAAGGAAAGGAGAAAATATTTGTTGAAACATATCCTCGAGCACAACAACAAAGTACATTAACTTCAGTTGGTTTCTCTATTGAATTCTTGTGTTTCCCAAATAGGGATGAATTACAATTTTAGCTCCTTTATCTTCTGAAGTGATTAAAATCATTATTCAAAGTTAATGATGAAGTATTTATGACTGCGAGGGCACCCAGAGAAATGAGATTTCCACTGCATGATTTAGAAGCTGTAACACCATCTCTAATTTAGCACAAAACTTAGGTAAAAAAACCTCAGCAAGGCAGCATCAGAGCACACGCCATCAACAGCATAAGTGGGTATCTTGGATTTTTACCCTGAGTCATCAAAGTCGCAGCAGAAGTTCAGAGTGAGCTCCAGTGAGAACAACATTAAGTCCTCTGTGAAGAAAGAGGCTATTTCAGCTGTTGACTTCAATGGGAGTTGGATTAGGTCTTGATTTATTCTGGAGCTGTGTAGTAGAGAGGCAACAAATCCAAAGATATCTGCAAAGACAAGCAGCTAAATCCAGGGCACTTAGAATAGACAGCTCCTGAAAAATAACAGGGAAGGAAAGTAGGAAGAGCTTCCTAACACAGTGACACTGGGACGTGTTTCAGTGATGACAGTCTCCACTGGAACAACAGGGAAATTTAAAACAGAGATTTTCTCATATCAATTCAACTCAGTGTAATCAATCCAACTGAAGTAGAATAGCTACGGCCAGGCTGCACAGTAGCCTAGGATGATGTATCTGCAGAGTGTGGTGCTTCTGCCACAGGTCTCTGCTTGCTATGAAGAAGAGTGGCTGAGGGAACAGGAGAGGTTTAAATGGGATATTAAGAAAAAATTTCTTCACTGAAAGGATTGTCAATCACTGGTGCAGGCTTCCCAGGGCAGTGGTGGAGTCACCATTCCTAGAGGGATTGAAAAGACATGTAGATGTGGCGCTTGGGTACATGGTTTAGTGGTGGGTTTGGCAGGGATGGGGAATAGTTGGACTCAATTATCTTAAAGATCTTTTCCAACCTTAAAAATTCTATGATTCTATGAAATACCTGCACTGTATTTTATTACTATCATCAGATGCCAGGGACTTCTAAAATTATGGCTCCTTCTAGAAACAAATCTCAAAACTCTCCATCTTTACTATTGATCTCAGCAGCTTTCACTGACTGCATTATTCTGATTTCATTTCTTACCTTACAATTGTCTGTTCTGATTAAATTCTTAATCTGGACAATCATATCCATACCCCATAAAGTAAGAATGAGGCTTAGTTCTAGTCTTTTAATATGATCAAAAATAAAACAATAATGTAAAAATTATACAGTTTTGTGGGGGATTTTTTCCCAAAATGTGAACATGCCTGACAATAGATGAGTTTCCTTAAATTCCTGGTAGCAGACTGCATGCCCCACCGTTTGCAGTGCCCAGCTCAGATACACCCAAACATCTGAGGAGTAGATATCAAGACTTCCAGGCTTCTGCTTTCTAAATCTTTGTTTGCTTATTTGTTTTAAGTACCCGTTCTCCTTGTTGGTTGTCTTGTTCCTGTACAAGGTGCACACACATTATGGAAACTGGTAAAACTTTTGAAGCCTTCAGACAGAACCTAAGACACACCTCGGGAAAAGATCAAAAACTGCCAACAAGCATTTGCTTTGATTAAATAGTAAAAATATGTTGAGACTGAAAGAAGATGAACTGAGTCAGGTAGAAGAAATTCTTGTATTTAACTCTTTTGTCGTCATTACTGTACGTGAAAATTAGTTCCCTGACTGATGTTCACATAAGCACATACATGTTGTCATAGAAATCACAGAAACAGAGAATGGTTTCTGTTGGAAGGGACCTTAAAGATTGTCTCGTTCCAACACCTTACCATGGGCAGGGACACTTTCCACTAGATCAGGTTGCTCCAAGCCCCGTGAAATCCATCCTTGGACACTTCCAGGGATGGGGCAGCCACAGCTTCTCTGGGCAACCTGTACGTGTGCTACTTTTGGCACTAAGATCTTTCCCTTCTTGGTCAGCATTTGATATTTAAATACAGTGTGGGGAGGAGAAGAGGTGTAACAAGATACTTATCTACAAGTAAGACCAGAAAATTCCTGAAGTATACGCAGAAAAGTAGGAGTGAGAAAGACACAAGACAAACTAATAACAGCATTTATTCATTCCATTATTGTGATAGATACTCCTGTAAGAAAGAGAAAAAGAAACAAACAGCTTTTTCTCTTTTACTTATTTAAACTTTGCTTATTTAAACTCTTCTCTTAAAATTTGGAAGTTAAACTATGCTATACTGCAGCACTACTTTAATCTTCTTCTTTGTTAATTCCACTGTGTTATTCTGCCACTGACACATTTATGTTTGAATAGGGAACCTCTTTTCTAGCTGTGTGACCCGTAAATCTGAGGTTAAAATCTTTGAGTTTATCTCTGATTGAATGATTCACATTAAAAAATTACTCACCTGCCCAGCAGTGTCGAGAATGTCCAAATAGGCTGGTTCATCATCAATTCGGACTTGAGTTTTATAGGCATCCTCTGAAAGACATGGTGCAGTTTGATTAAGCATATGAGTGGTTCAGAGAATGGAAAATGAAATAGTTTTGCCAGTTTGGAGTAGGCTTTTCAAAAGCTCTTCAGTCTGACCTAACTTTGCTTTACTTCAAGTCAAAAAGTCCCTTTTTGAAATCCTCTGATCACTACAAATTATTAGCAAAAGAGGGTCCTTTCTATCACATACCTCAAAACATAAAAATTAAATTTATCTTTCTTTAAAAGGGTAGCACAGACCACAGGTGCTGTTTAAGTCACAAAGATTCGGAGATGCTGTGCTGGTGCTATGAAGGAGAGAGGTTTTTGCTTACCACAATGACCCTTCCACAGAGCTTTTCTAGCACATAATTTCAGTTTAAGAATTGTCTAAATTATTGGGATAGACTCCTTATGGCTGAAGGGGGCTCCTGCCTCAAGTATGTCAGAACAATTATTTAAACTTCTGTACATCTCCAAGAGAGGCTGAGGATAGATTTTTTTAAAAATAAATTCTGTAATCAGTGTCCTTACACTTTTCATTGCTGGGGGTGGAGAAGGAAAAACTCTCTTTCATGGGCTGTTCCCTTAACTCGTCTACCTAAATTTAGAAGAACTAAAACAAAGAAAGGTGGATTCCTATTTGTACAAGATGTTTCCCCCACATTTCAATTTCATTCCCCTCTCACAACATTTGCATTTTCTTCATAAGATTAAAAGGAGCTTAGATACCGTTCCATGTTTATACTTGAAATAGTCTTGGAACTTATCTGTGTTGTTTAATTAAACAATAATGTAGAGCAGTCTGAGTGGGTTTTGTGGCTGACATTATGCATTGGTTGTGCACTGAGGCATGAAGACAAGTGCTTTTGATGTATCTGAGAAGTGTCATTAATTATCATCAGAACATAGTTCGGCCTGTCCAAACAATCAATCTTGCCAGAGATCCTCAGGACTGGGCTCTCAATAAATATTGGGATAATATTGGAATTATAATATGGGATTATACTACTGGTGGATGTAATTCTCAAGACATTCCAGTTTGTGCCGTAATATGTATATTGCATCATATAGCACTTTATAAAAGCATGTGAAAACCTGCTTTCTATCTGCACAAGAGAAAAACTAAGGCATTTGGATGCAAATGGTTCTGGATGACCTTAACTCAGGACCCCTCATATGCAGCCAGAGAATTGCTATCTTTAATGACATTATCACATACAGTATTTTCCACGACTCTCCTCTTTAGTCTGGGCCTCAGCTCAGCAAATTAATAGGCATGTGCCTTGCTTTAAACAAATACCTAATCCACTTGATATTGGATGGCCCAGAGACTTAATTAATTGCATGATACATTACCATGCTGAGAAAGTCAGACCAAGCCAACCAGCAGATGTTTTGGTTAATAGATCTTTTTGTAGGGATTGCTGAAAAAGAAACTCTGTGCCAAAGAGAGGCCATATAGAAGGAACTGGCTACTTGCAGTTTAAGTAATCTGTTATCACAGTGGTATCTGCAGTAGATTTATTTTCTTCTTTTTTTTTTTTTTTATAATATTCTTATTAACTAAAAAGTGAAAACAAAATATGAAAATATGTAAAATCAATCATGGTATTTCCTTCATATGAAATCTATCAATACTATCAAGTATTATTGATATACTTCCATGCAGGTGGGTGCCCATTTACATTGCATTACTGCATACATAATTAACATATGACTTGCATAAATTTAGCTTGCACTTTTGGCTCTGCAGCTGGATTCTCTGAAGCCAATGGTCCTACTTCTCTCTTCACTTAGACCAACGTGAATTTTAATACAGCAGCTTTAAAATGGTTAATGCAGAGAGAAATATACCTACTTAAATTCAGCTTGGATAAAAATGAATCTAAATAAATCCTGTCTTATTTGCTAAGGAAATGAATTAGGAATTCAGAGTTAGTTATAGCTAGAAGACCCACTGGCCTCTGAATATAAGTCACAGTTTTCAGTAAGTAAATGTAAGAGATCTACCCTGCTGAGCTACTTCAGGTGTACCCCAATATCACGTCACTGTCATCAGTGAACTGTCAACTGCTAAAACTGGAGCCAGACTGTATTTATAACCCTTTTCCCTTACAGAGACAATGCTGAATGCACAAGCACATTTTGCCATTTACATTTTGTTTGTTTTCCCAAACTACTGACCTTAAAGCATTTCACAATGAAGTGCCAGAATCACTGTCCCAGTTTGATCTTTGATATATGCTAATGTCTTCAGTTGGTGGTGGAGAAACATGTTGTGTTAAGAATTGACCAAGCACATGAATCTAAATGGTTTTCTAGGCAAATGAATTTGGAAAATGCTTTCCACTTGCAGGATTTGCTTTTACCCTGGGAAACGAAGAGATGAAACTGAGAGGAGTTATGAGTTTCCCTTGTAACATTCTCTCTCTGCATATGTGCAAAAAGCGCGATAACACAGATAATATAGAAAAGCTAAAGTATGTCCTCAGTTGGGGTGTGCTAAGCTGGGGATATTCTCAGGTATTTGAATGGAATACAGATGAGAGTTTTACTTAAAGCACATATAAGGGAAGTTCTAAAGACCACACTTACCAAAGAAATCACTATTTTGAGCCAACACCCTCATACCAGAGATCAGATTGTAGCAGCCACTTACGAGCCGACACCTTCTTAATGCTCAAACCCAGTCACTCCTTTGGAGGACACTATCTTTACATTTATCCTGCGGATTCACTGATTCCTTGAGTTATTAGGATAATGTATACCTTCTAAGGCAAGAGATAGAAGGAAGATGCATAAATTGAAAGCTATGTTTCACATATCATATGATAGGGACTAAGACAAGCCAAGAGTGGAAGGGTACCATTTAGTCCTGTTCTACAATTAGTACTTTTAAACTGGGATTCAATCTCAGAAAGTAGTATAAATAGAGGTTCAGCTCTCTTTCCTGTCTGTTATACAGACAAACATCTTTATTTTATTTAGACTACAAGGTAGAGGCATTAACCCAGAAAGAAACCACCTTCCAGAGATCAAAAGTTGGGTGTGTTTGTATGCTGGACCCAGTTAATATGTTTTTGGTTTATTTGTAGCTATAATGTTAAGGACAAATCCTGGGTATCTTTGCATGTTTCCCACAGGATTTCAGAAGGGAATACTGGGTGGATAATACTGTAATTTTAGGCAGCATTGTACAGATTATGGTCACATTAAGGAAAGAGAAGCCCTGAGACCCTGCTGTAAAAAGCAGGATCATACTGTTTGCCTGTGGACAGAGAAGAAGTGAAGATATTCCCCTGAAATAACATGTGAGTGTATATTTAAAAAAAAGTAGGAAAGTCTTCATCATGAATACTAACAAACTCACTCTCCAATATTCTCTCTTTAAAAATTATTCACATTATTACAAATGATGTCCTGTGTATTTACACTACTCACAATGTTTGAGTACTTTACATTTTCTTTCACCTAATTAATTTATAATATGAGTATAATACTCCTTTTGAAGTTAATTTGGGGGCTGCTAAGCCACATGTATCTGTACTGTACATCCTACAGCTCTAAGGAGGGTTATTTATTAAAAGGTCAAAGTACAGCTACTGCTTCAGTAAAGCATTAAGACAATATACAAAACAGACATCAGGCAATAAATCACACTATAACTATGTATTTCATATTAAGTTCAAGATTAGTCTTTTTGTGTGAGGCTAACTGTAAAGTCTCTATTTTTGGTTTAGGTAATATGTAGCAGAAAGATAGGGCATTATAAGGAAAAGACTGTGATTGAGTTTATTCATATTGCTGTAAAATCTAACAGTGTTTAAAACACTGACTGAAACAATGATAATTTTTTAGGGTACTAAAGAGAAAAATGAAACAAAACTCCTCCATTCTTGCAATCTGAATAATATGTGAATATATGAACTGTATAGTTAAAGAGAATTTCTTTTTTTATTTTTTTTCCACATGTAATATGGACTTTTTAGAAATCTTATTTTCTACGAAGATTAAAAATAAAAATGAAAATAGATAAAAACATCATCACAAGGGACAATACCATTTGGATTCCATTATTACTGACCATTTACTGTTTTGCAAGGTAGGAGAAAAACAAACAGAGCTCCAATTGTTTTTGGAAAGGCACTTATTCCTTTTCCCCTATATCTCATTTAAACCATGAAAAAATGTTTTCTTCAAAGGTTTTTTTTCCAACTTCTCTTTCTTAATTGTATGATTGCCCATTGCAGTACTATGGAAGAAAAGAAAAAAAAATCATTACAATTTTTGAGCTTTTTGATATCTGGTTTTTTTACTCTTTTTTTTTTGTGTGTGTGTGTGTGTGTGTGTGTGTGTGTATAAAATTAATACATTCTCTTTTTTCAGCTTTCCTTTTTTTATAAGACCTCATTCTGGAGACAGAGGTACACCAATTAATGCAAAGCTGTGTTGCGATCAGTTATCTTAGCACTGGAGAAGTTGAATTCATAAAAAATATATCAAAGCATTTTTTCAGCTATGAGCAGGTAACTGCTTCATGACAAATAGATTTGGATGGTGTACAATTTAAAGGGGAGTTGGAAAAGGCTTTTCATCTGCATTACAGACAACTTCCAGTCCCTGAAATGTAGGTCAGCTGCTTCTTTCTTACATTTGTTAATTCTGCCTATATGCCTTCTAAATAAATACTCTCTTCTTTTCTGTCTTATGCAATATTAATTGCAGTTAAAACCAATCAGATTCACATATGTAGAAGAGCCAAAAAACGGTTTATTTTGCTGAGGAGGTATCAAACCAGCAGAAGGAATCCAAGCTCAGTCAGCCACACCTGGAATTCTGCCTTTTGTTGTTCTCACTGTGTGCCAAAGAAACAGCAGGAGATACAGCTCTTGTTGTACTTAGATTATCTGCTACAAATGCATTTTAATTTAGGATGGTCATGAGTCTTTGGTTGGATGGGTGCTGTTTCTATTTACAGCAAGGAATTTTTTAATAGAAAGAGTGGATGAACAGAGATGTAAACCACTGTACCAAATACTACACATAAGCTCCTTCTATTTGAGATAAGAATATGCATGTCATAGAAATTACCCATCAAAATACATTGGTATTACAACCTCCCTTAGCACATAATTATTTTCCTGGAGTATTGGTGTTTTATAATTTGGGTGAACACTGCTATCAGCATTTTGCAGACAAGGACACCAAGTCACAGAGGGTGCCTTCCTATGAGCTATGCACACATGATAAGCAATGGATGGTTTAGAAGAGCAGAACTGACAGTTTTGATTGCCTTGTATTCTGTAAATACTCTCATAGATAGCAGTATCCCTTAAAATAATGCAAGTAGGAATATTAGTATTTGACCAGAAACTGGGATATGTAAATATTCCAGTTCTGTTACATCATTCTACATTATATCTGCAATTAAGAACACTTCTTAAGAATATTCTTTCCAGGGATGCTGTTTTTCATGTCTCAGCATTGAACTGCATTTGCCTTTGTGCTGTCACTTCTGTAGCTTTGTCAGGTCTTTACCAGATCCTTCAGGTTTTGCTCAGGTTTGTGTTAACAACACAAATTGCCTTCTCCCACCTATAAAAGCAATGGTGACAGAAAACATCATCCCAGGTAGAAGAGTCTTGGTGATGGTTTGCAGAAGATATTTGCCTTCCCAAATCCAGAGACAGAAACACTTCCTTCACTAACCACTCACTTTGAACACCTCAGTTGTTTCTATGAAAGAGACACAGGTAAGTAATGCAGCATTTAATGCAGATATTACCTCTCTGCTAGACTATAAAAAAACTAGTGTAGGCCTAGTGTGAGAAAAAACAAAGCATTATTCACGTTAAGTGCTTATCGTAAAAGGAATTCATACATTTATTCATTACATATTCAGTTGCATGATGAAAAATACAGTACTTTCTATGTCTCAGTTTTCATTTTAGTATTCAAATTACCATAAACATATTTTCAGATAAGATACTAAACCAAGGTTTTGGCCACATATGTCTTCAGAAAATATTCTGTAATGATGTTTTCAAATGGCCTTGCTAAATTCAAATACTTATCACTGTTGCACATTCCAGTTCTCCTTAATTCCAATAGAAGACACAATTCTTCGCTTCCTTTTTTTAGCCTTTGCTCATTTTCATGTCATTCTCTTTACTAAGTACTGTGCTCTGTTTTAGAAGTCCCTCTGTCTTCAGTGGTGCATAAAAACTAATCCTTGAGTACTCACTGGCAAAGTTACCCAGAAAAGCTGTGGCTGCCCCATCCCTGAAAGTGTTCAAGGTCAGGGTGGACAGGGTTTGGAGCAACCTGGAACAGTAGAAGGTGTCCCTGCCCATCTCAAGTAGATTAGAATGAGATGAGCTTTAAGGTCCCTTCCAATGAAAACCATTCTATGATTCTGCAATTCATAAGATAATTGATGATTTCAAGGAGTAAAGATGTAAATAGAAGGGGAAAAAAAATATTACTTCTGTTCTCTAAGGTTGAAAACAAAAGTGCTGAAAAATGCTTGTTGATTTTTTCCTCCTAATATAAGCACTGCTGATATCTTCAGTGGAAAGCAGAAGCATAACTAGACTATGCCCCAATCCTCAAATAAACCTCTGGACTTAATCCTAATCAATGAAATGTGGTGTCTAACTATTTGGAAGGGTATGGGGCATAGAACCATAGAATCACAGAATGGTTTGAGTTGAATAGACCTTAAAGAATCTTGTTCCAACCCCCCTATCACAGGCAAAGATTCTTTCCACTAGACCAGGTTGCTCAAAGCCCCATCCAACCTGGCCTTGAACAGCTTCAGGGATAATCTGTTGAGCATCCAGAATTGTTGCAGAATAAAAATCTTAGTTTAGGCTCAGTAAGTCCCAAGGAGCTCTGACTATTTGTTATTAGTAGTTTTTAACTGAGTCATCTTCACTCCTTTACCTTAGTATCTGGCTGCATCTGCTTCCAATAATTCAACTAAAAGCTTCCTCAGCCTAATGGGTATTTCTGTTCAGTTCTCACCTCACCGCAGTGCTCCTCTCCTAATGCCATTATGTATCTGTCTTAAAACAGCTGCTCTCAAATTATCTTCCTCCCTCTTGTTGGGCTGCCTAATGTTTCAGATCTGTGCTCTACAGGGCAAGACTGATAACACCAAGCTGCTGAAGGAGCCTGATTGATTTTCAGCTTTGGATGTGTATGTGCCAGACTTTTTGGTGACTTGAAATGCACCCTGTGCCCTGAAAATTGGGAAATGAGTTATATATTGTACTTTCTCTCTTCTATTTTTTTTTTTTTTCAGTTGTACCTATATGTACAAACAGCTCTTTTTTTCTTTGTCGTCAGCTTACAGTTTCATTGCTGTGATATACTTTCCTTCTCTGCTGGAAAGCATGGGAAGCAAAAGCAGCTTAATCTCAATTAGTCTTTGATACGCACAGGAAAAAAAAAAAAAACAGCATAAAAGCATTATCTGTGCTCTAAAATATTTTATGTGTTCAGAATTTTGAGTGAATTGAACTTTGAGCCGGTCAAATCTGGTTTCTCTTCTACCTTTGAGTCCTTGTGGTCATGATGTTTATTAAAAAAACCATTGGAGAAGAAGAAAATGGCTGGCATGGCTTTCAAGAAGAACCAAAATTAAGACTGATTGTGCAGCACAATGTTGCATGGGAGAGGTTTTCCTCTACATGTATTAATCAAGAAGAATACAAAACATAACGTACAACAGAAAATTCAAGGTAAGACACCCACTTTCAGGTAAAGGAGTTAAAAAAACATAAGACCTCGGTAGCCAACAAAGTAAAGTCATTGCTGCCTTGTCTGGTCATGCAGCACCTTGCACACAGTTGTGTGTCTGTCACCAGGGCTCAAAGTTTTATGACAGTGTGTGTTAGCATAACATCTTTAACCTGTATTCATGGTAGTAAAACCCCTCTCTGCACTGCTTACCCTCCATACAGTCAACACTTGTGCACTTTTGATTAGGGTTCAATTCCAACTCAATATTCTGAAGCAACAGGGCAACAAATCCTTCTAAACTGAGTACTGATAGTTATCCATCCCCATGAGGTATTTCATTACAGGGAGATTAGATATATACACATATATAAGACATCTGTTTGTAGTTTTGTGTGTTTGTGCAGTGGTATGTATGCACCTGTGTATACAAACACAGAGAGACATTAAAGGCTGAGAGTATCATAAATTAATCCCTATGTCAATTAGCTATGACGTCTAAAACTGCTTATCTAGTCCTGCAAAATATATTAGGACCAGAAACAGATTGAAAATTAAACACGAAAAACCATCAACACAAATATCTTCTGCCATAGAAATGTAGGCTATTTTTATAATATTACACTAAATATTTTTTTTTTTTTTTTTTACTGTTTGCAAAATTTTATTTTCTAGTTGCAGATAAGAATTTTCCCTCCTTAAAATACAATTTTTATTAGCTAAAGAAAAATGCATATTCACAAGGTTCCATGAAAAGCAGAGCGGTCACAAATTCTGATCAAGGTCAAATTATAATTTATAAAACCAAAATGAAGTCTAGAAAACAATACACCCCTCTTCCTTCTTTTCTGTAAATATATGGATGGAGATGGTCATTCTCATAGCTCAATCTCTTATCACATAAGATTCTTCTGAATGTAGTATAGGTCATAATATATGGTCATAAATAATGGGCTACGGCTTAGAGGTGGGGATACAGCAGGGATTTGGATGAACAACTGACAAATTTTATCTCAATAATTTGTCCCTGTGCAACAGTTATCAGTCCCAATGCCAATGCTGTTACCAACAAAGCTCTCATTCATGATTTTAACCTGAAAATAAGCAGATATATGACTAAATTTTTGTAAATTACTATATAGAATATAACTTGTTTCCCATAAAACTCCATCAGTTCTTCATCAGACCTTGTAGTGCAATTCTTCACAAAGACTAAATTTTGTTTGTGAAGTGCCCCACCCATGTGAATAAGACTATTTTTCTCAGAACCAGCTATTGCAGAGAAATCACAATTTCTCTACAAAAGTTGGCAATTTTGCAAGTCAAGGCTAAAGATAATTCAGGCAAACCTTTGCTCTTGCTGTTGCAAACCACTTGCAATATAGATAATGCTACTAAATATTTAATAAAGGCATATCATTACTTTCTCTACTTCCAGAAAAATGTCATTTTATTCAAAGCTGTACACGAACAAAGCGAACAAAGTACTCCTGTTTAATCAAAACATGATAATTAACAGGAGTCCAAGTACCCTTATCTTGGGGAACAAGAATAGCAGGTAGCAATTTCACTACTCTTTCAAGTCCATGATTGTGCTACTGAGTGGGAGGATCTGACAGCTACAAATTCACTTCTTGTCATTTCAGGGGAAGTAATTAGCGAGTTGACTACATCCACTTGGCTATTAGCTTGGATGGTGCCTTGGATTTAGTAAGGTGTAGATGGCTGCCGGCTTCTATGAAAGAAAGGTTAATGGAAACATTTGTCCTGTGATGAAGAATTTTGAATTGAGCGTGATAAATCATCCACCTCTAGAAAACCATGGCATGGGTGTCTCTTTCAATTTCAAAACCCATTTATTGAATATTTTTACTAATCATGATATACAAGGTATAGGTAAGCAGATTTTCCCTATTTATGAGCTTCAATTCTCACTTCAGCTCCTTCATAGTTCATGACTCTAATCATAATTATAATCACTGTACGTAGGTTTTGAAACTTATAGCAGAACCACTGGGCTAAGCCCACAAAGTGACTTTACTGTTTACTCCACCTTCAGTCATCTAATCTCCAGGACCTTTGTATCTCTTCAACTGCCACATAACATAACCACTTTAGCCCTAAGAACATTTGTGACTATTATTCATCTAACTAATGTGAGATGTAGATATTAGAGTTGAATAATTGTGCCCTAGAACTTTGTACATTTATGTCACGAATTGGAAACCACAACATACATGTGACTTCACAGTGGTTTATAGTTCTTGCTAAACATATAAACTTCCCTTTCTTAACGTTGCCAGCCAGGTGAACACTTTGCTCATGCACAAAAGCAGTCAGGGTCTACAGACTGGGAGATGAGTTCCCCAGATTATATGAGGGGCTCAACCCAATGAAAGTGTGCCAATGAAACTCTACTACAAGAGAGCAGAGAAGAACCTAAGAAGGATATGTCTCAGTTTTCTGTGTTGGGTCAATGTTAGTGTGTCCCTGGAGGCCTGAAAGGAGAATTGAAGAGCTCAGCCCTGAGAATAAACTCTTCTGCCAGAAGAAACACCTTTCAAACACTTTTGATGCTTTTGTCTATTAGGTGGATCAGTCAGAGATGTGGTGGAGCAACACTGGGGGAAGTGAAGACTGTCGGATGGAGTCAAACCAAAACCAGCCATTGCTGAGCTAGAAGTATTCTGCCTGCATGAAGCTGATATAAAGAAAGAAATGGGTTATTTTGTGTAGAACAGACAAAAGTATTTTAACAATGGTTTCTGTTCTGGGTTGACTCTTTCTACATCCTAAGTGTGGTAGATATAAGTATGAAATAATTTTAATAAAACTGTTTCATTATTATCATTATTGATACTATTACTATTATTAAAAATATTACATCATATTGTCACATTAATAAGAGAAGTCTTTTTTCTTCCTTGTTCAGTTTTAATCTGATTAATCAGTGCTTAAGAAGAGCAACCAAAAGTCACACTTTTATATACGTTTTGGTTATTTTTCTTGTCTCTGCATTTAGCAGATACACAGGTAATCTCAGAGGTTTCTAGAAGAAATGGAATGGTAAAATATGACTGATGTTCCATTGACCGTTTGCTCAGTAAAGAAGAGAAGACGGTCAAGGCAGGAATACATCTTACTTCTAGAAAAAGAAAGTTAATGGAGGACAGGAAATAACAAATATGAAGCGTTTACAGTTAAGGGACATTGATGCTTCTTTTACATGTGAACATGAAGCAAGCATAAATCTCCCACAACAACACATGGGAGAAACACTTTTCTCTCTTCCAGACATGGTAAGCAGCTGTTGGGCAGGGATGTCTGAGAAATAGATTCAGAGAATTGTAACACGACTCATAGCCGGATGCCAGCGGGATTTAGGTCCTTCACCACCACTCTTTGGCCCCATCCATCTGCCAGTCTTTTATCTCTAATAAACAGAGTCATTCATCTGTTTTCTCACTTCCTAGAACAATGTAGAAAGGGAAGTCAGATCACTGGACGAATTATGATATAAGGTCATTCTGATTAGATAAATGCTCCAAAAAAGAGAATATAAAGAGGAGAGCTATAGAAAATAAAAAATCCATCAAATCTGTTTTCCTTTTTTGGAGACTGACCAATAGCCCAAGGAATCCCACACAATGGCACAGGTAACTATCACTATTATTTTTGACAACAGAGATAGACTTGCGAAGGAATTTCAGCTCGTGGGCTGGTGTCTGAGAGTGACTCTACATAAGATGATTGACTTGGTTTTCATATGTCACCTGTCCAAGAAGTAAAATTATCACTATCCTTCTCCTTCATTCCCTCTTATATCTCCGTTTCCCCAGACATGTTTCTACCATATACCTTTTGCCACTTTTTCAGCTTGGAAGAATGTTTTTATCAAAGTTACTAAATTCCCTAACCTGGTAGACAATTATTATGCATTGGAGTGGCTTGGTTTTCTTCTGGAATACTGTTCAATCATCTTAAAAATCTGTGTGATGAATGCCAGAGAGCCAGTGAGGCTGGGAAAAGGGCAGAGATGAAGAGTGTCAGCACAGAATGAGTTGTTATATTTGGCTCATCTCATCTCACAAAACTACAGGCTATTTTAGAGCCCCCAGTGTCTGTTCCTAGCAGGTGATAGCTCACGTATCATTCCTTGTTCATGATTTAGGGTAAAGAATAGCTCTAGGTATTAATAGCTATGTAAGGATATTAATATCTATGTATATTAATATAACATTAATAGATATTTATAGCTCTAGACAGATAGCTCTACACTGGGTCTCTATACACTATTTCCTTCTCTGAGACATCACAGCACAATGCAGACACTCATAGCTGTATCTACTGTCTGGTATTTCTCAACCTGAAGTGGATCTACTGCTGTGATAAGTTTTCCCAGGGCATGTGAGATGGACATGGACAGGAAACCATATTGCCAAGACTAAACTGCCAGTCAAAACGCTCCTCAAGGTCTTCTGATCAACCTCCAACCTTTGAGCGACTTGATAGGGGAGATAATGAGAACTAGAATAACATCACTCTGGGGCATCTACTCCCTTGAAAGACATTGGCTGCATTTGCTTCTCTGTTATTGTTTATATCAGAGATACTAGTAAAGGAAAATTACTAGATTAAGCACTATTTCCTGAGTTTTTGAAAATGCTAAGTGACAAAGAGCCTTCCCTGATGTAAACAGCTTTCAAATAATTGCATATGAGCAATTTTTAAGAAAACCTGATTGTGACAAATCAGTAGCTGACATTAAGTGTATGTCCGGGATTTTAAGGGTGATTCATCTTGAGTACAGACAGGAAAATGCAAGTAGTTGCTTTGGTAATTTCTTACACGAAGCATGCAAACTATTTAGGACTGAATAATTTTCTTACAAAAGTGAAGTCCAGAGAAAGAAAGTTTCACAATAGAGTGAAAGATCGTGTATCTGAGTAACAAACCATGTTTAGAATAGAACCAGTTTATTTCAATAATAAGGAAAATAGTGAAGAATCAAAACTCATAATGATCTGAGACTTCATCCAAGCTAGAAGAAATAGCTCAGACTGGAATACTGAAAGATTTTCCAGCTATCATTAATGTGTTCATTAGAGGGAAAGATATCACCTTTTAAAAAAATATTTCAAAGAAAAATGGGATTCTTTTTTCAGTCAAATTGTTTCCATCAGAGAGAGAAAGATCTGCTGTGCCATCTTCTCTGTCACTTCAAACAATTTCCGTTTCCTTTCATGGCAGGATAAAATAATACTAAGCAGAAGGTATTTTTTTTACCTCATTAAAATCTAAACTAACTGAGCAGTTTTGAACTCTTAATTTCTTAGGACAACTCCCTCCTTTTCTATCCATGGCTTATTTTACTGTGGGGGAACCCACACTGCCAGACACAGGACAATGTTCTCCTTTCTTTAGCCACCAGTCTCACTCTGCATATTCCTCTCTTCACTGTGGAACTTCTTTCCAGATACTCTGAGTGGTACCCCAATGATCTGTGAAGGCCCTTGTTCTGACAAGCTGTTAGGGGAGGCACCCCAATTCAGCTTCAGACACCCACATTTAGAAAGCTACGAAATATGTCTCTACATGCAAGGTAGGTAGCTAAAATCTCCTTACACTTAAAAGAAGAGCAGATGTTATTCAGTTGCCCGTACATAAGTCTTGATGTTTAATATTCTCTTGAGTATCTTGTCTGGCTTTCATTTACTGGACTAGAAGGGCTTTGGTGATCCATAGGTCCTATGTCACTCCCACAGGGTGACAGATGTCAACAACACATGACCTGTGGAAGATCTACAGCCTTCTGGATCATGATCCTAACCAAAGTAGGATACTGTAAGTTGTAGAATCACTCACAGAATAATTTAGTTTGGAAAAACCCCTTAAGATCATCAAGTCCAACTGTTAACGCAGCACTGTCAAACCAACCACTAACCATGTTCCTAAGTGCCACATCTACGTAGGTTTTAAATCCCTCTAGGGATGAAGACTCAACCATTTCCCTTGGGTAACTTGTTCCTGTTCTTAACAACCCTTTCAGGAACGAAATTTTCCCTAACATCCAATCTAAACCTCCCCTGGAGTAAGTGTCCATTTCCTTTTGTTCTGTTACTTGTTACTTGGGAGAAAATATCGACCCCCACCTGGCTACTGCCTCCTTTCAGGAGTTTTAGAGAGCAAGAAGGTGCCTCCAGAACCTCCTTTCATCCAGGTTGAACCCCCTCAGCTCCCTCAGCTGCTCCTCATCAGACTTGTACTCCAGACCCTTCCCCAGCTCCACTGTCCTTCTCTGAACACGTTCCAGAGCATCTGAAATGGCTCTCACAAACCTGGATAAAGGAAGTGAGTAAAGACCTAAATCTCCACTCCTAAATCTGCCCAAGTCCCACAGAACTGGACCCAAGATCCATGATTCATGTGCAGACACTTTAATTTATGTGTTTAAATGTGAGTCTTAGTCCTAAAAAGTAACCATAATCTCTGCTCTTCTTCACATATGTAAGTCAAAATGCTTTATACCAAAAGTGACTATTAATCTCCTAATGTGATGTATAATGCAAATAATATCAACAGACAGGAAAATCAAAACTAATAATAAAACACAGGTTGAAGAACAAGGTTGAAATACATAGACCAGTATTCTTATATATTCTCCTTTTCTCATTTTAAATGATGATGAATATGAAGCACAAACACAGGTAATTTCACTGTGTCTACACAATCAGTGTGAGACAGATTTTGGAGACAAAATGATTATTTTATGTGAACTGTTTATCCTATCTCAGATAAGGTTAACAAATGTGTAGAGAATGACGAATGAAAGGTGGTTGTAACTACTTAGGTATTGGTTAGATGAATTGAGCCAGAAAAAAACCCAAACAAATAAAAACCCCAAACAATTTTGGGGCTCAAATCCAGTTGTGGCTTGTTCAGTCCAATACAAACATCTGATCTTCTATATAAAAAAAAGAATGGGAATTAATTTAAAAATGGAATATATGTATATGCATGTTTAAGGTAACAATAGAAATGTTCTTAAAACTTTTTGTGCTCTAAATATAAATATGAATAGTACTTTTGTGTCAAGATACCCCTTCCCTGATCTAGTAGATTTGTTCCACCTTTGTCTTCTTTCATTTCTTACGTGTTTGTATTTCCCTTGTTTTATCCTTTTTCATTATTTATCTTGAGAACAGACATAAAATTCTTTATAGCACTAACATTTTTTGTTATACCTTATATAACCGCAGAATATTTTCAGTCCCATTTTATTTTTTTTTTTTCTGAAATTCACCCACATATTTCCAGCATCTTATTAGAGATGAGTAAATGTATTTTATTTGATGCATTGGTGAATGCATTACTTTGTTAGGAAACCTCATGGAAATTCATGTGCTTAATGCTAGAGTGCCTCCCATCCCACACCCATTTCAATTAGAGTTTGACATTGACACAGCCTTAATGCCCTCAACTGCTCATTTGACACAATCTCATGCAGTGATATCTCACCAAAACAGGAAGCTGCTTTCGCATCTCGTTTGTATTATGTATTCATTTTAAGATTAGTCACATGGTTAATGAGCATCTTGGAGCCTGTCCAGTTTGCTGCACTATGTCATGCTTCTTTTCCTGATGCTCTACTTGCATTAACTCTCTGTGATATTGCCAAAGACTGTGCAGAGTGCAAATTGCTCTTAGCCACTTGTTCCAGAAAATTATCATATCCACTACCACTTGGAATCTATTCCCTTTGTTGACTACAATTAAATATTAAATGTGTGCTGAAATCATTTCATTTTCATGAAGTGCTAACCTCTGAAATTTTCACACATACAGTCTAATACTAATTTTGTCCTTCCTCTCCTCATTTACTTACAAAAATAATGTGTTTCTGTCTCAAAATTTTGAACTGCAATGTCTGTAGCAAGCATAAAATATGGCCATTATTCCCACATTATCCTGAAGGGATGTTAAACTCAAAGTGACAGCATTAAAATTAGCACTTCAGGTAGTATTTAACTTTTTAGTCAGTGTTTAATCTGCATTTTAAATGAATACTGATACATTTATTTCTGTATTTGTGCGTATACACATTTACTTCCGTCTATATATATTGTCTGCAGTTTGAGTTTCTCAAGATATTATCAGCTTTTCCAAACTAAGGCAAACAGCTAAAATAAAAAAAAGTTTCATACATCAGAAGGGAACATTTATTGTGATAATTTATCTAGATACCTTATGTCTGATCTACACTGTACAGAAGATTTCTCTGAATAAACACTACTTAGAACAAAAATGCCCTAGGTACTTACAAAACCAAACCAAAGCAAAAATAAAGGCTCAAAAATAAAGGCACCAAAAATAAAGGCACCAAAAAAACCTTTATAGAACAAAAACCAACTACATCCCTCAAATAAATCCATAGCAATCTTTAAAAAGTCTTGCACTTTTGTGACATCACAACATCCAGTAACTTCTTCAAAAATGGAAGTACTTCTTTTATAAACTATAAATACAGAAAGAAAAATGTGTAAATAATTCTAAATCTATTTGTATATCTCTTTTAGAATCAAAATTAGCACATTTGAAGTGTACGTATGTATGAAATAAAAACCTGTAAGCATACGTATCCCATAATGTAGAAACTGAAATGTCCTTTTAGCAAAAAATTCTGCATCAGCTCACAGTAACAGCAGCTTTTTCTGACCAAGATTCTCTGTAATATTTCAGAAATATCAATGGATAACAGAAAAAAAAAAGTTACAAGTACAAAGAGCCATTATATTCCTTTTTGTATATTTCTGCTATATTGCTTAGAGATACAAATCACCATAGAAAAAGAAAACTCTAAAGCTTAAATAACATAATGGTTGAAACACAATGGAGAAGGATGATAGGGAGAATCCATGTTCCTGAGGACTATCACAAAAAAGGTAAAAAATAATGCTCTGCATCTGTAAAGCCACATGATTATTACTGCACAAGGTTTAGGATAAATCCCTAGTGGTGTGTTTGGAGAGAAGAAGAATAGAGAAGGGGAAGTACATTTGATAGCATATTAAAGTGAAAGGACTCCTCTGTACTCTCTGGTCAATAACATTAAGCATTTTTTACCATAGCCTCGTGGTACATTAGACAGTAAAACAAAAAACTCAAAAAACCAAACAAATTATTCTAATCCCTTTGTAAATCTCACTGTTTTATCAGTTTATAGATGAAGTATAAAATGCAAATAAAATAAGGAGGAAGAACAAAACCATCTAAAAACCTTAAGAA
The DNA here is from genome assembly GCF_003945725.1 of Corapipo altera. NCBI lineage: Eukaryota > Metazoa > Chordata > Aves > Passeriformes > Pipridae > Corapipo > Corapipo altera. The sequence continues at coordinate 3,727,973 of NW_020884918.1, forward strand.
GCCAATTGTCTGTGGGTATGCATCTGTAAAGCACGGTGTAGGTCAGGACAAAAAATTTATTTATTATACAAAAAGAATCAAAATTCAGAACATTTTTTTAGGATTGAGAGGATTTGAGCTTTTATGAAATAAAATATGAAACCCAATTGACATCCAACTCTTATTTAAATCAAAGAAAAAACTTTTGTAGATTCCTTGTTTCAGACTTTTTATGTGTTCCTAACTGATCATACAAGATGGTTTCGTGGATCTTTTGTATGGACCGAATATTTTTTTTGGTTCTGCTTTTCAACTAGAATATCAAGCAGATTATATCAGTTCTAGGGTCATGTGCTTTGGAAATGGTTTATTGCCCCCTATATTTACATAGATACAAAACTATATTACAGGAATCTACAGAAATGAAAAACAGTTGAAATTATTATTCTGCTCCCATGTCTATGCTTAAAATGGGCAATGAAAAGTTAAAAAGATTATAAATATTTTGGTAGCCCCTGGGTCATTGTAATCTTGTCCATAAAACTGAAAGTGATGGGCTTCTGGGATTACAAAGACAATGATGCTATTTGCAAAGACCCCTCCATTTCACAAACCCTCACCCCATCCATTTGTATTAGGAGAGCTTTTAGAAAAAGCTCCGTCAAAGGCAAGGAGTTACAGCATCAATTCTGTCAACATTACCTTCTTATTAACTTGGGTAAATTGGCACGGTTAAGTATCATAGTCACTGCCATCACAATTTCACACTATAAAAAACATAGAGAATGGAACAGGTAGTGCAGGAATATCAGAAAAAAATAGGTAGGTATTTATTAGATTATTATGTCCACATGAAACAAAAGAAATAATAGACCTTATCTTAAAGCTCAGCTGGAGAACTGTAAACTCGGTAGATTGGTTAACATTTGAAATCTGTGGATTATCATTTAAATACACCATGGAACTTTTTTTTTTTGTTATTTCCAGACGATATCACCCTCTCAGTGATTTCTACAGAAACCCTTGTTCATTTAAGATGCCTAAAGACAAATAAAACTGCAGGTAGGTAGAAGCAGTTATTTCCAAAGAAGAACACAAAAATGTGGCACCAGTGTACCCCTTGATGTTCAGGATAGTCCATGAGTTCCATAAACAAGACACAAATTGCTGAGGAATGAAAGTGGTCCAAAATGTATGGCACAAAGGAAAGGCAATAAATTGACATCCAGAGAGATCAGTGACCTCAGACTGAGTTGAAAAGCTATGTTTAATTTTCTACTTTGCCACTCAGCCAGTATGAACGCACATTTCATATGTAGACTGGTTTATTTTCATTCTTTCTGCACCATCTACTGCTGTGTTTACTGTGAGAAACAAAATTCTGACTAAACAGTTCACTGTTCTGCTCTAAGATGATAACTTTCCCGTGACACAAAGCATCTGTTTGTGGCTAGCTCCTCATGACTTTTGAGGAACAACATTTCCTCTGGTAACTCTTGCCATCAACATAGTCTTCTCCCTGACTGTGCTCATTTCAGACCACCTTTTTTTTTTTTTAGCATGATGGTCATAATAGTAAAAATATGCCTACCACTGGATATAGAAAAACCCATGAGATTAATTCTGTTTGTTGAGATCGGGGACTCAAAAATAAATAAATAAATAAATAAATAAAAAATCTCAACAGTATAATTTTTTTTAGTATATTGACTTTTTAAAATCTATTAGTTTTTTATTACAGGTGTGACAACAAATGACACCTTCTATTTTAATTTTTTGGTTTTACGTCCAATTTTGAGGAGTCATACCACAAATTTATCCAAGATGAAACACACATACTTGGCCCAAGATTATACTCTTCTGTTTTCTACATGTTTTAGAGCATGAAAATTAATAAGTCTTTCTCAGGATGTCCTCAGCATGTTCTGAGAGACAGAAGTGCCAAAGAGATAAAAACCTGCACTTCCAGTTCTGCCTGTAGCCAGCCGGGTGAGTTTGAATTCAGCATTTCATTTCTCTGTTCTCTGTTTCTCTCTCTTCTCCTGTTTAGAGTGTTGGTTTTACGGAGTAGCAGCTCTCTCTTGCTCAAGGAGACCTTCATCCTGATTAGGTCCTCAAGGCATTCCCGCAGTAGGTACTTACAATGCACCACAAGCTTTCCTTCTCTTTATGATTATCTATTATTCATATTGTGGTGGTGTCTAGAGACCAATAAATTGAGATTATGATAAGATACAATATATGGATAAATACTGATGGCAGGTGGATAGGTCATATAATAAAGATGGGTGTAAGTACATAGCTTAATGGTGCCAGTAACTAATAATGTTCTTCTTTTCCAATTAGATATAATGATTATTATTTTTTTCCTGAGTGAAGCAAATGAATTTGCAGAAATTCTAGAGTAGTTTTACCTTCTTTAGGGTTGACACGTCATATTTTACAGGTTTCTTGACAGTTTTAAAATTACTGGTGGCATGAAGAGTTTATGCATTTTTGTTCATTATAAAAATTACCACAATCTACTAAGACTTAATATCCAGGAAAATGGATGTTAAAATAAAAAGAAACACTGCCATTTAGCAACATCAACAATATTGTAGGGGTTAAATCTGAGTTTGAAATATTTGAAAAGTTCAAAGAAAATAAAAATTTGGTTTGTATGACAGGATTGGAAGATTTTTATTTTTGTTTTTCATTAAGCAATTTTTGTAAATGTTGATTTTTTTAGTGACTTTCCCGCATATTGAGCCCAGGCTCTTACCATCTTCTGTCTGTTATAACTAAATATTATGCATGGATAGTCCCCATAAATGCAAGGACTTTTTATTATAAGTAAAACTAAATAATAAAGACATTTAAATGAATAAACATGCAGTTCTGACAATTGGTCAACATTTAAAGTATATTTCAGTGTATTATAGACTAGTGTGAATAATTTTTATTACCAAAGTTTATAAAATAGGTAGACTCAATGAAGTTTAGCTGAGGACATAATCCCAGAGCACAACTCTAGTGTGTTGAATTGAGTAGTCATTGATGTCTCTAGAGAAGCTCAACTAAGATTTTATTCTGGAAAATAGTACTAAAATAATAAAACTTAAAAACCCAAAACACTCCAGATGGGGGCTTTTATATTATTTTAGTATTTTGAAAGTTTATTTTCTATTTTACTGTATTTTTTCATATTCTCTGATTATAGTAGCACAAGTAACACAATAATAGTTACAGCACATGAATCCACAACTCTCCTGTTGAAAGATTTTGTATAAACTACCCATGATAATACCATGACACAGTTTAATTGTCATCAAAAAATTAAGCAGTAATCTAAAGTTCGCAAATCTTGTTTCTATCTAAGGGCTATTTAAGAGCAGCCTCTCACTGTCTGGCAATCTCAAATAGGCAGAGAGATTGAAAGGGGTGAAGGAGAGAATAATCTCTACTCACCTATAGTTGGATCATGATAGTCAGGGAACCGATGGCTTATGAACTGCATTGTCATTGCTGGAGAGAGAGACAGAGAGAAGAAAAAAGAATAATATATTTAAATAGATACAGGGAATAGAGCAAGCAGATAATTCAGTCATCCTCAAGTATCAGCTTAGAAAGTGAGTCCAAAGTTTGTTTTATGTCTACTTCTGTAACAATGCAGTGACATTACAGTGATGATAAAGAATTAATAAATGGAGAAAAATATGAATCAAACATTTTTGTCTTAATTTCTTCCTTTTTAAGCTTCATTATATCAATTTCTGTATTAAAATGTTAAATCTTATCAGTACTTGGTAAATACTGATAATTTGATATTGCATATGCATGAAAATTGCCATTACAGAAACCTAAAATATTATTTTTAAGGTTGATTTATAAACTTTTCATAGTGCTAAAAAATGCTACTGACTGCAGTGCCTGATTTGATTTCTGCTGTATTTAGGAATTCATTACACTTGATGCAACAGGTGAAGGCTTCTTTTAACCACCCAGAGCACCTTTCTTCTGAAGAGATTTTTTATTCCTGAATATTACCTCCTCTCAGAAATTTTAGGAAAGTTACATGAGACTTCAGGAAAACTGCATTCTATCATTTTGAAAAGGTGACATGGTGAAAGTGAAGTTCCAATTTATGTAGAAAGACAGAAACTTTCATATCCTGTTCATTGTATCCACTCCACCATATCCTGTGCAACGTGACATTTGAATTTCATTGATTTTGAATAACCATGAAAGGAAATTTGGGTACTCAGTGACCACATTAATATCATCAGTAATCAGAACAACCTGGGAGGTTATGTTATCTTTTTTTTTTTTTCTCAGGAGTTTAAATTTCAGACCATTGGAAAAAGAAACATGTCTACCAAACACAGAAAACTGAAAATAAAACATTTTCAAAATTGAAATAAGTGAATTCTAATTAAATGGGGGGATGGGAGGGGTTAAACAGAATTTTTAAAATATTGCTTGATTTTTAAGCCAATTTCTTCCTTTTCCTTTTTTTTTTATACCAGTATTAAAATTTCTCTATAGCTACTAAACGGATATTAGTTTAAAAAGGTACTCCACCTGAAAGATAATTATTAGTCAAAACACATCAAATCCAACATGAGATTTGGCCTTTTGCTTTGACCATCTCAGCTACTTTCAACAGCAGAAGTTTTGAATAAGAGGCGAGACATTTTAAAAAATCTATGCATAAATACACCCATTTTTTTGGACAGTATTGTTTTATTTTAATGTTTGCCCTCCTCATATTTTTGAGAAACAGGGTTTAAGGAGATAGTTTTGTGAAATGATACAGACAAGGAGTATTAAACATTTATTACCATGTTAATAAATTATTGCATCTTTAGTGTAGACAAATATAAATGCTAAGAAGCAGCATTATAAATTCATAGTTACCCAGAGAGGGTAACTGTAAGAAAAAGCTCATTCAGTCTATACATATTATAGTGGAATAAATCCACGTGCAGTGACATTCATGTCTTCTATATTATCTGTTGTCAGATGCATTACTTTTAAGTACTGTGCATGTTTGGACACTTTTATTTCCAGGACACCTGTTTTTTTGTTTTTTTTTTTTTTAGTCATGACAGATTTTTAGGCACCTCCATCTGATTACTGCTAATGGTTCATGAAGAATAAATTGATGTCTAATGTAATCTGCCTACTTTGCTCGTAGAAGCTGAGGCAACTAGCAGAAATGCTCTTCATATGGTTCATGCCTGCACTTTTCCAGCTTTCTGAGGCCATGTACCACAAATGAATTCAATTCGTTTCACTACCAGCTGCTTTTTCTTGCCAAGTATTCTTTAAAAAAAAAAAAAAAACAAACACAAAACCCCAAACTACTCTATATCTAATCTCTTTCTCTTTCCTTTTGGAGCTGTGCCTGTGTCACAAAATCTGTTGTTACCACTGAAACAGAGGAAAACCAGAATTCACAGTAAACATTTTTCCTCTCTCCTGAGGCAGCCCCAAATCAATACGTCATTTATATCTTCATCAAATCCACAGGATCTGAGAGGACTGAAGTAATTTGAAAGCATGATATTGTATTAAACACTAAATTTTCTACTGCAATGTGCAAAAGTGGAAGGGTTCAAAAGGCATGTGGATGTGGCACCTGGGGGCACGGTTTAGTGGAGGCCTTGGCAGTGCTGAGTTAATAGTTGGACTTGATCTTAGAGATCTTGCCAATCTAAATGGCTCTGTGATTCTATGATTATATACAAATTTATTCTGGAGAGGCACAGAATTTGAGAAAGGTTTTCAGGAAAGTGCTCTAAGTAATGAAATGAGAATTCTTCACAGTCATCTGGCCAGGACAATGGTGAATAAAGCTTCCTTTTCCATACATTTTGTGCCTCAACTTCTTCCACAACAGCCCTTTGTCAATGGCTCCTCCTAATCAAAGGAAGTTCTTTGGCCTCTTCAGTCCTTGTCACCTCTTGCACAGGGATTTAGTGCCCTTTCCCAGAAAAAGGGTTCAGAAGAAATTGAGGCACACTGTTGGTTTTTTTTAATCATTTCATTACAATGTAAAATAAGGAAACTGGGGTATAAGCGGTGGGAATTACAACCCATCTTCCCTTGTGTGTTCTTTAAAATAAGACTTCGTATTTTCTGTTAAACCCTACTGCATAAGAGTGCAGCAAGTATTTTCAGGGCAGCTGTAGCTGGACAGCTCCTCTAAGGGAAAAGAACAACTGGTTTTTGGCTACAAACAAACCCTTTATTCCACCGGGATGGAGGACAAAGAAGTCTCAAAACATCAGGTCTGTTGTACAAAACCAGTCTAACCCAGTTTTACCTAGTATTCCACAGACTTGGCTGCTGGATGGGCAGAAATTGGTTCCGGATGAGGGTCAGAAGTTCGTGGAATTCTTCCCAGAGGAAAAGAATATTCAATCATCATCAGACTGAAACCACACAACTCAGCTGGAGCCTTGGGAATTAGACCTGCTTATAACCTACCCTATCTGGGCTGTCCAGTAGGAGAGTTGTCTCAGCTGGAATATGCTGGCTTCTTCATTGGTACTAACATCAGCTCCAAATTAATTTTCCAGAGTGAATTAATTTTGAAAACTAATACAAAAATGGTATCGGTATTTCATGGTGCTTGATGAAAACACTCTCCTTGGTTCCTTGGGTTTTCCTCTTCATCTTCTTTTCCGTGTAGATTAACACTCACACAGAACAAATCCAAGTTGCCATTTGGATATTTTTGTGACCATTTTCCTCTGAAAATCTAAATAATACTGCAACAAATTTGTACAGATCTATAAATTAGGGACTCTTAATTCTAATTTATGCCACACACAAAGCACTGTATCAAAATGTGTCCTTAAAACAGGATATGAAAACAGCATAAATTGATAAGACTGATATTTGAATAAATGTATATAAATGTAAAAGCAAAGTCAGGTAAGAAATGGTTAAAAAAATCAAACCATTTTAATCCATAGCAGATATTGTGAAACATTTTGAATTGCAAGTTGCCTGAAAATTTTTAATGAATATTTTATGACAGTGTGAAAATCATTTCATTTAAATGGGACATGTACATCACACAGCAGCTATGATAAGTAAAAGGATCATTGTTTCAGATGAACAGTATCTTCTTTATATCCATCTGTGGCTAAGCAAGTGCAGGTTGTCTCATCTGAATAAATATAAGCCTCATATGCATGAGTAACTCTGCAACTTTAAAGTTCTCTTGTGTTTTTAAAACAAGAAATGGATTCAGGTCTTGTATTTAATTTTTATTTTTTCCAAACTTGCTTATCCAATGTTCATTAACTATCTTGAAAGGTATACATGATACCTATGTTGGCACTGAAATATATGTATTTTCTATGAATAATAAACTCAGTCTTCTCTTCTAGTTTCAATATAATTCCTAAATCCTTCCTAATAATATTTTATTTACCACTGAGTAGGAAATGCCACACTTAAAAAAAGTCTGAGGTTGCATTATTTATTCTGAAGTATGCTTTTGATCAGTGCAAAAATACTAAATTTCATGTAAAGAAGGTACCAACTTTGAAGAATACATATGCTTGAGTGGACCCACAAGACAATAGCAAAAGTGCTTTGAAACTCCTGCAGCTGTGAGAGCAGAGAGAATAGAATCCTGATGTCCTTCTAATTTGTTCTAAGTTTGATTTATACCAACAACTTTAAAAGCAATCGTATACTCATTTTTCAAGGTTGGAGAGTACGTTGCAAGCTTACACAATATTCTTTATGGTAATTGTATCCCTGATGTGAATATCTCATCCTGACCTTCTTATCCCTTTTTATTCACCCAAGAACTTCCACATATCCATGTTCTTACGGGTACTGGTGCAATACTATAACAAACCCATTTTCGGAAGAATCTTTACCACCGTCACAAAATCCTACACTTGAAATAGTCTAACAAAATTATCACTGCAGCTGAAGCTCATGGATCAGTGATTCAATATGGTTGATTCACACCATTTTAATTTAGATCCACTCTTCCAATGAATTTTTAACTTGTGTTTTTGTAAATATTGGGGTTTTAATGAGACTGGCAGAGAAGATGGATTTAAAAAAAAAATATAATATGGTAAGGTCAGTTGATTTGATCATGAAGTTCATGATTATATAGTTCATTAAGTTTTTGAAGTTCATGAGCATATAGATATTATTAGCATAAAGAAGGTGGTAAAGAAACTACAGAGTCTAAAACAAGAGAGTAAATCATATTGACAAAGTATGAACCAGAGACACTGGCATGAAAAAAGAAGGGATAAATATGTTTTATTTAAAAATTTAAGAAGTAACCTTGCCTTTATCTATCTATTTATAAAACTTTCTAAAAACGTGGTCAGGGTATGTTGAACATACTTGATTTTATTATTTTCATGAAGTGTTTGTATACTACTAAATACATAAAAATGTTATGATATAATAATCTATTTCAGCAACCAGAAAAGCATTACATTGCTACTATTTAATCTCTGAAATTCTGGACCATTTGAACAGTTCTTGTCTTTCTGACGGTTTCATACCCACAAGATCTTAGGTACCATCTTCTAAAATGTGATCCTTTCAAAAGCTCGCACCTGAAGACTGGAATGTTGACTTCTACTTCATTAGCTTGGAAAAAAAAATTCTGTTTCATTAGCTCGGAAAAAATTACAAACACCCTTATATCTAACTCTGAATTTTTAGATTGACTCCTCAAATAAAAAGTTATTTGCAATCATTCTTCTGCCCACTGAATCTTTACCAATAGACTTCGTAATAGCAAAACATTTTCTGTAACACAATCTCCTTCATAGTTTGGGACAGTCTTTACCTTACTTTTTTTGCTAAAGTGGTGGGTGTTTTTTCATCTATTGAAGCTGAAGACCACAACAAAGAGTAGCAAGCATCAGAAAGGAAATCTTAAAACCAAAGTCTTTTAAATTAAATCTGTCTTTTTAGAACAAAAATCAACACACAAAACCCTAGCACATGTAAATTTTAACCAGAAAAAAACCCCGTCGAGTTATTAGGTCAACCAGAACAGAAACAGGAAACTCTTCCTTATCCACTGAGTCACTACAAATGGATCCATCCACTAACTTGGGTTGACTTGGTCATAGCTGTATCAAAAACAGTGTGACCAGCAGGACAAAGGAGAGAATTCTTCCACTCTACTGTGGTCACCTGAGACACCACATGGAACACTGCGGTTCCATCCAACCCAAACCATTCTGTATTTCCATGATGATGTGAAAACGCTGCTCAGGCTTCCACGGTTCCATGAAAAATTATTTTCTTCACCTCCAAGGCCTACCCATCTTCTATATGCTGTCGTCACTTCTGACTTTCCCTGTCTTACATTTCATTTCCTCACTGGGAATCCATACTTGTTTGCCAGGAAGGTCACAGTCTTTCTTTTTATCCAGAGTCCGAGACATATCTCTCATTTTCTTGTTAAAAAGCATAGCACACAAAAATACAGGGGAAACATATTAATGTAAGTATCAAGAGAAAAACAAAGCAAAGTTAAGCCAAATATTAGCATTTATAGTAATAGAAATAAGGGAGCTAGTTTTGTTCTTCATACTCTGGAACTAGAGAAAGGCTTGTTAATGTAGTTTTGTGACCTTTACCACTGTAACTAAAATGGGTTGAACTGGAGTTAATGGTGACAGAGCAAAGCAGAAAACAGTTTTCTTTGGAGAATATTCACAGTTTTATAATTCCTCCTCTTGCATCAGAATGAAACAAAGGAATTGATGCAGAAATCTATATGTTGAGGCAATATGTACCCTAAGAGTAAAAAAAAAGCAGACGAGTAGAATAAAAGCTTCAGAAAAAAAAAGAAAAAAATCTTGTTTTAATACTCATTTTGAATGAACAAATAAAAATCACTAATCTTAGAGAATCTCTCAACCTACTCTTTCTTACAAGTGTTAGATGTAAAGATATGAGTTCTCACTATTTCCCTTCAAGGAGTCATTAGCGGAACAAGGGTATTTAGTAGGTACTGGTTACATCTTTTCAGCATAGACTGAAGTTTGAACAGACAAACTGTGCAAAAATTCATCCTAGACTTGAGAAACTTTCAGGAAAACTTAATTCAGCAAAAGTACTCCCACTGCAGAAAAGTTTCACTCATTCTGAATCAGCATGTTCTAGTGAAAAATGGCTGTACTAAAAACTTCTGCCTACCATTAATATCTACATCCAAACTCAGCTCCTGGTGCACTATTGGAAGGCAGAACACAGTGTGTCATAAAAGTTATGCTAAAAAAACCATCTGGTATTTAAGGAAACAGGGAAGTAGATGAGAGTTGCATTTACTTCCCATATAAGAGACATCATCATAATGTGATACAAATTAACAATAATGACAAGGTAGATTGCTACCACTTACGAATCATTTCTTCCGTAGTATATCCCTAATCCCTTCCCAAAAATCTCCCACAAAAATACTGAACATTCCCTATCCTTCTTAGCTTATGTACCATGGCAAGATGCATTAATAAACAGAAATGACTGCTGGTAAATGCTGCCATTAGTGCATTTACCCACTGTGTTTCTTCCATCAAGTTAAAATCAGAGAGAAAACTTAATGTGTCTTCTATGGCTCTTGAGTTAGAAAATCCAATGGAAACTTCAGCCTTCCATTAGTGAGCAATCCAAAATGTAATGGTATAAAAAGGTTTTAAACCAGGCTCCAAGATAATGTGAATTTTAAAACAGAATGCATTAAATAAAGCTAGAAAGATTCAATTTTCACATATTATTGCAGAGAAGAATAGAGTCAATCTTGAAGCATTGCAAATAGGCACGTTTCAATTAAAGTCAATGGATAAATCTCCTCATTTTACAAAGGGAGTACACAAACAGGAGAGAAATATAGGGTAGTTCTTTATACGAGCGGGCCCTGGCTTGCAGCTACCAGCCTCAAGTATCATTAGCTCACTGAGAAAAAGACTTTCAAGAAAGGATAAAGTCGTTTCATTCGATGGGAAAAAAAAACCTCTCAGAAACCACATTTATTTCTCTCCCTTTTTTTAACTGCTGACATGTTTCCATGTAATGATAACTTGAGAGGCTCAGATGTGGTTTACTGCTGTTTCAGGTAGTGGTAAATTGACATTGTTTGCGGGTTTCCTAACATAAACTAGTGGTTAGCTCCTGTGATACCTTCCATGTGAAATTACATCCCATACATCAAGCAGTGATGAATTGGCAGTGACAGTAGCTGTATTTTCTTGCGAGTGGGAGAATAGCTACTGTTCTGTAATGTGGTACCAACTTTTCTGTACATCACACCTGTGGTCTGGAAAATTGATAACACATCAAAAGAGGAGGATACAACTCTTCCATATAATCACCCACAGAAGTCTTATTCAGGGTTAAAACAGAGCCCAGTTTTCATTTATTCTTTCCTTATCAATGCTACATTTTCTCAATACGTCAGTTACAGTGAAAAGAGGATAACATCCAGATTCACAGATGCTGTTGGCACCCAGTTCCCTTCCACTAAACAGGATTTAAGTGCTTATCTGTCTGTGCTGATCTGAACAACCACCTTTTGTCTCTCTCTCAAAAAATCGTATGGCTTTTTGAAATTTTGTAGAATCATAAAGTCATTTAAGTTGGAAAAGCCACCTTACTTCATCGACTCCATCGGTTCCCCCTCACTGCCAAGGTCACCGCTAACCCGTGTCCCCAAGTGCCACATCTACATACCTTCAAATTCCTCTAGAGATGGTGACTCCACCACTGCCCTGGACAGTCTGTGCCAGGGCTGGACAACCCTTTCAGTGAAGAATTTTTTCTTGATATCCAAACTAAGAACCGTCTGGAGTGCCAGGCCCAGAGAGTGGTGGTGAGCAGTGCTGCATCCAGTTGGCTGCCAGTCACTAGTGGTGTCCCCCAGGGATCAGTGTTTGGCCCAGTTCTGTTTAATATCTTTATTGGTAGTTTAGATGAGGAGATTGAGTCCACCATCAGCAAATTTGCAGATGACACCAAGTTGGGGGGGAGTGTTGATCTGCTGGAAGGCAGGAGGGCTCTTCAGAGGGACCTGGACAGGCTGGAGAGTTGGGCTGATTCCAACAGGATGAAGTTCAACAAGGCCAAGTGCTGGGTCCTGCACTTTGGCCACAACAACCTCCTGCATCGCTACAGGCTGGGGACAGAGTGACTGGAGAACAGCCAGGCAGAACGGGACCTGGGAGTTTGGATTGACAGGAAGCTGGACATGAGCCAGCAGTGTGCCCAGGTGGCCAAGAAGGCCAATGGATCCCTGCCTGGATCAGGAACAGTGTGGCCAACAGGACCAGAGAAGTGATTCTTCCCCTGTACTCAGTCCTGGTGAGGCCACACCTGGAGTACTGTGTCCAGTTCTGGGCCCCTCAGTTCAGGAAGGACATTGAGGGGCTGGAGCAGGTCCAGAGAAGAGCAACAAGGCTGGTGAAGGGACTCGAGCACAAGTCCTATGAGGAGAGGCTGAGGGAGTTGGGGTTGTTCAGCCTGGAGAAGAGGAGGCTCCGGGGAGACCTCATCACTCTCTACAACTCCCTGACAGGAGGTTGTAGCCAGATGGGGGTTGGTCTCTTCTCCCAGGCAGCAATCAGTAAGACAAGAGGGTATGGCCTTAAGTTCTGCCAGGGGAGGTTTAGGTTGGATATTAGGAAGAAATTCTTTGCAAAGAGGGTAATCAGGTATTGGAACGGGCTGCCCAGGGAAGTGGTGGATTCTCTGTCTCTGGAGGTTTTTAAGATGAGACTGGATGTGGTATCGGTGCCATGGTCTGGTAACCACAGCGGCAGTGGATCAAGGGTTGGACTTAATGATCTCAGAGGTCCCTTCCAACCCAGTTGATTCTATGATTCTATGACTCTAAATCTTCCCCAGCACAACATGAGGCTGTTTCTTTTCAGCCTATAACTTGTTACTGTGAGAAAAGACTGAAACACACCCAACCACAACTTCCTTTCAGGTAGTTGTGGAGAGTGATGATTATTGTTGATGACTAAAGTAATGATCTTGTTTCCTGCTGCTGAATGAACTTTCATTAAAATGAAAATAATTCGAGAAAAAATTGGTATAGATGAAATTAAAGAGAGGATACTAAATCAAATAAGAGTGAATTTACTGGTTTAGACTGATGGTTTTAAAATTATTCTAAGTATGAAACTGATTTACTCACATTATGGTTAAATATTTTATAAAAAATAACATATTTACATTTCTACTATAGATTATATCATTTATAGGTAATTTTTTATCACTTTTTTTTTAAGCTTCTATTCATTAGAGTAGCTTAATACTCTGTTTTTCTCTTTCAATGTAAAATGTAAATATAATATAAAATATTGTATTTTGCTCTGAAATTTTCTCGTCCATTTTTTTAATATCTGACATATTTTTTCCAGTAGTAAAAATGGTGTTCAAATCATATTTAAAGGAAGCAGACTAAGAAAGGACGTAGCATTTCTGAAGATGCACCTAAATCCAGAAAACTCACACCAGAATGTTGCTAAAATCAAAAAAAATATTTGAATTAATCAAAGACATTTGATCATTCCCAGAATGCTTTCCTCAACAACTTATTTCCTACTCATATATTTAAATTTATATTTTTCTTAGTGGATTTATTTATCCCAGTGGAGCTAAATACCACATCATTTGCATTATATGAGTTGAGAAGTGTTCTTCACCACTGATGTGACTTTGAACTAAACATATTTTCCTTGTCATATCTCAGAGATGTTTTCTCTGTCTGCTAATTAGGCAACACTTCACAATGAAGTCAAATCTACCACATTATCTCTTACACCAACATGAGTTCTTAATGTCTTTGCTGCTGTACTAAAAGTATTTCTGTAAGATTAGGAAAGGCTGAGGTTTTTTGGTTGGTGGGGCTGTGTACTCTCTTTGCCCACACACATGAACACACACAAACCAAAAAACCTTGTTATTTATGAACTGTTATCCAAACAGCAAATCAAACCTTTGAGAAAGCCTGGAATTGGGGAAAACAAGGTCTTCTGGATGAAGAAGTCATTCATCAACACCATTTAAAACATGGTTATATTCACAGAATTAGAAAATGCTTTGGGTTTAAAGGGACTTTAAATACCATCTCTTTCCAGTGCCTGCCATGGGCAAGGACATCAGACCAGGTTGCTCAAAGTCCCATCCTACCTGGCCCTGAAATTTTAGACACCCTGGAATAGACATTCTACAGTTCTATATAACCTTAACACCTAAATACTTCAGAAGATGGAGCTAATTGAAAAGAAGAAAGCTTCTAGAACCAGAAAACACCATGTGATTTGGAGACAAAACAATGGAGAACAATGACCTATCTCGGGGGACAATATTGGTCCTATGTTTTTGTCACTTTTACTTTATAAAGACAGTAATCACTGTAAAACTACGAAGAAGGTTTATGTGATTGTGTCATTCTGAGGAGAAACGTTTTTAGCTTTTGACTTCTACCAGGACTGCTATCAGGACTTTTTCACCGACATCTTTTTTGCCTCAGTTTCCAAACCTACAAGAAAACCAAGGCAAATCAGCAACAAGGACCTAAAGCTCTGAGATTCACAGGATTGCTGTGTAAGAACTGATTGTGAATACATTCATTTACTGCTTGCCTAAAACCAAGTTAGTAAAAGCATGAAATTTTTTTGAAGAGACTCAACCAATAGCTTCACCGTGAAGTTATCTGGATGAGAGGAGGCAGAAGACATGAGATCAAGCATCTTCACAAGACATACGAGTTACTGATAGAGGGGAGAAGAAAAGACTACAAAGTACAAGGAGGATAAAGTGAAATAGCTACATGTCCTCTCATCCCCTTCCTACCCTCACAGTACAAACCTGACTGGAAGTTCACATCTGCCAAAAGCACATTCATATTGCTTGACACATGTACACGCTACATTATGGTGATATATTGACAGCGGGTACAGTTGCCAGACATGTTTGGGGGTGAAAGGTAGCACTTCAGGCACTAAAGGAGGTGATTTATTATAGCATTAGTGCACCACTGAAAAGGTCAGAACGCTACAAAACACATACAAAAGTTCTAGAGGGCTGATTGTATTTTCACAGAGAAAACCTGCATTAGTCTATTCAGGCTTGCACCCTCAGTGTGAATATGAAATGTTAAAGCTCTCAATGCTACCAACATGGAAAGTGTTGACAAGGTTGTTTTTCATTTTTCCTACAGCTGGAAGGAGATGACTCATGACCCAGGAACACTTAGGCCCCCAGAACAGGCTGAGTTTCAGTCTTTCATTCTTCTGAGGGAAACTTACTTTCATGTATTTCATAATGCACTCTCTGCCCTTGATGTACTTGCCATTTATTCTGGTGTGAACTCAGCTGTCTCAGGGGTTTATGCTGCTATGTATCACCTCAACTTGATGGCTGACAGAAGCCATAGTTGGTGATCCTGGACCTTTCCTAGACCTTTCCACCAAAAACCAGCAGCAGGTAAAACCCCCAATCAACTAAACCAAAAAAACCACAGTCCTCCAAAACTATCCTTCATCCCCCAAACAAGCAAGGAAATGCTATGCAAAGTACTTATACAAGTCACAAAATCTTCCCCTACATTAGAGAAAAAATTTATCTCGGGATTTCTGAAGTTTAATTAATAACACAATATATTGGAGTGAGACTGATGAATAAAAACCGTTCTCTGAAAAAAAATCCTTAGAATGAAAATGAACTTATTCATAACATCCCATAAAAGACATGCATATATATAGCCATTTCTGTTTTTTTCCTAAGTACTATAGAAACTTATTCTACAATCAGATCTCCTTACAATACAAAATTTTGCCCCAAGGTCAGGAGATTTACTTCTACTTCTCTATCATAGGACTAGAATTTATATTTTCCCAATCTGTACAGTAATTATAACAATGAAATTTTGTCTTAGTGGTTAGATACCATCATAACTGATCTCCATAACGCTAAGAATTTGGGAGCTGGAAACAGTAGAGGAAATTTTTTAAGACTCTGATAAGCTTATGACTACCTAAAACACAAAGAAACACACACCTTTAGGTTATAACAACAGGAGATGTTTCCTCATGTATATGAAAAAGGACTTAGGAGGACTTTTAGGGGCTCAGTGAGGAAGATGATATTGAAGTACTCCACACACCAACACTGTGCTGACACTGTGCTGTGCTGATTCAGAAATGAGTCAGCTCAGTTACCAGAAAACAGGAGAATCAGGTTTTTTTGAAGGTACTTGTAGTGATATAGATGTGACAGAATGACTCATCTGTCATCAGCATTTTAGTCAGCAAAGTCTTTGGCTCAATGGTAAGTATTTATAACTGGAAAATAAAAACAGGCAATCAAAATGAAGTAAGTAGAAAAAGGTCTGGATCTTAATCCTGTTTTTTTAACATCCAGCTATGAGGTCATTACATCCATAACCCTGAACACCATTTTAATGCCATTATCTGTCCAAGTCCAACCCACTGTACAACGTGGTTTTTGCATTTCCATCTGTTCCTCGTTCAGAGAACATAGGTTTTCTGCAGGATTCACCTGAGCACAGAGTGGACCATCTCCATGCATTTCCTTGTGAAAATATTTTTTTGTTCTGTAGTATTTTGCTAGAGATTTTACTTCAGTTTTAAATGGCATGCATGATAGGGCTTGGAATCTGTTCCTTTGAGACATTCTTTCCTCAAACTTTTGAAGGACATGAACCAAAATACACAGAAATCAATCAGAACTTTTCTATACTAGTAGGGGTTTCATTAAGGTTTTACTTGAAAAATACACTTGAGTAGGAGTATTTAAATACCACTCAAAAGAAATTATAATGGGTGAAATTACAACTCCTCTGAAATGAGTGACAAACCTTTCTTTCTATCTCAGTTGGAATTTCTCCTGTATCAATGTATGACTGAATATTTGCCCTTACTTTGTGTAAGTGAACACACTCATTATGTATAACTTTGCTTTGGTGCAAATATAATTTCATAACTCAAAATTCTGATGATTTTCTAAAGGGAAAAAAAATAGAAATACAAAGTTCAACTTCTTTTTGTATTTTTAATAAAAAAATAAGTCAACATATGAATATAATTTTTAATGGAAAAATATCTTTGCTTGAAAGGAAAGAACATTTTATTAACACAGGTCTAGAACTCAGTTGTCTCTGGGAAACTGCATAATTGAAAGGATTCAAATTTTGGATGAATTGTGGAGAGATAGTGTAAAACCTAAATATAATCTAAATATAATAATGTCTTTTGTTATAGGATTTAAAATCCTTTTTGAATATTGCCATTCACCCACATCTCAATCTGTGGGTTCAGTCCAAAGGTCTGTCTGGTGCAGCACCCTGTTTCTGGTAAAAGGTAGGCAGGAGAGTATAAGAAACTCAGCAGGCAGGAAGTGATCATTCCCAGTACATACTTTTCTGCTGCTACTATTCAGTGATTTGTGCACTTTTTAACTAACCCAAATCCCCCCTGGCCCAAAGTGTTGCACTCAAATTCCACAACCGAGCAATAGATTTGCATCTGGAAGTTTCTTTGTCCCAGCTGTCTATCCTACATGAGGATAACAGTGAATTAGGCAATGAGAGATTAATTCAGCCAAGACAGAAAAAAAGAGTGACAATCATATAGTCTCTTCAAATCTGTACATAGGTACAGGTAACTCAAGCAAATATATGGTATATAGTCCATGCTAAAAATATTTGCTGGAACTGCAAATTGACTGATTTCACTTAATGACTAAACAGAACAAGAGCTGCCAGGAGACCCTTGTGCTCAGCTAGGTTATTTTATTCAGTAGATTGTATTTTTTTTTTTTTTCAGAAGTTCTCTAACAGTAGGGGGTTATTTATGTATATATATGTATGACAATATTTTCTGGGGGAAAGAAACCTACAAAGTGGTTTCACTTTCCAGTTTCCATCAGTGGTCTAATTTGTTAGATGCCTCACCATGTAGGAACCAAGGATACTGCTGGTCTTATGAGTGACTCTAGGTTTATCACTTCCACTCCACAGTCCATATTTTTCTCGAGTACAAAATTAACACAGTGGCACTGGTCTTTTTTGCAATCTGGTGGCACTGGTCTTTTTTGACTTTTGTGCTTCGTGGTAGAAATAACTTTATAAAAACTAAATTTTACAGAAAAAGAAATCCATATTTTTTTTTTTTTTTATTTCATACAGCTCGTCTGAATCTGTGTTTATAGAAATTATGATGGATGGAGTCCTTGCACTAAAGCCAGTGGTCATGAATGTGAATGGATCTTATTATCTATTTGATAAACTTACCTTGTCAGAAGCATTTGGTATCAGTTTTCTCCTTACTCTGATACAACATTTGAACAATAAGTTCATTTAAGATCTTTAAATGCTTCTAGAGTTGACAAATATGTATGGAAAAGATACAAATTTGAGAAAGCAGAAATAATGCAAAAAGAACAAATAGTAGAAGTGAATTAAAATTTTAGTTATCATCTGTATATCAAAATGTATAATTTTATAATGCATGTTCATTGCTACCTCTAATCATACATACTTTTGAAGTCAAAAGTGGAGCACTTGATTTACTTTAAAGGCAATGAGGCTCTTTGTATGTTTAAAGATAAAATTATGTTCATGTGATTTGCCAAAATTGGGTGTAATCTGCTAATTTGCAAAATTTAGCAATCCTCAGTGAGCTCTCCTACTGTTACTTTGAATTAGCAGAAACGCACATGGTTGAAAATTAAATCAAATCAAGACAGAAACCATTCTGGAGTGATTCCAATACTTAGATACTTAGAAAAAATTGTTCTAAAAAATTAGTATTTAGAAACTAAGTAGTAGAATCTATGCAATATACTTATACACCTTAAAATATTTATATATGAAATATACAAATATTTAGAGAATCCAAACTTTTAAAGAAAGTGAATATGTTACAAATCTTGTTTATCACCTTGATAAGTGACTAATATTATGGCACATCTGAAACTACCAGGGTTTTTTAACTTTTTTTTTCATGGTAACTGAAGCACCCTGGATAAAATATATCATGAGAGAAAACTGAATTTTGTAAAATCTCCTGTCGAGATGAGAACTTACAGCTCAGGAAGATGCCTGTATTATGGTCTCTGAACTGGTACATGGAGGCCAGTGGACCTTCAGGGCACTATTTGAAGTGCTAAATCCAGTATGATAGAAGGAAAAGACAAACCTACCTCCCACATATGGGGTTCCTTTTCACATATGTCAAAATCAAGCACTTGTGCAGCTTCACAGAGGATAGTTTTGCTTTCTTGGCAATTTCAACGGTCTTAAACTAAACAACTTCTTATTTTTTAACAGTAACAGAGGTCAGACAAACAGAAGGTCTGACTAACCAAAGAGATAAATAACCCAGGGAGTGGGATGAGGAGGAAAGCTTTATTATTAGTTTAAAGACTTCTGCAGCAGAGTTTATGAGGAAGCCAAGTAACAAGTAGCAAACAACATGAAATGTTTATGCATGCCTGTGGAACCCAGTTATTCCTCTCTGTCTTTCTGGCTTCCTCTAATTTACTGTTCTAATCAACAGACCTATTTTCTGCCCCCTTAGATACTACCATCCCCCTCACGGACAGGCGTAAATAACAAACAGCTCTAGCCCTTGGCTTCACCAGTATGAAACACTAGATACAAAATGAGTTACTGTAAATAAGGCAAGGACTGATGTCATAAAGCTGTCACCTTTACCTCCAGGATTTTCCTTCCTAATAGACCTACGCACTTTCTGTTATCATCTGCAGTAATTTTTTTTCTAAAATGCTGAAGGTGCTATTAGTCAGATAGAAAATCATTTTGGGGCAGCAAGATAAGGCATGTTTTCCTTAATAAACAGCAGGATCGACAATAACCATCAGGAATTTGGAGTTATTTCTGTGAAAGGGAGATTCGGTTTCTGCACTCCTTGGCATTAATGATAGAACTCCTGAATTTTGGAGGATAGGATCTAACTAAACACTCACCTAAATACTTTTAAGTCATTGGGATGCTGAAACAGTTGTATTCCAAGCTCCAGCTGGGGATTTATGTAGGTGAGTGCATCTCTGCTGCCATCCTACCTGTTTTTTAAATTACAGCTTGAGTCGAATTTACCAGCTGTAAATAACAGCAAAATTAACCAAACCATATATGCAGTACAGCCAAATATGCACAGCACAGCAGTTTGAAGATGACATTTGGTTTTGTAAGGGGAAAATGTCAGATGATTTTTGAGGTCCGATTGCATAAAACAATTCAAAGCCATCATAATGAAGTGTAACAATATGAATCTATCAAATGAGAATGTAAACATTTCAGTGGGTAAGTTGGATCAGTTCTATGAGTTCTTTATGATCCTTTTTTTTTTAATATTTATGACCATGATGAAATTCATGTTTATACTAGGGAAAGACTCTGCAATTCTAGCCTTTGTCTTCACATAGATGTCTATGTTTAGTCCTAGAGCTGAATGACTTTTGTTTTCTGTCTTCTGGTTTCTATCTGATGTTCACTAAAGTCAATAGATCAATTTAAGTGATAATTGGGTTATACCCACTACCGTAAAGTGAACATTCATTCCAGCAGCTCTAGTGTACATGCTTAAGAAGGTAGATGTTTGTTCCTAAATTGAGGAGAATGAACATCCCAAATGCCTTCCAGCTGCCAGGCTTTGACTGGAGAATCTGCAACAGGTAATTTCACCTTTAGAACAGATGCAGTAGCTTACACTCAGTATTCAGAATTTAGTTGCATGAGACCTCTGAGTGCAACAAACATTACAGTAGCCCCCCTGAAGCTCAGAGCACTTCCAGTAACTGAGAATCACCATCTGGCCCAGAACCAATGGCTGGGCCATTTCTGTGAAGAAATAATTTACCGATTGAGCTCAACTAATAAACTTCATGTCTCTCATTATAATAGACTTATGCTGAAGGTGCACTGACTCAGAGGTTGCAAAACCATTAAACCACTAATCCTACGCTAATCCTCACCTTAAACCAAACTAATTGCTCAAAATTCTGTTCAAGTTTCTCCTATGGATAAAGTTTAATTCAGAATTTTATAGCTCATTTTATTCAACGATCTCAGTACAATTCTCTTTCAGTTTAACAACATTCCCTTGTGTGAACATTGCTTAAGATTTCTTTAATACCTTAAAGAAATTGTAAATGAACTTCATCCTAGACACCAGCAAGGAGCTGGATTTCAAACACTTACCTAGGAATAAACACTATCTCACAATTGAGAAGAGTTATTTTTTTTTCCAATTTTACCAATATAATTGTCAAGGCATATGAAATATCTAATTAGACATGTGAGGAAGACTACAAGCAGCAGAGAGCTCTGATTTCTTACCCCTTACCACAATTCCATACTTCCTAGAAGTTGTCATGGAACTTTATGCAATAAGAGTTTGAGTTTCTCCTGGTATCAAATGAAAAAATGTCACTTACTTTAACCCTTGTTAAAATAACTATTGTTAAAATAATTATGTGAGCGGAACACTATATATTAGCAACTCAAAGAGAAGAAGTACTGTTTCTCTTGTGTCTATTCTTTTGTGCATTTGAGAAATGCAGATAAAACTAAGCTTTCTATTTGTTATCTGATGTTCTTCTTTAGCATTAATCTTGTGGTTGAATTTGCAGTGGATGCTGCAAAAATCTAAAATGATGAATACTGAATAAGTAGCTAGTGTCATCATCCAACAATAAATCATACTTCTACCTGCCCAATTTTGCATTTCATAAAGAAGAGTTTACCACAGGGTGAAAAATGATCCTTATGATAAATAACAATTTAATTCTATGCTCTGGTCACCTTGTAAAAGTAGCAGTGAAAAGACCGTGTGGTCCAAAACATAATTGAGAACACAAATACCTATATATATATATATATATATATATATGTAGATCTACTTGCACATCCAGACACAGGTACTTGCACATTTCTTTTGCTCTGGAATTGACAACTGTGGCTTGTCAACCTTGACATATGAACTATATGGTGAATTTAACATACTTAGTATGGGCTTGTGTTGTCTTGTGCTTCCTCAGATTTACAAACTTTTGTCTGTCTGAAATATATACATAATCATGGAGGTAACACAGAGGTATAGGTTATATATACACATACACACACACGCATGTATAAATTTACATTCTGAAGCTACAGATAATTTATTTCTGCTATACCATAATGCTCTATTTGAACCACCAACTACTTAAAACCTCCTGTAACTTAAGGCTGGATCAAAGGGGTAAAATGAGAATATTTTAGTGCACAATCAGAAAAAAAAACAACAAACTTGTCTTTCTTCAAGCTACTACTACTACAAAACTCCATACTGTGTGCCTAAAATACAATTTATGAGACACTATAGGTAAAACAAACACATCTTCCTTTAGGATTCTGTAGAACTTGAACAGATTGTAAACTAAAAGCAATCAACAAGGAAACCCATTGTAGTCTCCACACCACCACCTTTTTCTCTTAAAAGGGCAGCATACATCTCACATGTAATTGTTTTAATTTACTAATTACCATTCTTGATAGAAAAAGCAGGGTTTGAGGAATAAATATGAGGAAAAAATTCAGGGATAATGAAGTCACATTTAATGATAAATTAAATAGGAATATGCTACTTTATTTGATCAACTGTGAAGGTGTAAAATTTACATTTTTACCTCTGGCAGTACTTATATGAGAAACACTCTGACTAGTTAAAAGTCTAATATATAACCTGATAATGTGGTGAACTAGATCTACTTCAAGTTTCTTGTGTTTAGAATATTACATAGATTAACATAAAAATATCATGCAATACACAAGGATGCAAATTTGTAGTTCAAATATCATCTACTGACATGAAATATCCTCTGCACAATCCATAGACTTCCATTTGTTCGTGCAAGAGATACTTTGAAGTCTTATTTCATGAGTCCTTCATGAAAATAATTGAATAGAAAAGATTTCAAGACAGCTACATATTTTTTTAAATTAGATGTATTTTTAGTACTTTACTGACCTGGAAAAACTGGTGTACAAGTTATATTTCAGCCCCAGGTACAATGCAGGTAAGTTATCTCTAATTCTACTTTATTTTGATGGTCATTACAGTCACACCAACATAACCGGTAACCAAAGAATAAGGTAAGTTTTTTGAGTCTGAAATTACAGGGCTTGCCAGAGTAGCTTGTTACTAGTTAATAATACAGAGCTTTAAAGTCAATATGATTTATTTTCTTGGAGTGATATGTTAAGGTGGTAACTGCTATGAACAATGAAGCTTGTGAAGTGATTTCACATTTTGTGCACCATTAGGTTACACAAGATAATAGTGTCACAGAATGGTTTGGATTGGAAAAGACCTTAAAGATCATCTTGCTCCACCCCCCTGCCATGGTCAGGGACACCTTCCACTATCCCAAGTTGCTCCAAGCTCCATCCAACCTGGCCTTGGACACTTCCAGGGATGGGGCAGCCACAGTTTCTCTGGGCAACCCGTGTCAGGGCCTCACAACCTTCATCATAAAACAATTATTTGATAGAACTAACATGAATCAGTTATTTCAGTTTAAAATGGTTAGTCCTTGTCTTATTGTTACAGACTTGGTCAAAATTCCCTCTTCATCTTTCTTATAAATCCCTTTAAGTAATGAAGGACCTCAAGACCTCCGCAGAGCCTTCTCCTCTTCAGGCTGAAGAACCCCAACTCTCAGCCTGACTCCACACCACAAGATGCTCCAGCCCCTTGGTTAATTCAGCAACAACTATAAAACATTCTGGAAATCTCTGGTGAGTTTGTAACACAAGACTGACGGGCAGAAGAGATTTTCTCAAACTTAGAGGAGACAAAATTTTCTGATTTACCATATACAGCAGCTTATCAAAACATTACCTGGAAGACAATAAACTAGATGAAAAAGGCTGGTTTATGTTTTTTGGACTGTAATCTCCAGCTTGGTTCCTGCTCCATTTTCTGACACTATTGTTTTGGCAGATATACATTAACGCAGGGGATGATAGTAAATACTCTCTTGTTCCTAAATATACATATTTTCTGCTTTTAATGACTCTAGCATGAGTGTGAATGTCTATGAATTACTGCTGCAGCGAAATACGTTAAAATACATTAAAATAATTTCTTGTCAGTGGAAATTGGAAAAGGAGAAACAAATATATATATATATATGCAAGTATCAATATGAATTTATAAGAAGTATCTGGGTCCTACATTATGATGGAGGCTTTAGAGTCAATACAAGTGAAACAAGACAGCATTTTAACTCTATCAAACTGTTTGCTGCAAAGCAGAGTTACAACTGTCGGTAGTATCAATGGAGTTGTTCAAGCTGGAAAGGAGAAAACCAGTTAAAACTGAAGAAAACCTTGGTGGAGAAAATGAGTTAAAAGCTGCCAACACAAAACCAAAACTTTGGGAAACAAATTAGGTGATTTTTCAGTCCAATTCTTGTTGAAAGATTTAAATGATTTGTTCTCTAGACACCAGGCCTTAGCAACGTTGGCATAAACCTGTGGTAAAAATTTAAAATTTCCTGAATTTTGGAATAATTCTTCATCTTGGCAATACCTAACCCTACTAAGAATCTTCTTATAGAGGTTATTCAGCAAAAGCACTAAATAATTTTTTAATGAAAATGTTCAAGCATGTATTTAAAAAATTGTTTTCAGTAGGATTCAAATATACACTTATAGTTGCTAGTGCGTTTACATGTTTTGGAGATTCTGCTCTGAATCATGGAGAATCCATCCCATAAGAAAATTTACAAGACAGTTCTGAATCACTGAAAAGATCATAACACACTTTTCATTTTAAGGTCATTATTTTCAAGTACTAAACACACGACTGGACAAAATTTGAAGATGTATATGCTGAAGATTATAATCTAGTCTATTCAGGTGAATCTGGTATTCAAAATATTTTTTTTCTGGTAAACATTCTCTTTCATTGCTGCAGCATTTTCAGTTAACATCCACTTATTTTGTAGATAAATCTTTCCTTAACTCCCATTACAAAATGATACCATTTTACTCAGCATGACATACGAATTAAATAACAAGATATAATTTCAGAAAGAATACTTGGCATCATCAGATCTGATAGCACTGTGCCTCTTGAAGCATTTACAGAAGATAGGTGCATGATCCTTGGAGTGATTGCTTTTCCTACTTCAGTTAATTTATGCTCTCTTCAACACTGAATCACATTTCAAAATAAAGAACTCACTGAACTAAGAAATTGTATTTCTACATGCTATTTTGTTTTTATTTCTAACATAATCATGGATGTTTATAAGACTAATGTTTTACATGTATGTAATAATTTTCACAGTAAAATATCTTCAGAAATATTAGGCTTACAAATTCACAGGTAAAGAAAAATACAGACATGTTGTTGGTTTACTGACCACTTGATCAAGCAGTAAACTTGGAGGTTGGCTTAATATTAGTAGGAAATAAACTCCAAAGCACACAGAACTCTGCAAATGTTATGATTTAACTATTCCGTATGACCAGCAGCTAAGCATTTCAATAGAATGGCTGGTGTTTGTTCAATGTTCAATGTTCAATTCAATGGACTGGTGTTTGCTCACAATTCAAGAAACATATGAGGATCTTTAAAAGCTGGTCGTATGCAGAACAGACATATATATGATTCTGCCAATACAGACACCAGTGATATCTTTTCAGGGGGCTCCTCAAATAGTACAGTGGGATATATATTTTTCATTGTCTGTTGATTTCATGGTTGTGCATATGTGGATATGTGCATATTATGTATATGATCCTTCTTTATTAAGAACATTTTCTGTCCAGGAAAGGAGTAAGGTAACTCTAAATCTGTCCGATGACTGTTTTTAACTAGAATTTTAAAAACAAAGAACAAAAATCCTACTTTCTTCTTCAAGGAGCCTATTACCCATAATAAAATAAAGTAGAGAGAACTGTAAGAAATACGCTGGATTTCAGATGGAAATAATAAGGAAATAACATAATTTTAAAGTCAACAATATTATATCATACATCATACAAACTGGGTATCTCTGGGTTTTTCTGTATCAAAGTTCATGTAAGATCTTGTGGACATAAACCTCATTGTGAAAATTGCATTCTAATCTCAAATTTGTCTTTAAGAACATCTGCGATAAATAAATGACAAAATGTATGACAACAGGGCATGACTTTTGAAGAATATACCCAATATTTAAAACAGCAGTACAAGGTGACATATGCCAATGCCGATTCATTTTACCCTCTATCATTACTCTGTCATATTGTAGCACATCAGTCAATGGAGGAAAAAAAAAGATATATATAACCATTTCACATTGATCCCATTGATTGGCATATATAGTAACAGTGACCACGCTGTGTTTGATGGGTCAGCATTTGTCTGACTGTCAGTTTCATTGTGTGTGCTGTCTGTGATTGAATTCCGTGGTTATCTGAATCACAGTGAACACAGTGTGCTACACTTGGCGGAGAAGACAAAAACTGAAAAAATAAAGTAATTAAGGAAACAAACTAAGGAAATACTTTCCCTGTGTATCAGCAGCTGAACACATGCGAAGATGGATGGCACGTGCCTTGGATAAGTGCCGAAGCTGAAAACAAGCCACTCTGTAGTTCTCGCAGCATAAGCAGTGAAATGCAAGAAGTAAATGAAGAAATAAGAGTTATGCAGTCCAAATGCACACCAGAATATATAATGATTACTGTTCTTGATGATCAGCTATCTGCTTGGGAAAGGTTACAAGACAACGTTGTTGAGTGTTAGATGAGGAATCTGCATTGGGCTTGGGAATAACTGCACCCATCAGTGTGCTGCACATAGCTGGGGTTTCTTTGCTCCCTCTCCCTCAAGAATGGATTCATTTCCCCTTTGTGAGTAAACAAAACAAACATATTTCTTGCGTGCTCAGAGAGTAACTCTACTTTCTGTTAGCTGATTTACTTTACATTTTCTGTGTATTGCCCCTGTCTTAGCTCATTATTAGTCTAGCTTAGTGATGCTCCTTCAGAATATCTCATAAAGAAGAAAATAGAGTCAGTGATTCAGGAGCCCAGAGAACAACAATGTTACAAACCTATTCCTGCCTGATCCTTCTAGGTTTTGATCTTGTTATTGCAAAGCACTATGTTATTGGAAACTACATGACCGTTTTTATTACAAGGGAAGGTATGTGACACAAAAGATGTAAAATCTTCAGGCCCACTGAGCTACACAAGATGAGGATAATTGCAGAGTTGTAGGCGGTCAAGACTTGAAAATGAGACTAGATATCTCTATACACCTCACAAGACAGCTAAAACCACCAGAACAAGCCAAAGACCAGTTTCTAGAATATAAATAAATAAATTCCTGATTGTGACTGTGACAGGTTAAATGATTGAAAACAGAGATTTTGACTTATCTGCAACTTAGGAAAATTTTAACCACGTAGATGTCTTCCAAAAAATAAGTCCACTAAGAAAATTCACATAAGCTACATTTTTATTTGAAATACATAAGTAAACTGTTTAGTGCATGTGAGATTTAAAAGATCTTTTAAAGAGTACTGTAAAAGATTTCCCGGTTCTTTCCTAAAACTCTGTTGTGGAGATAAAGAGCATCTTTCTCTTGAGAGCTGTAAAACCAACAGACAAGTTTTTGTACATCTATTTTTACTTTCTCCCACACAAGGTAACATTTTTTTTTTGTTTGGTTTGTTTTTTTGGGGTTTTTTTTATGAATATTAAGAAGTATGTACCTGTAAGAAGCATATCTAAAGAGAGCATCCTGGTCTAGTAGAAGATGTCCTTTACCATGTCAAGGGGGTTGGAACTAGATGATCTTTAAAGTCCCGTCCAACCAAAACCATTTTGTGATTCTATGATTTTAGGATCATCTAAACATAAGCCTACTGGATAAGAAAAACTCAATTCCAGAAGTTTTACTGGCAATTTTTGGACATGGTATAATAGATATGTTTTCTGTAGATGGTATATTAGATATGTTGTCTGTAGTTTATTCCCAGGGAATACTAAGAATTATGAATTCACATAATCATTCCGTTTGGAAGATGTCTCAGAAAGTAAAGTTCAATATACTGCTCAAAACACTGACATTGTACAATTATGCTCATTTTATAGACAATTGATTACAAATCATGCAGTCTAGTTCCCAAGTATTGTTCTTATAGACGAGTCCCTTTAACAATTATTGTGATAATTCCTGTTACAATTAATTTGCAGTTACACAGGGTATAGTTGAAAGCAAAGTTGGATAAGCAATGACTTTGGAAAAGCAAAAGTAACATTTAAATGTTTCCAATTAAAGCTAATCACTACTGTATATATCTACATCCCAATACATAAAGTTAGGACATTTCAAAAGAAAAGTGTAATTAAAAAGACATATAAATAATTTAGGCACCTGAAGACAACAGATGCTGCTCAGGCACTGTTTCAATATATCTGTACACTGAAAACACATCAGTGAAACCTTCAGTAACAAAGAACACAGTCTGTAAAGCTGCTTTCAGGCACCAGGAGCTTCCAGCTGTCCGCAGTTATGGTCTGGGTCAAAGGGTCCTAGATACCAGTCACAGGGTTAATGAGCTCTGTGCCAGTTATTTGTGCCAGAAGATAATACATTTCTGTCAGCAAGCTAAATTATCAATGAGAAGATAAAATAACAAGTGGAAGTGCAATATCACCCTCTTTGCTCCTAAAAAAAAAAAAAAACCAAAAAAACCCCAAGCAAAGCCGAAATGTTTTCACTTCCATAATAAAAAATCTAAGTTTTACAGTGGGTCTGAGCTTCTGTCATACCATTAAAATGTTTGTCAAAAAGAAAATACATTGTGGAAAGGTAATTAGCAAATCCCTGATTTTTACAGGAGTCATTTGCAACTCTGATAAACCTGAATCAAAGGAAGAGAATGTGACCATGGCATAACTGTCTAGGAAGAAAAGCTTGAGTAAGTCATAAGAAAAGAAATTACTGTTTTGCCTAAGTTTCAAAGGTTGGTCACTGTCAATTAATGTAGTTTGAGTTTAACTGTAGTTTTTCTTGTTAATTAAAGCCTTTTCTCCTGTTAAGTCTCTATAGATTGTTGAAAGGTCTCTCTCTCTCTAGCAAACACTTAAAATCAGCTGAAAATAGTGGTTGCTCCTGGCTCACAAGCAGCTGTCTCATTTATAAGAAAGATAAGCTGGTCCTGAGCATATTAAGAGCTATCACTGACCATTTAATTTATAGAAATATTATTCAATCTTTTTAATAAATACCTGTTAAATGTATCAGTGATTACTTTGTAATGTAAAGACAAAACATTAATGTCAAAATTAGCTGCCAAATACTCCTTCATAGAATACTCTGAAAAAGCGATTATCATCCAGCAAAGCAAAAGTTTATTTTGCTTGATTTTACTGCCATTTATTGAGTTGAATGATTTACAGTAGGTACCTGTTTACTTTCTGACATATGTGCATGGGTGATTATCCCTGTATTTAAACACAGAGTTCCATTTTTTCTCAGTTTAGATGTTGAGCTGATTTAACAGAGGAAATTTCACCAATCCCATCCTTTTAAATTATGTCTTCCCTGTTTGAAGCCCTTCACTAATTTGGGATCTGCTCCATATTCATGTGTTCCATAAAGTCTGTGGAATCATCTCCATTCATTCTTCTAGCAGCAGATCAAAAGTGTTATAAATCATTTATTATTTTAGGGTATTTTTGAGTTCTTGGTCTGATTATTAGTTCTCGGCATATATACAAGCTGTGTAGGAACATGTATTCCAATGGAAGGAATGGTTCTAGAAGAGCATGAAGATTCATATCTTTATTCCCATAAAGTACTCATTAAGCATAAACTTAAGCAGGAATCATCACTTTGATTTTCAGTAAATTTAAGCCTGAATGTCCCTTCTGCTTTGCCTCAAATTACAACCCTCTCTGACTTCTCCAGAAAAACATCCATTCCCAATATCACATTCCCATCATCTTAGTCAAAATTAATTCTCAGGGACTGAATTGTCATTTTACTCTCTTCTTGTATTCTCAGACTGGACATATTTTACTCTTGTTACTTCCAAGTACTTCTACCAATCTGAGATTCTTCTACATGTTTGTACAAGTCATAAAGAAAGAAAATAGGAATAAGTCTTTTGAAGACCACTAAATTTCACATAAACATGAAAGTCATTTTCTATCTGGTGTCAGTGTAGAAAGGACAGTAACAAAATCCTGTAATATTTTGGCAGTGTATTTATCAGTGCATGGGAAAAACTCTTGAGAGCTGAGGAAAGATTAAGAGTAGTTGTGCATACAAATATACAGTAAAACCTCTGGTGCAGTTAAATACAGAAAAGGTGAGCATTACCTCTCTCTTCACAACATGGAGAAGTCAACATAAACCTTGTCACTCCCTTCAGCTGGTTTTGGAAGACCAACATGTTAACCACAAGTTTATGTAACAGAAAGGAAAGTCAACCAAACATTCAGTCAGACTGATCCAGGTACTCACAGAATATCCAGAAGAGCAGAGTCACCTTTTTCAATTTAATTTTTAACAATGAGCATCATATTATTGATTCTTTAGACTATTGTTGAATAAAATTACTCCCAGAATTTGAGGGGTTTTTTACCTTCCTTTGAAAAAACTGTATTTCTCAAGTGGATAATGACTAAGCAGGTGCACAGTCTGTTTTTATGCATTTTGTAATTACTGAATTGATTTTGGTAAAAAGCTCATTTTGGAGCAACTGTGCATCAGTTTTGAAACATACAATATTTATCAGAAACTGGGCTTTAGCTTATTTTTATGTATTTCAAGAGACTTGACAAGAGTAATCTCTGTCTCATAAAGGGACCTTCTTCATTGTAATCTTCTCCACAAGCTTTGTAGCTGTATCAATGGGATTTGTAGCAGTAAATGTGATTTGGAGGAAGCTTCATTTCCTTTGAATCTGCCAAAGGCCCAGTGGTTTGCATCTCTCTTCTCTGGAGCCCATGAAATCAATCTGATGAACACACACACACCCCTGACCTCTTTCCAGCCATGTTTTTACCAAGTAGCTTTACTTGGTGTCAAGGGTCAAGAAGAGCTGCTGATACTTTTCTCAATATTATTTTCATTTTATAGGGCCTCAGCTCTTCCTTGTTTATCCCTGAGGTCTGGTTATGAACTGGATGTTGAGGTCTGATGCGGTTGGTGAGGAATAGATATAGAAAACAAGTCAAGGAAATCCCTGTTGCTGGTCCAATGGCTGATGGAGAGTAGGATATTCAGCAAATTGCTGCTCAAATCCATTTAGTTTTTATAATTTACTTTTAAGATGGGGACTAGTGGAGCAATAGAGACTGACTTATTCACACAATAAGAAGATCCCTCTTGGTTGAGTTTCTTAGGGGATGAGAGGCCTTGCAGAGGGATCTAGATAGATTGGTGCACTGGGCAAACATCACTGCCATGGAATTTAATGAGAAAAAATACCAGATTCTGCATCTGGGACAGAGTAATGTTGGCCAAAAGTATAAAGTGGAGGAGGAGTGGCCAGGAAGCAGCCCTGTAGAAAGGGAACTTGGGGTGCTGGTTGACAACAGGCTCAACATGAACCTGCAGTGTGACCCGGGAGCCAAGAGGACAAACTGTGTCCAGGGGTGCATCAAAGAGAGTCTGAATTTAATTGAAAGTATTGATGTATTAAATAACGATTTAATAGAGATAGAACTCAAACAGACAAAGAGTATGTTCAGATATGGGCACATTTTCCAGTATAGGTCATTCAACAGAAACCTGAATCTATATGACCCATTTTTCTGTCATGGCTAAGGATATTCCTTTTATAGATGCTCCCATATATAAGAAAGTGACAGGCATGACATCATATTATCCTGCTTTTGAAAATCCCCTAAGTATCCAGTTACATCTAAACTTATCTTCCTGCACAAGTCTGCCAAAGTCTGTCAAATTTTGGTGGGATACTGCTCATTACAATCACCGCCCTGATTAGGGGGGACTTGAGTTGACCTGTATTGTCACTAATGGAACTGCTGAGTCCCTGAATACACACAAAGCAAATGTAAAGATAATTTTCCAAAAAGTGACTCTCATAAGACTTATTGTAACTTTAGTGTTTGTGAATTAAAAACACAATCAGGTCTGCACAAACATGTGCATGAAGAAAATAAGCAGACAGTGTTAGTTCTCAGAAAGTATTAATGGTTTAGTACAAGGCAAAAAGTATGAAGCAAAAGAACATAAGAAGGGATGTCCTATATTGCAGAGGCACAGACATCATAATATGACATAGCTTTTGAAAGGTAAAGAGAAAATCCCTATTCTCCTTTGCACAATACGAAAAAAAAATATGACAAGAGGTATCTGTTAACCTGAACATATTGAAGCAGAGAGAAGCATGAACAGGGATGTGAAGTTATGTGAGCCTAGGCATAAACAAGGGCTTGATTTTTTGGGCTCCTTCACCTCAGTTATGCACTTCATGTCCAGCTCTGTCACATTTGCACTACCTATTTACCCATATTACACCCAATGACACCACCACTTGTTTCCAGAAACGTAATTTGTTCAACTCAATTACTGTTTTCAGCCACTATATAGTTTACATTACATACCATCTGTCTCTTATGCAAAGTTCTCAACTAATTTGTCCCTTTGATTGTTTTAGATGCCACCTTTTCTTACAGAAGATAATATAAAAGGCATTAGACAGCATTTATTAAATATCATATTTTCTATGTCTGATGATGTGCAAATTGGACTCCTATTCTGAAAGAGGAAAGGTAATCTCAGGAACAAGAGGCTGCTTTGTGACTTGAGAGTTCTATATTCATCTCTTGGACCTAATAATGGCTGATTTTTTAGTTTTCATTTCAGATTCTTCAAACTATCTGGAGTCATAACACCATTCCAGTTCTTTTAGTTGGAAAGTGGTGAAAAAGCTGGATCTCAACTGCAAGTTTAGAGAAAAGTACACATTGCAGGGCCATTATGCTTGTGGAAGATCAAATTTAACATAAACGAGTAGGTGTAATAAATAAAGGTACAGCAACACCAAGATACGATGGAATTTATTTATCTGAGTAAGATTAGTTTAAAATGGTAACTTTCCTGGAAAATTGTTGTTGAAATTGATCTATACATCTTTCTGGAAATTTAACACATAGTATTAAGTGGTACTTAGCATCAAGGCAGAAATAAATTCCTTTGCACAAGCCACTCAGATGAATTAATTTTTGTGATTGTTTAGACAATTCAGCTTTGTAACACATTATCTTTATTCTTGTGTGAGAGAATGGAGACACACAACTAAACTTGCTCTCAACACAGAAATGCCAGAATTTCTATTATCCGTAAGTTTTCTGCTCTCTGGAGGAATTAATTGTCTTGAACCCAAAGGGAAAGAAATATCATAAGCTACAAAGTATTTGTTGTCTTGGGATGAATTTTTCATGCCTGTGGATCGCTGACCGTGATGAATCAAGTGGTGCAGAACAAGAGATCAATCAAGAACAAGTGCCAGCGAAAGTGAGAAGCACAGCAGAAAAAGTGATATCGATGTCAGAAGACACGTCTGCTCCACAAAGCACTGACTCATTTTTCACCAAACTCTAAATATGGTGATACCATTTTGAAACTGTTGACTTAACTTGCTTCACTGAAACTATGAATATCAAGTAACTATCCAGTAAGAACTGTCTGCCTGAATGACAGCAAAGCAAAGCCTTGCAACCTGTCAGCTACCTTCAATCCTTCATTCCTGGAAAACTTAGCTACTGTATTATTGAAAATATCCCTTACAAAGATGTACTCTGTGATGATGCTTCTTCCTTAAGAGATTTGTAATAACATACATTTCAAAAACTATCTACAAAAATCTAAGGTACATACTGCAGACAAAATTAACATTCTCTGAATAATAACTGGTTCACAGCTTTGTCCTGTGTAGAAGCTAAGTTGTTTCAGATGCAAAATAGATGAAAACAAGATTGTAGGACAGCAAGTGCTTGCTGTTTACCTCACTAAAAATAATAAAAAAAAGAGCATAAATCCAACTTGTTTTAATAAAAGTTAAATGCAACTGGAAGTTTCACCTTTGAGCATGTCGAAGGCTTAGGGAACTCCAAAGATAAATTCATCAGACTGCAGGAGCTAAGAGAAACAAGCTCTTCAGATTGGGGACTGAAAAATTCTCACATACTAAGTGGATTAAGGTCTGAGGAAGATACACACTACACCGAGCAGCATACTATACATTTTCAATTTAAACAGGGACATTATTACCACCAAAATTTGAGATGGTTTTCATAGAAGCAAAATATTTTCAAAACAAACTTGAGGGAAGCCAACATATGCATCTTATATAAGAGAAAACACCGATAAATTCTGCAATAGGAACAATTTTTTATTTTCAAAAACTCTCCACACCAGATACATCATATTTACCAACATTTGAGTCATGGTTATTCCCACCTACCCTTTGACAACTATTCATCCCAGCTGCTTACTTATCCGGGTTTCTCTGAAACAATGGAAAGCATCAGGTATCTAATTCTGTGCACCTCATTCCATGAACTACAGAGAATACCTACAAATCTAGACTTAGATAACATTTTCAGCATTAGTTATCTACATTAATTAGCATTAGTACTACATTTCTTCCTATAGAGTTTCCTGAATGCTTTTTTCTGGTAAATCTCAGAACTACCTGAATCTTGAACACCTAGTTAGGTGTGCCAGGTTTAAGTCCATCAGGGTTTTATCTCCTGGATTTTCAGTTTGGAAGCAAATCTTAGGGAAGAGGAATAATTCTGGGTCCTGCCCAAAACACAGACAACAAGAAGCTGGTTGTACCTTCACACTTACTCAATAATCCAGCAGTTTTAGCAAGCAACTATTATAATAAAATTACAGAATAATTTGAGTTAGAAATTCCCAACCCCCTGCCATGGGCAGGGGCAACTTCCACTAGACCACTTTGCTCCAAGCCCCATCCAACATGGCCTTGAACAGTTCCAGGGATGGGGAGTCCACAACCTCTCTGGGAAATCTGTGCCAGAGCCTCACCACCCTCACAGAAAAGAATTTCTTCCTAATATCCAATCTAAACCTGTGTACAGTATTCACAGTTCTTGTTCTGTTTGAAGAGATACATACTGATTACACTGATTAATTAATTTACCAAAGTGCGTCATAGATGCTATTACCTTGAGCCATTGTGTCTAGTTGTAACATCTTTACAGAATTTATCTTAGTATTTTTCACATCTATCTTTACTCTTCTCTAGCCCAGAAATATTAGTCCTGTTAGCTATTCTTTTCTATAATGTACCAAACACAAAACACTCCTAAGGTTCATTGTCCTTCGAATTCTGTTATAAATTGTGATTTAATATTAGCTGGTCACAATACTACTTCATACTTCTCCCTAAACCTGCAAAAATTACAGCATTCTTGCGTCTTGTCCTCTCTGTGCTCCACCCCACTTAACCATGAACTGCTTTAACCATTTTAACACAGATATTTCAGTGGGTAGGGAAGAAAACTGGGGACAAGGGGTTTTTTGGTAATTTCAAAGAGATAGTCAGGAACAAATACACATTTTTTTCTTCAGCTACACAACATTTCCCTGTTTCCCTCCCATCACCACCTACTCCGGAGTGAGTGACTTCCCCATTAAGTTGCATTCATTTGGCTGGAACTCTCAGTATACAAAAAAAAAAAAAAAAAAGACCTGTAGTCTTTCTGCTCTACTGCTAAGGTCAAACTGCCAGTTTTCTTTGTGATACGTGAGGCAGCACAGAACACAAATTGCATTTCCACTCTCTTCAGTTCTTCTTTTAAATGCCACAACACTGACAGTAATCACTGAGCTGAACAGATATGACACAGAAGACACTGACAGAACAAATAAGGCCCATCCTATCTTGGTTTTTCAGTAAGATAACAAATATGTGTTTGGTTATCAGTTTAGCTAGAGATGGTTCTGAAGATAGGTAATTTTTTAACACTGTGCCATTGTGGGAAATTCATCATATGTTAAGCATCCTGAGATTAATATAGATAAAGAAATAGATTATAAATTAAAAAAAATGGAAATACAAAAACTATTTCACAGCATATTACCAATGTAAACCCTTCAACACTGTCATATTTATGGTAAAATGTTTTATTAGCAGAAAATACACTTGCAGTAATTTTATGAGAAAGATAAAAAGAATTTTGAAAGATAACATGGTCTCCACACACTTTACTAACATAAACAGGTGGTATTTCACATTTCCCGCATCCCTCATAAATTCTACCATATGCTTAAAGGGAAAGTCTGCAAGAAAAAAAGAAATAGAAGTGGATGGAAGGAATTAGAACTCAGAGGCAAGTAATTCTATCACCAACCTCCTAATGATTTTTTAGCAGCTTGTTATGCCCTAAACCTGGAAAGAATTATTCATGGTATTTGTCTACGCCATTGAACTTTGACTGTAAACCAGGGAAACATTTGATTCCCTCAGGAACTTTCATCATAGTACAAACTGGTATTCTGTCTACCTAGGTCATTTCCTGAGCAATCATGTCTACTGCAGCTTATCTCGTCTGTTCCCAATCCACATCCTGCTTTTTGTTGGGACTAAATTAACACCAGTGGTGCCAAAGGTATTCCCAAGAGTTCCAACCTTGTAAAGTGTTCACTGCCTACAATTTTTATCAACTTCATTTGAGATACTCAGAGTCAGAAAGGGAACAGTTAGCAATTTCTTGGAATAAAAATTCTAATTTCTGCATTTTTTTCTGCCAACCAGAAATACATCTTATTCACAAGCTTAAAAATGTATTTGAACTCCACCACCTAAAAGTATCCCAACACACAAAATTGGTTTGAATATTACTTGAAACTTAATATACTAATAGTCATCCAATATGTGCAGCAATGCTTTAGAAACATATGATGCAACTTAACAAAGCAGTTTGATCCATAGTTATTTTTAGGTAAATGAAATTGAGGAATAAAGGCTTTCGGTCACCAAACAATCCTATTCTTCAAATATGCTATCACTGTCAATCAGTAGAAATGGTTATCTTAGTGGGTTTTGCACAGTTTTCTATAAATTCTTTGAGTAACACATTGGCACTAACAACTGTTTTCCTTAAAGAGTGAAAATGCTTTTACACTTTACTTTGCACTGAAATAAATCTCACATGAGCATGTTTCAACGATGCATGTATTTAAATCTGTTTATAGTCGCTGGCATTTTGTTTTGATTTTTCCTCCTACCACCACTTGTTCAAATGTTGTTATAGTGAGGTACTGTTTTGTTTATATTATTATGAGCAATAAAAGCTGGGGAATGAGAGAAAAGGTAACAGCTGGGTCACAAAGAATAAGAGAAAACATATAGAAATGCATATACATTTGTTTTATATCTTGTCATTTTTTCCCAGATTGGAGGAAAACAAAACTTAATTTTATTTCCTGGTATTTATTTCACAGCAGCACTGTGACTCATTATTTTGTTTAAGATTTTTATGTGTGGATGAATGTAGTTCTCCAAAGAACACAGAGGAGTCTGACAAATGCTGAGCCTCCCACTGATTTCGCTATGTGTTAGGTATTGCTAAGGCTGGGGCCCACAGAGTCCTCTCTGTTCTGGGTGGTTGTCAGAACACCACACTGGAGAAGTATCACTTTGCCTAGCACCCCATAAATGTATATTAATGTTAGATTTACCCAGCCTCATCCATGCCTGAAGAAAGCAAAAAAGGGTTATGGTAAAAAGATTTAGAATCAAAGAAAAATTAAGTTTGGGAAAGACCTCTCAGATCATCAGGTTCAGATATTAAGCTAGCACCAACAGGTTTACTAAGCTCCACATGCACAAAGTTTTTGAATACTTCCAGGGATGGTGAATCCACCATGGCCCTGGACAGCCTTTTCTACTGTCTGAGCATCCTTTCATTGTAGAAATGTTTCCTAATATTAAATCTAAACCTTCCCTGGAGCAACTTGTGGTCTTTTCCTTTTTCTCTTCTCCTGTTGCTTGTTACCTGGGAGAAGAATTGAACACCATCTGCCAACTTTGTGCTGCTCCCTCTCCAGCTTTCTATTCTAGAAGGCCAGTGAGTGAGAAACATGGGATAAGAAGCCAGAGAGGCAGGAGAAAGATTCCCTAAAATGACCTCCATGTACTTTTGGCCACGAGTACCTGTAGATTTTGGGATACAGCCACAGACTACTAGCATCTATTGGGATAATGACAATGAAATCAATGCTCTTCGAAGTACAAACAACTGCCTTTTCCTTCTACCCCTTTATTCCCTTATCACTGCTTTACTAATCTGTGCCTAGTTTTCTGTTTTCTCAATCTTTTTCCTATGTCTCTATTTTTGTCCACCTCTATTACATTCCACCTCTCCCACTGCTTGGTTTGCTTCTTTTGAGTCTTCTGTTTTGCCTTTTTCCTAACCCCTTCCTTGCCTTCAAATATCACAGCCAATTGTCATTTTTAGAATGTTACCTGAAAAAAAAAAAAAAAAAAGTAGAAGGTTATGTGATTTACTCCTTAGTATGCCAGGCATTTAATAACTTTTAAGTATCTCAGGAAAGATTTGAAAAATAGGTCTTTTGACTTTCAATTTTATAAGAGCAGACCAGTAAAGAGAGCACCCACTGAGTTAGAGTCTCCGATATAAATTCACATTTTTCATAGACATTGGGAAAACCTTTGAAACTATTGTAAATTAAAGAAAGGCAGAGGAACCTGGTTTCTGGAGCTCCTGGAGGGCTATTCGATTACTGCAATAGATGGTTCTTTCTTCTCCTCTACTCCAAGGAGAGAAATAAAGAGTTTCTATAAACAAAAGGGGACCTCATGAGGCCCAAGAAAACATTCTTTGGCTGTACCCAATGTCAGATACTGCACGAAGCAGAGCTCTGGTACTTTGTGTGTGATGAGTGATGAGATGACCATGTCACCAGGCAACCCAAGTAAGATTATTTTCTGTGGAGAAACGTCTAATGATTACTTTTTAATCCAATTGAGAAAGGAACATAATTTCCATTTAAGAAAGTCCAGACAAATTTTAGAGAAGGGAAAATATTATAGCCTACCAGGCATTCTGCATGGCTTAAGAAGCTATTTATTTGAAATGATAGACAATTTGACAATGTTTTGGTTTGGTTTTGAACATTCTGAATAAAATTTGAAACAACAGCACACATTTTGCAAGCTGCCAAAGAGACATTTCTGTAAAGATACTGCAGAAGTTGTTCAGCAGTGAAAAGTTCAGTATAATACAACAAGCTGTCATGCAGGTAGTGGGCTAGTAGTTACTAAAGGAATCACAAGATCTGACAGAAAATCTGAATTTCAGCTAGGGCTCCTTTATTTTGGGCATATTAAAATGCACAAGAATTACAAAATTACATTAGCACTTCAATGAGATTTTAAGGAAAGAAATTACACAGCAGCTCTTCTCATAACTCTAGTCAGTGTAAGCTAAAGAAAAACTATATGTATCAGTCTCTCAGCTGATTACAGCTTTTACTTTGCAAAAACTTATGGAATTTATTTTTAAAACTTACAACCATTTCTGAGCCTGTCTTTGGGTCCCCTGAAATAACTAGTTGAGTTCTTGGATTTTATCCAAATGAAAAGATAAAACACTGACTATAATAGGTAACTGAGTTAAAAATGTACCTCTTTCCGAGGCCAAATACATGATAGTCCAACTTGGCAACTCCTGAGATGGTCTTTTATTCACACACGCACACGCTGTTCTTTTTGATATTCACCACCCAACCTGAAACAAAGTGATTTCAGCCAGTATCTCCACTGGTCTCTGGTTAGTGCTTGATCTTGTAGCAAAGTGGCTTCCCAAGACACTTCTCCCTCTGAAACTGGGACCCTGTCTGGTGACATACAATTCCTGTCAATGGAGCTGTGTGAGCGTGATGAGACTTCTAGCTCCCAAGAAAGAAAATTAGACAGGCTTGCAGGCATAAAGGGATGCTAATTAAAGTCAATGAAGAAATTAAAAGTGGAAAGGGATTACCAGAGGAATGAAAGGAAATAAAATGGAAAGTATGGAGAGAAAAGAGATGAAAGCAGAAACAGAACAAAAAAAAAGCCACCTTTCTTTATTGTGCTTTCAAGAGTGTCCCTAATGGAATTCATCTCATCCAAATTCTAGCAGATATCATGTGCCAAAAATGCTGCAGATGGCACAGCTCAGCAGCAGGGATGGCTTGGAAGGCAAACAGTTCCTGTGGCTGCCTCAACAGATTGTTTACAGCAAAGATACCATCAGTGCCCAGTCATTGTCATGAAACAGTGCTTGTTCCCTTGTTTGAGACTTCAGTCTGGGCATTTCAAATGGTAGATTTGTGTAAGGTTGAAACTGGGACAGTCCTTGATAGTTCAATTCCTGTTGTTGAGGAATAGCCCAGAAGGTTTTCTGTCTCTTTATAGCCAGCAAGATGAATGGGAAAAGCTGAGCAGGACACAACTCACTGAAATCTTCATTAAGTGCAAATTACTCTTTTAACAAATCACACCACGAAAAGCAGGTTCATTAACATAATCTTCTGTGAGTTCTAATCGCTTAGAATCATAGAGTATCCTGAGTTGGAAGAGGTTAACTCTTGAGACCTGCCTAAGGATCTCTATTTAGTAGACTGAACACAAAGAAAACTGTTGGCTATCTATATTAGCAACACCACATCAGCCAAAAGTCCTGATGACTTTTAACACATCATGAAATTTTAAGGATGAATAGTGTTCCTTCTCTTCTATAAGACTGTTTGGAGACTGTAAACAGTTTTTCCACTCAGGTATATTTGTGCCTGAATGTGCTCAATCTCTTTAATGTATTCTGCCTTAAATTACCACAAACCAATTGGACTAACACGACTTTCACCAATCAGTTCCTTTTAAAGCCTATTCCACAATCTGCTCCATCTTACTTTTAAGCAAATCATTAAGGCTATGTGACACTCTTGTAGACCAAAGGAAGACAGGTCCGAAGATGTCATACATGACTACTTATACGTGATTTAATTCCAGTTTTATCACTTCACTTGTTACTCTGTGTTAAGCAATTCTGACCCTTTTCCTCTCCAAATTTTGGAAAATGTGTATTCTTTTCTTATTATTTTTGCTTTCAAATATTATGAATTTTCCATTCCCTGTTCCAAACTGGCATGGACAGTGACCAATTCTCACTTGCTAGCCTTATCCAAGTGGGTATTCATCACCTGGATGTTTTAATGGGAGAACCTGTGTGGATCAACCCATTCACAATTAGAGCTGCATCCAGTCCCGCCTACATTAAATCACTGTATACATATACAGGTTGCATAATAAAGAATCATGGATTACTGTCTGACAGAACTATTTGAGTATAATCATTTGTCATCGTAAATCATATTGTGCCACCACTTTCATCATCTCTGTTGATCTTCTTTGAACTCTGTCCTATTTATCAGACAGCTCTTAGTATTGAAGAAACCAGAACTCCACACAGCTTTCTCAGTAGTAAATTGGTATCTCACATGCAGAAACCCCTCTGTCAAACATGGAAGGTATAATTGGATCCTCCACCCCTCCAGCCATTAAATTGTGTAAACTGGAAAAATAATGAAAACATCTTTAACTCATTTCCCTGAGGCAAATAATTCTGCCCAGAAAGGTCTACCCATAGTCAAGAAAATTGATGAATAAGGAATGTACTTAATCCTTTTAAGTGGACAATGCATGCACTAAATATAAATTAAGAATATTGGAAAGGGGTCCAGAATTATCTGAATCCTCAGCTTCAATGGTCCAGAATAAGATAACACATAAAGAAATGCAGGATTTAGGTCATCACCGGAGATGTGATAGCCCAGGTGACTATCCTGGGGAAAGAGTAAGCAGCTTGAGGGTTACTGGAGGCATTTCTCTGTATGTGACCTTTATGAATTACAACTGGACAAAAGAATTCATTATTCTCAGAGGAACGAACAATAACTGTCCAGAGGAAACCAGCAGGCAATCTTGCTTCTAGTAAGGTCACTAATAAAATAGCATGTGAATTTGGAGACTTCAGAAAAAAAATGTGGAAATATTAGGGCACTTAAATTAAAGATAAAAGATACTCTGAGCAGGAAAAAAGAGTTCTACAAGTTTCAGATACTCAATGTATTGAAGAGATAGAAGGTCAAGATGTGAACTAGTTGTCTGCAGGTATGAAGAGGTAGGTTAGTGAGAAAATGGGGATTTTTTAAAAGATGTTAAGAAAGAGATAAGATAAAATAACTTGGAAGTTGGAATTACGCAAAATCAATCTTGCAACTGATTCAATAACCTATCTGTGAAGGCAACTAAAATGTACGAGTAGTTTTGTTAACAAAGATCACAAATATACCAGAACTCTGCATTTATAAATTCTCCAGTGCTTAATCTGGTTAACGGCAAAACTGACTGGAAGTTGCCCATAGCCAAGGTGCTCTGGCATCAATGGGCCTTCCCTACAATGTGTTTGTTTTCTTTTTCAAGGAGAAAATGCAACGTACACCACCATCATTTTGCATGTAACATTTGTAATTCTTCATCAGAACTACTACTGCAGTTCAGTTTGCAGAATCCCAGACACAACAAACATATCTGGTGGCTCACAGTGTTTGGTCAGAATTTTTTCTCCATGGATATATAATTTTCAAGAAGTATTACACTTATGTTTTAAGAACTGTTACCAATAAAGGAAGACCAATAAAATAAGTGGTCAGTAAATAGATATTCTTTCACCTTTCATCCTTCCGTTTTTTTTTTTTTTAATCTGAATGAGTATAATCAATTCCCTGAGATTACCAGGGAATTAAAAATCTGAATTACCTGTTTCTTTTTTTTTTCAGACAGAGAATGATGAAGGGACAAACAATTCTTTTCAGAGGCAAACTGACATATGTCTTTCTTAATTAGTCATCTCAATTTCTTCTCCAGTCAAAAAAATATTGGCATTTATGGAGTCACAGGAGAAGCAGATCCAAATTAAGACACCAAAAACAATATATTGTTAGGTAATAACAATATATTGATTTTGAGGGGAAAAAAAGCAACTTGGTTTACCTTAACTGCAATCCATAGCATACCCAACCACTTGAAAGGGAACTTTTTTCACCTTGACTCATACTGAGCAGGAACTTAATCCTACACATTCACCCTGGTGACTGCCTTGCCTTGGGACACGATGGAAGGCCAGACTCTTTCCCTTGGTTGGTTTACCAGGCATTTAGGGAAGAACAGCTGTTCTTGAGAACACTCAAAATAAGAAACCAAATCAAAACCAAAACCCCTCCAAAAAAACCCCACCTACTGAGAAGGTTGTTTGATCAATGCCTGAACTGTGGTGTGTGATATTGAGCCCTGTGATGGTGTAAGAGCGTCACCAGCAGATCCAAATGGTGTTTTTCAAGCTCAGGACTTCTGATACAAGTGGAATCTCTACCTGTGCCCTTCATCTTTTTCAGTGTAGACTTGATCATGTATTAATTTATCTCCAGAGAGTTAACAAACAGCTGGAGTAGGACCGTTCTGCAGTACACACTCTACAGGACTACCTCTGCTTACTGGGGCTCTTGTTATGGGGATACAGTTGAAACTAATAGACACAAAATTTGCTTTATCTGGACAGAATAAGAGGTAAAACTGGCCAAAAAAATAAAAGGGCAGTTGATCACATAAATAAAAAAAGTTTACAGATTTAATCTAATTCCTCATGCTGAAATTCCAATATCACAAAAAAAAATTATTGTTTTCATGCATTTTGGAACTTATTCTGTATACATGATCTTGAAATTAATTGGATTAACCACCTACATCTGTAGAAACACAGTCTTTATGCAACATAAAAAAAAAAAAATAAAAGCAAGAAAATCAATGGGGTAAGCATACCACCCCTAACCAGATCAGGTTGAGAAATACCTTCCCTCATA
This sequence comes from Corapipo altera, assembly GCF_003945725.1. NCBI lineage: Eukaryota > Metazoa > Chordata > Aves > Passeriformes > Pipridae > Corapipo > Corapipo altera. The sequence goes on from NW_020884918.1 coordinate 3,771,976, forward strand.
CTACTCCTGCAACAACCTTAAGGTAATACCTTCTTGATTTCTTTGCTTCCTCTTTTTTATTCTTTCTAAGATTGAAGCCTGAAAATACACATCTAAATGTTTTCCCATGTATAATAAAACTAAAAAATATATTAATTTTGCAAAATATCTTGAGCCAACTACTTTAAATCCCTACAAATTTCTTACAGTGACAACAAATCAACTGGTAATCAGTCTGAGAAATAAATATTGAAAAATGTAAATTTTATCCTAGATAAAAATCTAATTAACAACAAATATTTATTAAGTTTTCGTTTTTCTTTTTTAAGAATTCCTCTACTCATCTGAAGCACAACTTTCATAAGACAGTTAGCATGAAATTCACTTTTTGTCTATGATACACTTATTCTATGCATAAACATGCAATTCTATATACCTGGAATAACTGTGGAATACCTTCAGCCTTAAATATATCAATGTTAACTAGCATTAGGGAAAAACAGACAAACAAACCAGAACAACATTTTCATTCAGTTAGGAAGATACACAAAAAGTTAGGTCATGGCACAATCTGATCAGTACTTGAAGAATGCTTAGGTAATAACAATTTTTCATTAACAGAGGTTTTTTATTTTGCTTGGTGGCACAGGGTACATCAATTTGTTGATTTTGTTAGTCACTGTTCAACCCCCAGGTTAATCATCGCTAATGTTTTGCAGAATGTGCTGCAGTCAATTATTGTTATTAGTGTAATTGGTTTGCTAAATATGAGCCAGCAATAGATGGTCACAGGATGTAAAGGCTCGTTCGTGTGTGTTTCTTGGAACACTGAAAAACAGAGATAAACGCAGAGGTCTGAGCTGCATCAGACAAGGACCATGAGAGTAACTTGTTCACCGATCTCTGAAGGTATTTCTCAGGAAAATGGGTTTCAAAATCACCAAGATGCTTAGGGTTTAAACACCATGTCAAGAAACTTGATGCATGTTTAAATGATACTGAGGTGTCTGAGAAGATCAAGTGTCAAATTCTCTTTTTTAATTGAAACTTACATATAATTAGAAATATGAAATTTTGGTATGGACTATACTTAAACAAGAGTCAGTATAAAATTCACTTTATTTCATTTCAGTTTATTTCAGTTTAATTCCTGGTTCTAATCAAATTTTGGTCTGAAATTGCATCAGACTGTACTTAATGTTCTGGATGACAAACACAGCCTATGCAGAGTAATAAATTAACACGTTGCTCAGAAAACAAAAACAGTTTTGTTTTCAGAGGTCTTAGAAAGGGTAATTTATTCTAGGGCATCTGTAGTCCATAATTACAGCACAGAAATCAACTCCTGTGAAAATTTACATGGGGTTTTGTACATTTTAATTAAACACAACTATTCCTCTGGGTTTGGGGTGGATTTTTTTTTTCCTCCTACAAAATAGTGGTACTGATTTTGAAATGTGAGGAACCTTAAGTAACAATTCTTAAACCATTTGCAGTTTGTACATCATTACTCTGGATGTGATGGGTATCAGACTTGGATGAGCTGAGTTTTATCTTCTTTTTACCAATTCCTTTGAAATTATCTACCAAACAGAATAGCTTAAATAACAGGACACTGACTGTCCTCGTGGGCTGTCCATCATCTTGGAGCAAACAACCGAAGAGACAAGCCTGACAACCCAAAGCAAATATTCTACAAACACCAATGCCAAAGGACATCCAGTTCTGGTCTCCTCTTCCTAATTCCTCCCTGTGAACAAACACAGTCAAAACCATCATTCCCTCACAAGGAGCAGGCAGTTCTCAATGCAAAGACCTCCACACACACAGGATGAAGTGGCACAGTAAGAGAGTGGGAAACAGCAGATCAAAATGCCCAGGGGGTTTCTAGAAGTGAACTACATCTAAAGTAAAAAGAAATCTAACATTTTTGCGTCTTGGTTCCAATGGAAAATTCATTCAAAACTTTAATTATTTAATATTGTACGTATTGAGTCTTTCATCCAAAAGAGGTTTCCTCTTGTTTCCCACTCAATAACTCAACTCCAGCTGTTACTGTTTTTATCATGACTTAAAAGAAGAGGGAGAAAAAAAGGAGGAAATATAAAAGCCAGGATATTATCAGTACATCTAATCATATATCACTTCTTTGTCAAAATCAAAACTGGAAACTGAACTTTTTGAGTTTGTTTTGTTGTTTTGTTTTGTTTTTTTTTCTTTTTTCTTTTTTAGTCTTTCATCTTTATTCAACCCTGATCCATTGTTATGGTTAAATTCATAATGTCTTTAACAAAATGAATCTAGGTCACTAGGGTAAAGAAGAGCTCATCTTGTAGAATTAAAGTAGTCATTTAGGTCTTTTTTCTGCTTGTAATCCAGTGTAAATTAATCCTGTTTATGTAACAGTCAGAATGAGTTAATGACTTATGGAATACCAACAGTTTTTCCTTATCTCTATGAAAATTCTACCACTTGGATTCTCTCTCAGGATTCCACTGAAATATTTTATGTCCATTTCAAAGCCAGTAAATGTTGACTACCCACTTCTTATTTTAAAAATCCTCAGTTGCTGTTTTGTTTTGGCTTTTTTTTCACCTAGAAGTTTAACTTTTGTGAAAACAATGGAAAGTTTTCATTTATCCCAATGAATAGTCATAACTATCCACTTAATCCTATCTTTATTTTTCTAGACCATGCAGACACACAATTCTAGTTGTTAATTTTTTGGTTCTCAGCTTTAGGGATGTATCATTTCTTTGTGCAATCCACAGGTTTGAAGGCTTTATTCTCATAAAATTAACAACTAATGTCTTCTAAATAAGGAGAATTGAATAAATGAAATTTGTGATTTAAACTCTTATGTAATAGTGAATGTGAACACTGAAATTTCCTCAATATATATGTCTATAAAGTTTGGCTGTTATGATTCAGTCATACTAGGAATTTGGTATGGTTTGTAATATCTTTTGTTAAGTTTTCAAAATTACATTGTTCTTACAAAGATATGTTTGGGTAAAAAAACCAAAACTTACTGCCATCTTTTGGATGCACTCAGAAAAAAAAAAAAAAAAAAAAAAAAAAGAAAAAAAAGGAAAAAAAAGAAAGAAAAATGAAAAAAGAAAGGAAAGAAGTGACATTTTTCTAAAAGTTCCAGTTGGATATCTGTTTTACCATGGAAAAGATAATTTGAAATTGCAAAAACTTACTCTGAGATAACAAATATTTTCTTCTTCGACATTTTATGTGGTGATTATAGAGTAACATCTGTGCAAGAATTGTTTACTTGGTTAAGCAATACTGATGGGAAAATAGCTTTCCCTGAAAGATGTGCCACTGAAGCTGAAGCCAAACATAGCAAGAACACAAAATTATGGATAGAGAAAAAAAATTACATCTACTCCCAATATTTAATTTTTTTGCACCCATGCCTCATCTTATTGTTTGAGTATAAATAAAACTCATTTGATCTACACAATTATTACAGTTTAGTGTTACAGTTTATTTATCCTGAAATTTCCTTGGAATCTACCCTGGATATACTCTATTATCCTGCTTTTTTGTTGTTTCTTTTCTCTTTCTGTTTTTCTTTTGAATTTCCATGAGATGTAATCAAATGCTTGTTGTGTGGCCAGCTCAATACACTGACTTCTTAGACAAACTCTGCATGTTCAGCAAAGTCTTTGTGAGAACAGAGAATGCTAGTTTCAGTGAGAATAAATCAAAAGTGATAATATCTGGGAAAAAGAAAACAGTGTCAGGGGAAAATAATGACTCCTCTGAAGAGATACCATTGTCAGACACCAGCATATCTTACCAGCTCTGGACAGTGATATTAAAATATGCTGCAAATCTACCTTATCACCTGGAGTGAGACTCAGGCAGGCATTCTGTACCTGTCCGGACAGGAGAGGAGACTCGCAGCAGCTGAGCCACAATGACAATCAACACAAAAAGGGAAAAAAAAAAAAAAAATTGTGGGGAGGAAAATTGAGTCACTGTAGGCATCCTCCTCACTCTCACTGTACAGCTGACTTTGCAGTTAGTTTCGTTTCTGCCTGAGCACAGGGACTGTCAGGCCAACAAGTTACATCCACACTGTCCAGCAGACCATCACCCCTCGCCAAGTGCCACTTGGTGTTAAACCAACAGCAGCAATCTGACTGCTCTCCCCTCAGACACAGCAGGACCAAGGTCAGCTTTACACAAACACTGAACTAAAACGCTTGTAACACTTCAGTCTGCAACAAATCCAGCTGACTCATCACCCCAGACACAAACTACAGTCTTTTATCCAAGCCATGTGCAAGAAACCTGTCATTAAACAGCGTCCTTGTCCTGGGAACTTTACGCTCCCAATGCACCCCTTCTCCCCAGAAATGTTGTTGCTGAAACTTACCACTTTTGCCAACTCCCCCTGCTCCCAGCATCACCACCTTGTACTCTCTGGAGCCTGCTGAAGAATTGCTGGAGGAGCTGATCATTTCATTTTCTAGCTCCATCTTGCACGAGGCAGAAGAACGAAGCAAAACGAAGAAAAAAGCAACTGGCAGGTGCTTTCCCTGATCTTGAACAACTATAAAAGCTGTGCTAGGGGAAAAAAAAAAAAGGCAGAAAGGAAAGGTATAATGCAAGAGGTGTGATTTATCAGCCTCACACTCACTGCTGTGCCTGTGTTAGCTGGAGAAGGTCTCATAGCAACCACTTTAACAGCTTCCAATAAAAATCTCTCTCTGCCCCCTCCCAGCTCTGTATCGTTCTCTGTGTGTCTCTTCCTGGACAGCAGCAGTTTTGTGAGGCTCCAGAGCCCTGGTACCTCTGGGGTTGCTGTGTCATTGAAATCAAATAGATAAGAGCTTCCAGAAAAAAAAAAAAATGGATCAAGTTTCTTAATCATGATGTTTGTTATATTATGTAGCACTTGCTCGAATCTTAATCATAAAACAGACCAGACAACCTTCTTATCACCTTGGAGTTAAATATTCATCATATGATCATCAAGTTTGCTAGAATTACACGTAATGGTATTAGAAGTGAAATAATAACTTTCAAGAGTCTTTATTCTTCATAAAGCTTACTGCAAACACAGAAGATTTCTAAGGCTAAGTTCATCCCCAGATCAATTCACAGTTCAGTTTGCATCAATTATTTGTAAAAATAAACCAGATTTTTTTTTTGAAAAAGTAAAAGTGTTCTGCTTTTTTTTTCTCCTTTTTCCCCACACATAATTTCAGGAGACAGGGACTGAAGGGGCAGGGAGAGAATAAACACAATTTGTTGTAAGTATTTAATATCAAGTGATTTATCTTACAAAGAAAATCAGCCCCAATAAATAAGAAAAACATAAAGCAAAAAGCTTGAGAATGACATTCAGTGTACAAAATCTCACATTCTTATTAATTCTCATCATCTCACAGGCTTATTCACTGAAAACTTACAGTAAAACACTACAGCTCTTCATTATTTTCTCATTTTGTTCTTACCTAGTCTATTTAAAGAATGTAATCAGTAGTAAGCTGCTTGCCCAGTTTTAACTGTTAAACAGTGGTTTTGAGGACCAAAAAAACATCTACTGCAAAAGGGCTGGAAAGCAAAAAACCTTGAAAAGTGCTGGACTTTCATGACAGATGGAACTGTTAAGGAGACAGGGAAATGGAAGCAGCAGAAGCAACTAGTGAAGAATCTTGGAAGCCAGACACCTTTGTCTTTCAACTCTTCTGATTATTTCACAGAGAGTAAGCACATGGTGTTACACAGGGATAGAGAATTAAAAGTTGAAGGGGAAAGAAAAAAAATTGTAGACTGATGAAGGACATGATTTAAAGAAAATTAAGAAGGACAGGAAAGGGCACACATATGAAAGATAGTTTAATGGTCTAGGAAAATATAGGATTAAAGAGATACATAGATATGATAATAATTATTAGAATAGAGAAGGTGAGCAGAACATGAATACTCATTTTCTCTCCTAATAAAAAATTAGGAAACAGTAGAAGAAACAGAAAGTAACCCAGTTTAGAAGCAAAGTACTTAGAAACATGGCTATTAACTTAGGAAAATTTTTAACACTTGAATTTTTGGGCAGTACAAATAAACTTGCAATGAACGAGAACTGAAATACAAAGTAATGTAAAATCCATTGTGGACTATTAAAATCTCTTACTTAAGGAGGACTTAAATTTCACACCAAGAGATCTTGGGAAAACACTGAAAAATCCAAGTTTGATGGTCTGTTTTCAGCTACACAGAAAAAGAGAGCAGAGGTAGAGCCACTGTGTTCTGAGAAACTCCTCCAGAGTCAAGATCTGCTACAGCTGTCCTAAGGGATTTCTGTGTTAACCACACTGTGAGAAGCTCTGTAGTGTCAGGGCTGGGTGGCTCTATTGATGCCTGGATGGAAGCCTCAGAAGGCTTTGGTCATCAGAGCATAAAGCAGGACTTAAAAAGGAAATTCTGAATGTAGCAGTGTGGTGTCTAAATATTGAACCTCAACAGGAAGGGACAGGTAGGTCGATTAATCCCTGTTGTAATTAGAATTCCATTCACGTTAAAATCATTCCCGTGCGCTCGTTATTGACACATTAGATACAACTCATAAAGATATCAAAACCACTGCTTAGAACAGCTCGTTTTTTCTGGTAATCTCCCATCAGAACAGCAACCTTCTCCTGAGGAGTTTTTATCCCCATACCTAACAGCAGCATTTGGTTGACATTAAAATGTCAGGAAAGCGAATGGCTGGGAGTAAAAAGGCAACCTTAGCAAAATATATTTATATATAAAAATATTAGTGAATATTATGCATTCATAATAGATAAGAATGAGTCAGACTTTTATTTCCAGATGTTAGTGTTTGTCAGAGAAAAGTGGCAAGTCAGTTTTTTCTTTTCTTTAGAGCTGGAACATAAGAAAGGAATTTATGAAATGGAAGAGGCTACAAAAGGGAATTATACTAGAACAGGAAGACGAGTAAGAACCAAATAGAAAGCCACTTCCTCATCTATTAACAAAAACTAGAAAAAACAAAACAACATTTTTTTGCTGAAAGAGCAGAATTAAATGTTTGTTGTTTCAGGATTAATCACTTAAGATACCTTCTCTAAAGACAGATTTATGTTTATTTAACCTCGGCAGTTTAGTAAGTTTTATTACATTATATAAACTAACATCTTCGACAAACATATTCTCCTAAATTTCACAGAGATTTGTCCACAGTTTGAAAAGACAATACTGCATTCCCATTCAACCCAGGACTTGTTTTAATTGATTTTCTTCATAATTTCCCGTTGACAAGCAGCCTACTCTACCCTGAATTCATTCAATTCAGTAGTGGGGGAGAATATTTAGATTTATTCCCATTTACGATAACATCAACTAGACTTCCTTCTCCCACCTGAGCAGTAAACTACAAAGGTTTGCTTTCAGTCTGCTGCCAATAAAATTAACAATGAGATGATTTGAAACTATTCAGCTTAAAACGTGTTAATAGGGGGAAAAAAGTCACCAATGTAAACGTTTTATGGATAACAGAAAGCAACAGTGCAAAACACAACAATTAAACTTGAAATACTAGAATTTTTACAGTGTGTGACATTCCATAACAAATTTCAACCCTCTGTTTTATCTCTGCTTCTCTGCTTAAAGGACACATTTATCAAGATGTAAATTCATAGAAAGCTGTCCTTAGGCAAAAAAAAAAAAAAAGAGTAACTCCAAAGGTGGGGAAAAAAGCTTGGAGTACTGGATTTTAATGAATCATTTATTTAAGATATTTGGCTTCATTTCTGTTTACATCTTATTTATGAATTTATGGCAGTTGTCCTGATTTTTTTCTGCTATTTTTTAAATTTTTCTGTTCAAACTCACAGTAGAATACAGCAATCAATTAAAGAATTCAGTATTCAAAATCTAGCAACTGCTTTGTTTGAATTCTTATTTTTTTGTTAAGACTGAAATAGCTTTGTGCTCAGATCCTTAAGGATGTTTAGGTCTTAAGCAAGAGACAACATACAGATGAAGAGAAGTAGATGAGTTTTTCTAGAGAAAATGCAATAGAAAACACATTTCATTCATCCTACAGCCCCACTTCCTCTGGGGTTGTTGAATAAAATAATTAGATGTTAATATAACATCTAAGTGTTCTGAAATTGTTTCCTAGAGCACTTTATGTTGAGGAGATTTTATCAATTAACCTGGATAAATATTATTCTCATTAGGCAGGGAGCTCATGAGTTTGAAAACTTGAATAGCAAGCAAAATGCAAATCTTGACTCATTTGGTGATGGGTTAAAGGCATATGAACTATTTAATAATAAGTGAATAAGCATGAGTCATCTGGGGTCCATGCCATTATGGAAACACTGACCAATCTTTTGTCCCTCATGTTTACATATTAGTCACAGTAGAGAGGGGAAATGTGAAAAAGTATCTTCATAAAAAGTCATATAGGGCCAGCTTGCTGAATTGCTGCTGTGACAAGACAAGAGTGCTAATGCAGAAATCATTGCACAGCACCAGAGAATGTGCTCCTGAGAAAAAATACATTTGGTACACCAACTTAACTTGATCAATTCTGAGTAAAGATAGCATAATAAAGTAATTGCTAGGGGACTTCAAAAAAAAATCCAGACTTCAATTTTACATTAGCGGATTTAAAATATTCAGTCAAAATATGCTGAACACCTGAATCATGTTTCTAAGGGACCTCCAACACACTACAGAAGCATCTCTGTGTTTTTGGAATTCAGATTCCAGCTAGAAATACCCAGTGGTTCAATCACCCACCTGCCACAGGCACCTTGACTCCTTTCTATAATCCTCATCCTTTTTCTATTCTCCAAATTAGTCGTCTGTAGGATGACTTGATGTGTCACACATACTGTAGATGATTGGGCACTTGACAACCTCACACCTTGAAGCTGGCTCCTCAGCTGTTAAATATATGCTTTTTGTTCTGAAGCTCTTGTTGCTGTTCCTGGTGTCAGACAACACACTGTCCCCTGCCTCCGTTGAAATGCATTTTAAACTAAACCTTATCAACATGTCAAGTGGCAAAGCTAATGGAAGGAGAAAAGATGCAAGCCCGAATGTTTAGAAAAAATGTGAAACAACTTGAAAGTCCATAGAGTAAAGTAGTATTGTGCTTTCTTGTCAAAGAAAGATTCGTCATGAGCCACAACTTCCCTGTGATTATCCCTGAGGTCAAATAGCACAACTAACACTGTACCTACTGTACAAAGGTTTGAGAAATAGGGACAGTTTGTCACATTCTTGAGAACACTCAAATAATATTAACTTTAAAATTTTTACAAGTGACTACTCTAACTTCTTATAGACAGAAACACTGAAGGTCATGTCCTAGACTGTGTTAAAGAGAAAAGCCATTTTCTCTGGTTTCCAATAAAGTTTCACAAATGATTTATGATCTTACTGTCAAGAAATACTAATGATTCTGGGCCATTTATGGATTTCTGTTGAATTTTAATTACATCCACAGATAAGATTTCTACACTTTCAAATGCAACACTGGTATTCAGAATGTGAAAATCTTAGAGATCTTAAAGCCTTACACCACATGAACATGTTCTCCGTGAGAATGAATGTATGTTTATTCTAAATTAATTCACCTTCCAGTGCTTTTGCTAGCAAGGAAAATTATAAACATGAATATAATATGAAATACCATATCAATAGCACTAGAACAGCTCTGAAGAGGTCATCCTTTTCATCCCTACCCCATGCCACAAATACTTGTAAGTAAATTGAACAGTATTTGCTTAACCTTGCATCAGTGTCTTCCAGAGTGAGAAATCACTCAGTTTCTGAAATAAATTGCCTCACTATCCCATTAGAAATGTCTTTGAAACCCAAATGTCTTTTATTACACACCAATATTACCGCTTTTCATTCTATCTGCTGCAGCAGTTATGAAAAGGCATAGTGAATGTACCAAATACATATTAAAATAATGGGCTAGTAAATCAAATGAACATTGTAAATGTGGAGAATGTTGTTCTTGTCAGCATTCCTGCCACTTTCTTTCACACTTCCTGTTTTTCACCAGAAAGGTTACTCTGTCAATCCTGATTCGTAGGTCATTTATTAACCTGTTTCTTGTGTTGCCAAAGACCCTCCACTCCTTGTCCTGAAGTGTTGTTCCCAAATCTGGCCACATCATCGTTTCAAGACTTCATACAATATGCATTTACATCTACTACCACTGTGTGTCAAACTTAGCATAGCTACAATAAACACAGTCAATCATCAATAGCAGACACATTTTTTTCTTTTATTTTCTAATCCATATTTGAATTCCCTCAGGGAGAGATCACAACCTACTGGGACAATGAGAGTTTCTGACTTTTAACGTTCTGTCATTCTGTTCTTTTTCAAGTCATTGTTGTCATATTGGATGGTAAGACATCCTTGTCATTTCTGGAAAAAGATAATTATTTCAATTTCAGTTTTGACTGGAAAAAAAAACAAAACAAAGCAAAACACAAGAAAATGCTCTAATTTGGCTGTTACCTTTAAAGAGTTTATAGAAGATGCCTACACCTCCAAAGTCCTTGCACTTGAAAACAGTTTCCCAAACTTCACTTCAAGAACGAGAATTTTCAGTCTGAACTATGTCAAATAGTGTATCATTTAAAAAAAAAAATTAAAAAAAAATGAAACAAAACCAAAAAAAAGCACCAACAACTGTAGACAGACTCTTGAATTCCATCTGTCATCAGTCATTTATATGCTTTCCACTTCACTGCCTATATTGAGTAAAGCTGAGGACATAACTTCAGCTTCATCAGGGAAACACCAAACATAGTAAATCTGAATTTCTCTGACGTAGACTTTCCTACTGTCATGGATTATTTTCTGTGATAAAATCATTTTTTCTAGAAATAAAATTCCTTATTGGTAGACTCTGTTGGTTTAACAGAAGTGAATACTTTTGTAGTTCTTAAATCCATTGCAAACAACAGTAATCAGAACTCAGTGCATAATTGAGCTCAACAACTGTATCAATGGTAAGAAAAACAAAGTCAGTTCCTTTAAAATCGTCAGTAAAACGGTTCTTCAAAAAAATTGGGGCTTTTGGCTAGCTAAATCTCCCACTGAACATGTTGTTTCCCATGTTGAATAGAGGAACATTTAGCAAGGTTGGAGTAACAGAGGCTTGGACTCAGCTACCTAATGGGTTGAATAATGGTTTACAAGAACCAAGTAAAAATTAATATATATACTGCTGTTTTCAGAGCAGTAGTTCAACCCCTACTTGACTAAAAGCTTCTACTGTCATTCTGTGGATATCTGTGCTTGATTTCTGATCAACCTACCTATTTTGACAGCTTCCAATCTGTTTAAAGTAACCAGTTTTGTGTGTAAAAACAGCACTGGAAACACTGGGAAACCTGCATAAAAGATACCACCAAGTCTTACAAATCTGAAATAAGCTCTCTCATTTACACCCTACAGAGTGGATTATGAGCTAGGTAAGTGTATATGTGCATTTACTTGGAAAGTTTTTACAGAGTTGTATCGCAAAAGATTACAAATATCCCACTTGTGACTCCTACTGCAATCGATTCGAGATCTGCTTCTACCAAAGACACTAGACACTGCAGTCTGTCACTTGTTAGTCTGTTAATCAGTTTAAAGATGCTATTCTTACAAAATATTGTAAGATCAATAGGCTTATATGTTAGGAAAAGTGTTAATCTAACCTATGTATAACATGAAAAGCAAAGTGATGCAGTTATTTTATAATGTTGATAGTTAAGCATGTTTGAAAAAATCCATTGCTGTTGATGTTTTTGTGTCATTAACTCTTTGACCATAACAAACTCAGCTTTAGGAAAAAAAAAAAAAAAGGAAGAAAAAGGAAGAAAAAACCAAAAACATTCAGCAAAATTGTGTAAAATCAGAATCCTGGTTCCCTGTATTGGAAAGGCTGAGACATTTTACTTCTGATGTTCTTTAAATTTGAAACCAAATGTATACATACATACATATGTAAACTCATAAATTTTAACACACATATAAAAATAAATAGCAAGTTTTAAAACAAGACTATTTTTCCTTTTTTAAAGGCTGTGTTATTCCAGGGCTCCAGGAGGTGAGAATGATATTATTAAGCATAAATTTGCTACCCGCAAGAAAAAAAAGAAAAAAAAAAAGGAAGTGAAAACAAACTTTCTTATGAAAATCTTATGATTTCCTTCTTAAAAGGGGGGGGGGAAAACAGAACAAAACAAACAAACAAACAAACAAGAAACAAAAACACAAACAAAAAACCAACCCAAACCAAACAAAAAAAACCAAACAAAACCAAAACAAAAAAAACGCACACAAGCAGAAAAACCCTAAAACCACAAACTTGAGTGGTAGACATGTCTAGTAGGATCTCAGGTCCCAGGCACTTTTCCTTCCTTAAGATCAGGTTCAGAGTTCTGACACAAAAAGTACTGAGGATCAGAACAACTGTGTTAGACTCAAGTTTGGAGAAAAACATAATTTTGTATGTGGCTATAATACAGTTTTTGGTACTTTTGCTGTCTGTGGATACCAATTTACCTGGAAGACATAAGCACATGAAGAGTGCTAGACTGCAGGATTTATTCTCCTTAGTTTTGCTGTAGTTGCTTGCTATAGATGGACCTTGACAATATAGCAAAAGGAAAAGGCTGAGACAATAATGGATCTTTAATGGGAAGGAATACACAAGTATCATGTTAGACAGAGGCCAACAAAGAGATCAAATGAATTATGTTCTTCCTATTAACTACAAACTGTAAAGAAGTCGTGAATACGGGCAACCAGCCAAGCCCCTGATACACATCTAATAAAAAATGCAGGTCTTCCAGAACCTTGAGTGGATTTCAGGGGCCTGAGCACCATCTCAGGACAGACCTTGTAATATCCTCATTGTATTTCTGCCTTTTATACTTATCCTCCAATCTTTGCAACAAAAAGTGTACAAAATTTGATTTGAAAATCAAATCCTAATTCTCACTTTGACTGTTTTTCGAGGCATCCTTTTACTTCCCTGTGGTTTTAATTAGAGCTTTGGGTCTATTTCAAATCAATCCTTTTTTTTTTTTTTTCCCTGTGGAAAGATCTTTCAGCTCCTCAAGTTTTAATTTCATGCACACTTAAATGATTTTAAAATTCTTACATTTTAATGGTATTAGAATTAACTGCCTGTTTCCACCACCATGTGTGGAAAGAGCCTTCTCTTTCTGTATTGCAACACTCCTTCCTTTCTTCTGAAAGTTCCTCAAAAGCATACTGAGACTTTCTTACTTTCTTTTTCCTTGAAAAATAGCTTTTTCTTTTATATAATTATATTGCTTAAGGTTTCAGTAGAGTGCTTAGCGGGTTGCCCCTAACTGGATGGCAGGTACTCACCAAAGCTGTTGTATCACTCCTCTTCAAAACAGGACAGAGAAGAGAAAAATAACAAAGGTTCATGGTTTTAGATAAGAAGTGGGAGAGGTCACTCACCAAATACCATCACGGGCAAAACAGACTCAATTTGGGGATATTAATTGAATTTATTATTAAAAAAAACAGAACAGAATAATGACAGGTAAAATAAATCTTAAAAACACCTTCCTCCCACCCCTCCTTCCTTCCCAGCTCTTTCTTCTCCCCCCCGGTAGGGTAGGGAGACAGAGAATGGGGGTTGTGGTCAGTTCATCACACATTGTTTCTGCCGTTGCACAGGAAAAGGAGTCAGAGTCCTTCCCCTTCTCCAGTGTGAGGCCCCTCCCACAGGAGACAGTCCTCTAAGAACTTCTGCGATGTGAGTCCATCCCTTGGGCAACTATTCTTCACAAACTGCTGCAGCGTGAGTCACTCTTCCACAGGGATCAGTCCTTCAGGCACAGGCTGCTCCAATGTGGGACCCACAGGGTCACAAATCCTGCCAATAAACCTGCTCCAGTGTGAGCTCCTCTCTCCATAGGGGCACAGATGCCTGCCAGGACCCTGCTCAAGCATGGGCCTCTCATGGAGTCACAACCTCTTTCATGCATCCTGCATCCTTTCACGTAAACTCTTTCATGCATCCTGCTCCTGTGTGGGCTCCTCCAGGGCCTGCAGGTGGATCTCTGATCCCCCATGGACCTCCATTGGTTGCAAGGACACAGCTGCCTCACCACGGGCTGTACCTCAGGCTGCAGGGGAATCTCTGCTCCAGCACCTGGAGCTCCTCCTTCCCCTTCTTCTGCACTGACCTGGGTGTCTGCAGAGTTGTTCATATGTCCTCACTACACGCTCCTTTGGCTGCAAATACCTCTGCACAATAATATTTTTTTTTCTTCTTAAATATGTTATCACAGAGGCTTTATTATCACTCCTGATTGTCTCAGCCTTGAGACAATCAAGGATGGACCCATCAAGTGCTTGGACAATCAAGTGCTGGGTCCATCCTGGAGCTGGCTGGAATTGGTTCTTCAGGACACAGGGGAACTTTGCAGTAGCTTCTCACAGAAGCCACCCCTGTAGCCCCCCTGCTGCCAAAACTTGGCCATGCAGACACAAGACAAGCATATACACCGCGATACGCTCTTTCTCTCATCTAAATGCCCATTATTGGATCAATGTTGCCAAAAAATCTCTCTCGGCACCTTAACTACCAGATGAGCAGCAGACTATGACTTTCATGCATCTGGTCCCTGACAGCTGTCAATATCCCTCATGGCACTTCAGCCCCTCATGCTCCAGAAAGATTGTGAGATATATTGGCTTTAACAGGAGACTCTACACAATTATGTAAATTTAAAATGAGAGGTTTGCTTCTCTTCCCATTTTTGTGCCTTTTTTTTTTTTATAGAGTAGTAAAAAAGGCAGCTTCTTTCATGACATGCCACTCTGATTATCCTAAAAATAGATTATACTCTGCCCTGAAGAGCCTATTCTCACATTCTTTATTAAATCAGTTCCTTTTTTGAGATAAAGACCATAGTTATGTCTTACTTTTTTTACATAAAGAAATAGATCCTCTCTTCCTTCAGAAGGCAACCTAGTTCCAAATTTACCTGAAGTAAATGGTGTCTAGATTTATCACGCACCTCATTAAATACAGTTAAATTCTTCCATGTATTAAGTGGTATTTCTTTGTGAAATACTGACTTGGAAAAATGCTACAAGTTAGCAAAAACTAAATAGAAAAGGAAAGCAAAAGACATAATAAGGATTCATTGACTGTAAAATGTATTTCAGATACTGTAAACACACTTTCAGGTAAGTAAGAAAGACGCTATTTCTCTACAGTTATGGTTATTGCTACATCACTAGTGGCATAGCTTAACAATTTCTTAATTATCTTTGAACATCTTTTTCATTTGGCTATTAGGAACACAAATCTATTTAGTCATGTAGAACATGTCACTGACAATAGCTGTATTATCAAGCACAATAATGAGTCAAAGTATGTTTGATGATTACTTTTATATTTTGTTAATCTCAACTCACAGTAATGAAGAAGCATTACCAAAATTTTCTCAACACAAATTTAGCAAGAAAAGTTTCATCACAAATTTGGTCCTAATTTTTTAACCATCTTTTCTCTCCCAACTTTTTCATGAAGAAGAAAACTTCTCTGACCCATTTCTTAGAATCTGCAGCTACCTCCCGTGGAACTTTCTCCAGCACTACTACTGCAGAGTGTCACAGCTACTGAGTGCTAAACGTTCACCAGCTTTTTTTTATTATTATTATTTTTACTCAATGTCAGCATTCATTTCTCTGAAAAAAATTGACAGGATTATCTCATTTAAATCTCCCTAAAAATCCTGTTCATAAAAACCGGTGTTACATAACTTTATTCTAAGAAAAGGAAGTTTTAATGGCCAAGTTTGCATACAGAATTCAGAAAGGCCTCCGGAGAAAGTTCTTGCACTGAACCTGCAGAATCCTGAAGAAAACATTCCCAAAGCAAATCTGGAATACTGAATTTGCGAGCCTGAATTTCTTTTTCTTCTCATGTATATGTAATAGTGATTCATCTGGCAGGTATGGGCCATGAACCATGCTAAAGAATTTTCCAATTGCAGCAGAAATGCACTATAATGAGTCCCATAAAAATCACTAAGTCTGACATTGGAAGGACATTGGGAATATTAAAATTGAGATTCAGGTGTCTGGAGAGCATGGGTGTACATTACCATACATTTCCCTAAGCCTGTAAACTATTCTTGTCCTGTTGCAATTTGCACACTGCAGCAATTAATTGTGGATCATTTTTATAGGATAATGGTGAGTATAATCAGTCAAATTTAATTGACAGCCCACTGGAACTTAAGGGGATTTGATTTTTTAGAGTTTTGAATCTTTGGAAACCTCAAATTAAAGGCAGTCAATTAAGACTGATACCATCAAAACTGTCCAATTAATCACAATTTGTTTACCAATGCACTATATAAGACAGTGATTTCCCCACATCCTGCTGTACCAAATACTATAATGTCAAATAGATATTTTCTTGCTGCATTTTATTTTTAAGGTGGGTTTTCATTTTCTTTCCTATCCCACTGGCAATATGAGTAGTTCATTATGACTTATTCTTTTCATTCACGTGCAATGCTTCAACTATTAATATTTTCTTTTTCTAATATACTTTATGTAGATAACATATGTAACATTTCATGACTGAAATTACAACTTCATTTATCCTACTACCCTATTATTTGTTTACACATGATTTGCTGAAACCTGTAGTAGAAGAGTACCTGATAATTTGCCTGTTGCTTGTTACTTTCTCATATCCTTGGTAGGATTCGTCGGTCAATTAGATTTCAATTACAAAAGTCAATAATTTCTTACTTTTTCTTGGACTTTGGATTTGGTTTATGTGAGGTAAAACCAGAAGTGAAGTCCGAGTTGTGCAGTTCTTCAAGCCATGCAGGCTTTCCCATCTATCTACATTTGCTCAAATTGATGAATAATGAAAGAGATATGCCTGATGAATTAATAGGCTTCAGAACAATCGCATTGCCTCCTCAAAATCTTTCAGACTCACGGGAGAATTTTCCATTGATGTTATTCCAATATACCCTTCGACAACATTACAATGTGAGACGTCTGTGTGCTTGTACCAGTGTGTTCATGCACATATCCCTAGTGTGGGAAATCATGAGAGGGGGTCCTCAAGGTATTTACTTAAGCTAAATAGAGGTTTTCTGAAAAGGCGCTGTACTTTTAAGAATCATAATTTCTCTGAATGTTTATTTTTATTTAAACTGAAATACTTCTGTGCCTACAATGGTCTGGTTTGAATGAGACCTTATAACGAGCATCCTACTCCTCTGAATTTCTGTTATTTTTCCCTTTGCAGCTCTTGCTGGAATGAAGAGAAGGAGGGGGCCAACAAAGCTGGTGAAAGGTCTGGAAGGAATGTCCTGCGAGGAGCAGCTGAGGACTCTGGGCTTGTCTAATTTGGAGGAAAGGAAGATGAGGGGTGACCTGCTTGCTCCCTACAACCTTTCTGAGAAGGGGAAACTGAGGGGGAGGTGCTGAGCTCCTCTTCCTGGTATCCAGTGACACAATGCATGACAAGAGCTTAAAGCTGCACCAGGGATGATTCAGACTGGAAATAAGGAAAAACATTAATTTGACATTTCACCGAAATGTCAAACCCTGGAACAGGCTGCCCAGAGAGGTGCTCAATGTGCCAAATATGTCAGTGTTTAAGGGGCGTTTGAACAATGACTTTAACGACGTGCTTTAACTTTTGATAAACTCTGAATTGGTCAGGCATTTGGACTAGGTGATCTCTGTAAGTTCCTTTCAACTGAAATAATCTATTCTATTCTAAAGTCTTTAAAGGTGGGTCAAGATTAGCATTTTAGTCTGGACTAGGAGTGTGTATTTGAATAAAATTGTTTGACTGGCTGCAGGGGTGTGTTTAGTGAGGATATTTGGTCCAGAGCACTGATCACTCTACAGATCCACTCTTCAGGGACACACACACTGACTAGCAATGTTACTACCTAGTGTCACTTCTAACTGCTGAGAAACAAAGAGTAGGGAAGGTCAGAGAAGGGTAATGACTTCCAATTAATAATTGGAAGTTCGTGCTTTGTTGTTGTTGTTGGTTTGTTTTTTGTTTTCTTTTTCCTCACTGCAAATTTCGGATTATCCGCCTCCATAAATTTCAAAGAACTACCAAATATTGAAAAAAAATGGAAAAAGTGATAAGATAAAACTGGCTCTGTGTGTAGACATGTCAGTTTTGGGTACAACAGCTTTGTCAGTGCTTTATAAAGTGTTGATAAAGGTATAGTTCCATGTCCAGAAAGAGAAGGCTTTAATATTATTTGAAAAAATCAAGGAAAACTACAAGAATTGGAAAAATACCTTCTGTAATATTAGTTTAAAATATGGAGTTTTAAGAAGAAAATTAGTCCTGAAAGAAGAAGGACAGAGAGCTGCGAGGTATCTGATGCTATCAAATGCAAAATAAAAAAAAAATAAAAATTCCCTTACTTCTTGCACCCAGTTAAAGCTTTAACACCAGGTTTCTCGTGTTTCTTGTTCAGTGCAAAATGAAAGACCCTTTCCACATTACAAAAATATCACATGGCCTGTTTCGGTAACAGCATTTGTTATATGCTTAAAGACCAAACCTGTAACACAGCTTTTATATCTGAATAGCTCATTCAAAGCTGCCCAAACCCCAAAAATCAACCCAGTGGAAAATCTTTTACCAATAAAATTTTACCAAAAAATTGGTAGTAAGTCCTGTAGTAATATCTGCGGTCATTTTGCTTCTAGGAGAAGAAAAATCATGTAGGTTTTTCTTAACTCTCTCTTTGATTCATGACTCTACAACCTTGTGTCAGAAGTCTTTGGGAAGTACTGTATTTTAGTAAAACTGTCACACCGCAGAAACCTACTTCAGGAAACCAACCAGAAAAACTCTGAGAATTCTAACACTTGAGTTAGCATAAAACCTCTTTTACCCGTTCATCTTGTTCTGAAATAAGACCAGACAAACCAATACAAGCCATTGACCATTACAAGCGAAAGGTATAAACATTTCACAGCCAGATTCATCTTATGAAAAAACGCCTCAGTGTCCACACACAGTTCCGAATTTACAGCATGTTTACATCAGGTAATTAACAACTTCTAATAAAGACAAGAGTCAGACAAGCCCATAGATCATATGTTTATGTAGTCCCTTCAAAGTCTGAAACAGTTTTTAAGGGTTTCTGACAAACGGGTGCCTCTGGAATTACCTGAAGTGCTCAGGGACCCAAAAATATGAGAACATGACAGGTATAAATTTCAAACTGGAGTTCCGTTTTACCTCTGACACTGGAGGCTGTACACCAGTACTGAGCAGTATCCACAGAGCAGTCAGAGCATATGGCCTAACATAATGTATGACAAGCCCTGATTAAAATAACATCTCTTGAGGGCTGAAAAGAGGACCCTATAGCAACACTCCTATAATGTTTCACTGCTGCTCTGGTTGGGCATAAAAGTCTATTTTTATGTCTCTTAATCAACACAAGTGTAGTGCTAATAAACAGAATTTACCATGGAATTTGGGAGCTACTTGCTGTAGAAACACTATGGTAAAGTTATATTAGAGTTAGTACTGTATTTCTAAACTTACTGCAGTATGAATGGTAAAAATCTCTCTAAATAGTGCATCAGAAACAACACAATTCCTGTTCTACCTGACAGAATAGGTGGTTTGGTTTATTAAGGAAAAGACATAAGTGAAGGCAGAAGAAAGTAAGAGAGAGAAAAGGAGTAAAGAAGAAAGGAAGAAAAAGTAAAGAAGGATGGAAAGAGAAAAATACAGGGAGTAGGATGAAGATAGGGTTGATTCAGATCCTTCCTAGCTAAAAATCCAGATTATCTAAATGCCACAGCTGCATATATGACTGAACATTGGTACCCAACACTACCTTTCCCAGGGCAACTGGAAAGTAATTGTTGCCATGACCTGCCCAGAAGTTTCCCGCGTTGCTTTTCAAGCCCAGAAACGCTGTGCTATGAACAACCCGGCACTCTGAAACCTCCACATATTTGTTTCTCTCCAGGAATTTCTCTTCAGTTTCTCCATATAATCTCCGTACTTAAAACAGGCCTATAACACAAGAAAGAGTGAAAAATGTCACCACAGCTACAGCTTATTTTATCCAAAACCCCCTTTTTTTTTCCCCATTACAATTCTGAACCTGCCTTAAATCGCATTTACTGTGCCATAGAAGAAGCCCTTTACTTTCAGTCCAAACACAATTCACGTTAACAGAGAGAGACTTCCACTTACGGTACCAACATTCAATACAATCAAAAAGGCAGTAGTAAAAAAAAAAATTCAGGAGTGTTATTCCAGCTCCACAGCTCTCTTTAAAGAATTCATGAATGTAATCATGTAACTCACATCTTGCTGTAAGAATATTTTAAAACATTGAGTAGTGGCTACCAGGATGGACTCCATTTACCCTGCTGTGACTTTGCCACAATGTAGACAAACAGGATTAATAGAACAGTATTGTTAAGCAATACAGCTTCAACTTGTTGCATCTTTCAGCTAAGGATGAGTCCTGTATTCCAACTGATGGTTTCTCAAAAATTCGTGTTAGTAATATTAGACATTAAAGTATTTAGCATGAACTGGCAAAACCAGAGAGAGAATGTTTCTTAAACTGAATAATACTTCAGCCATCTACCATCTAACCTTGGCAGCATGTATATTCATTCTCATTTCAGCAAACCTCCAAAACTTCACCCAGTAATCATGTCTCACTCACATGGGACATTTCTGTTAACTTCTGTAGAAATAATCACCACTCCTGACACAGTATTCCGCTGGGTTTACATAGCTCTAGCCACAGATTTGTGCCTTTCCACCTGCATTGCATCAAAAAGCACATTTACACTCACTGTAGCCATTTCAGATAAGCATAATGATACTGCACTTCTTAAATCCTCTGTGTACTGGTCTCCTGCTCCTCATTGCCTATTTTCCTGAGATACCATACAGTTGTCAGGAAGTTTAGATTTTTATTATCACTGGTAGCATGGATATGAATGATACTGATGTGATAAGCTGGACATCATGTTCAGCATCATTTCCTTGTGTAGATAACATACATTAAATAAAATGATGATAGAAGGTACAAAAATCGACGCAAAAATTGTTCAGTGATTGGCATTCAAGCAGAATAAATGGATTGCACTTAACTAGCTGAGGGAGAGCATTTCCCCCCTCATGAAGGAAACAGGCTTTTCAAGGATTATTGAATCTCTGCAGTTACTTAAGAAAATTAGTTCCCCAAAAAATTTTATTCCCTCTTTTCTGAATAAATCATGGTTTTGGCCAGGTTGTATGGGGCTTTGGAGCAACTTGGTCTAGTGGAAGGTGTCCCTTCCCATGGCATGGGAGTTGGAAATGATTTAACATCCCTTTCAACCCATTCTATGATTCTGTGAAATAAAATTGAATACTCCATGGCTTACTATCCCTCATCTGTGGTTTTGGTACACAAAGATTTTCAGAAACTCATTTTTCAGTTGAGGTTAAAAACATAAAAAGTCATAACATCTCAAATTGTTTGTATCTGCTGATGCCTTGGTGCGTATTCACTCTTGTGACTTACAGTTCTCTATGTATCATTTTTAGTAGTGTGAATCTAAAACAAGACAACAAGACAACATGCAGTTCAGCAGATACTTAGGCAGTAAATTCTTACTACAGCTCTGGACAAATAACAGAGTCAATAACATATTAGACTCTTCTCCCATCTCCTACTCACATCCAAATTTACTCTACCATGAATTAGTATATCAGTATAGCAGATTCTTACCTGGATGTCCACACAACACAATTACCACAACCTAAACTGTCCGCAGAAAGGCTTACAGGATGAGTAACTCCTGTCTTTGTCTTCCCAGATCCACCTGCATGCTCTTGTCATGCCTTTTTTTTCTTATTCCATGCATGTTCATTCCATTCTACCTTAAAGTGAGATACAAATAGTCTATAAAACTCTAATAAGGATGCATGGGATTTTCCTTCCTCAATCCTTCAAAACACAGATCTCTTTTTAGCTTTAACATTATATTTAGAGAATTGTAAATGGTAAAGAATGAGTGTAGGGAAATTATCATTGCAAAATTACCAATTTAGTACTACATAGCTATTTTAAAACCTTTAGATTATCCACCCAAAAATCTAAACAGCAGAAATGGAAGACAAAATACTTTTTAGGACCTATAGGAGGGTGTTTACTGTTGTTACATTTGACTCACACTTGATTAATTTCCTTGGAGAAGTACATCTACAGGAAATGCGTGGAATGTATAAAGAATATAACCTTTAGCAAGACTAGAATAAAACATTATTCCTTGCATAGGTGGAAAGCTGACAGTTTACCATGGGAATTGTGGAGAGAATTAGCTTCAAAGAGTACAGATGAAGAAAAATGTTACATGGCAAAGCACAACAATATGTGCATAAAGCTAGTAATGACTGTTATTGCCCAAGAGACACGACTGGTACTAAATGTTAGTGGAAATGGATCTTTACTTTCTCCTGTAAATCTTTATCCCTAATTAACACAAACTAAAAGCCCAGCAGAATCTTGAGTTCGGACTTGTAAACCATCATAGCAGCATCTTTCAGCCCCTGACAAATGCACTGATTTTCTTTACAGCAGTTTCCATTATAAACAATAACAGCACAGATTTAGAGGCCTAATTTCATTTGGAGGTGAGACAGTTTCATGGCCTTTCTTTCCAGAAGAGACAAAGCAGACAAAACAAGGGTGAGAAGTAATAGAGGACATGCAGCTACTTGACACTTCTGTACTATTTGCTACAACAGAATCCAGAGTTGGTTGTCAAATGGGCGGTAGTGCCCTGAAACACGATTTTAAGAACACAAGGCATGAATCCTCCTACCTAATTCTAGATTATAAAAGGAGATCAGGAAACTAATTGCTATAGATAATAACACTTAATAAAAAAAAAAACAAAAAACAATACATCCTTATGCCTTATTTTAAGATTCTCAGTCATTTTTTGTTTTCCTAGAGACTGCAAATGCAACTTTTCCAGACGGAGCCCAACATACCTGTAGTGGTTAATTCTTAATCTGATTTGAGAATCGGTGTTAACCACAGGCAGTCACTGGGAATGTCCCTAACTTTCAAATTGCTTTTTGCTATTTTAGTGGAGTCTGTAGCCATCTTAGTCGGAAAGAATAAATCTACAAGGGAGAAAACTGTTTTAAAGTATACAGTGATGATGTTGTACTCAATTTGTCAAACAACCCCGGTGACATTTAGCAGGGAAATAATTGATCAGTGAAAAATACATCAGCCAGATTTGTTAAATTATGTGTTCAGGTGTTTAGTGATGAGGCAGCTGATTTTTATTTTTGTTTTTGAAAATTGACTTACACATCACGAATTTACAGAACTGGGGTTGGATGCAATCATGATGCACATAGGACAAGCACATAAATCTGGCAAATCTACTGTTTTGTGAGCTTCTCTGAACAATATTTACAGAGACATCCTTCACACTACCTTCCTACTAACTTTCCCAAGAAATCATGCCTTGAAACAACTACAGTAGTGTAAATGGAATCAAAAGTCATCAAACTCTGCAAGAGCAGAGTGTTTTCATGTAAGTTTGGGGGGGAGTTGTGGTTTTGGGGTGGTTTTTTTTTGTTTGTTTGTTTCTTTTTGTTTGGTTGGTTTGGTTTGGTTTTTTGGGGGTGGCTGTTTTTGGGTTTTGTTGTTATTGTTTGTTTGTTTGTTTTAGGTCAGCTTTCTGTGTGTTTTGTTTTGTTGTTTGTTTTGGGGTTTTTTTTTGTTGTTGTTTTTTTTTTGTTAAGGAACTTATGGGTGTTTGTTTTCCTAGAATGACAATAGAAATAAAAAACAAAACAAAACAAAACCAAAAACTCTGTCAGTATTCCATTTGCCAAAGCAGAGATCCCCTTTCATAAATGTATTCTGCGCTGTCATAAATGGAAATCATTAGTTCCCTTTTCTTGATGTACAATAAAAAAAGAAGTTTCTTATGACCTAGTAATCAATCTGTTATGATTAATTTGCCTTATGAACTGCATTTGCTACTCATTATGACTTTAGTATTGACCTAGGAACACACTTTCACTCACAAAACCCTTCCCTGTATGTCATGGGAAAGCACCTGTTTCAATACTTTTAAACTCCCTAATCTTCCCTTTCTTACTAAAATATCTGAGTGGCTGTCCTATAATGTATTTTTTAGGGATATTGACTAGAAAGGATACACTCTTAACAAATGGCCTATTCACTGCAAAGTGAAATCAAGAGGAATTTTCTTCTCCCCCTTCAGTTTCAGACAGCTCTGGATAAGAAGTGTATTTTCAAAGCATGGTTTGGAGATACTTGGAAATCTTATTGACTGCTAGGATTCATATGAGTAAACCCCATATACACTGATTTGAACACTTAGGGCTAAGACATTGATTTTTTGCAGCAGGTTTGGTTTATTAACTGCTGTAGGATTTCAGCACCCCATGTCCAGGCTTATGCCTTAGCATTAGCATATTTTTCTGTTCTTTGTTAAATCAAATAGATTTTTTTTCAGGCTACCTAGTTGCTTCAAATTAAAACTATGATTCCCTCATGGACTTCAGCTTGCTATAGATTTTCTTAAAAATGTCAACAACCTCCTTTGCTCCAAAGAGATGAGCTCAGGCAAGATAACCTTTGCACAGACAAAGCACCTGTATTTGCTGAACCTCAGTCCAGAGTCATCTGTAAACTGCACTTAGGAAATCCCAAGTGTTTTTATGTTGTTCTGGACAGCAGAGAGAAAACATTCTATTTCTTTTCAACTGCGTAAGAATTATTATAGTTTGAAATAATAAATCATTTCAGTATTTTTTTTTTTTTTACTGTTTCTCTAGATAAGATACAGTATAACAAAAAAGATCTGATTTCCCCTATGTTCAGTTCATTAAAAATTCTGAAATCTGGGAGATTTTGAATTCAGAATAATTATCATATTTGAAGGATCCTTGTTGGGCAGGTATGTTCTTCACAGAGATGTTGATAATGATATAAACTGTCAGGAGAGTAATCCCATACATGAATGTAAACTGTCAGGAGAGTAATCCCGTACATGAATAACACAGAAGCAATTGAAGTGTAGCAGCAGTGGGTGCTGCAAAGGAAACATGATCCCTTCATCTCAAAAATTACAACATGGAAAGCTGTGGCACCAAACAAAAGCTGTGTTTCATTCACAGAATAATTTATTCTAAATATAAAACTACCAGAAACAAAAAATAAATTAGGAAAAGTCTATATGGAATTCCAGCGCTTCCTTAGGTTACAACATCTACCTCTCAGCAGTATTCATTGAAAAGCAGGTCCACATAAATAATTGTTAGTTGTTTTTTTTTTTTTTAGTTTGGTGATCAAAACACAAGAATTGTACCATTTTTAAAATAGTACTCATGTAAGAATAACTGAATTCTGTTTGGAACCATAAATATCTTCAGACTATTTGCAGCTAATTATTTTCTATGATAAATGACACAGTCATGAACATTATAGGGCAACCAGAGGCAAAATATTCACATATTCAGTGTTAATTGACATCTTTACAATAACGTTATAAGACTTCATCCCATTATCAGTGAAGCTGGTGTTATGGATTTAATTTTTTTTTTGTTTTTTTGTTTAGTTTTTTTTAGGGAGGTCATCATTAAGCTTTGCTTTAAAATACACTTTGACAAAGCTTAAATATGGGTTGTTTTGGGTGTCTGCTGGTTATAGAAGAAAAATCCTTACAAAGTGTTGAAGTGCATCACTGATAACATTGACAAACACAATTTGTGTATAAGGATATTCTAAGTGTAACAAAGTGGACAAATCACAGGTTGTGAAGTGTTTTCAGTTTCTTTAAAAACTATACAAAAAACCAAACAAACCAAAAACAAAATAAAACAAACAAACAACAAAAAAAAAGGAAAAACTATGGAAAGAATAAATACCCAAACCAATGATTTGCTTACCTTCTATTTTTTACCTTGTGTTCAAATATATGTTTATTCCAAACTTTTGTATGTTTTTTCAAATCTCACTTATTTGGAAAAAAAAATAAAAAGGAAATAAAACATCAATTCAAAGTATGCTGGGTATCAAATCCTAAATGATTCTACTGGTTCGTATTGGGGGGGAAAGAGTCATATTTTACATTAGTGGATCAAACCTTAGATATTAACTTTAATAATATTGCTTCAATATCCAGCATATTTGTGCAATGTTTTGTAATTAGAAAATTATGTTATACTGATTGAACTTAGGTAATCAAACACCTACCTTTCCCCTTCTGGAAGAGAAGTTCTGGTTCACAAGTCAGCTGGTATTTACATTCTACTCCTAAGACTTACATAAAAAGATATTTTTATGGCAAATGGAACATTTACAGGACAGAATTTCTTAATATCCTATATGAAATTAGTACCTGGAAGAGCCTTTTTAACAATATGCTATTTAAAATTGGCTAGAAAAAGCAATCTCTGGATATTAATCTTGCAAATAAGAGCCCTAGTCATAAAATAATTTTGTCCTAGACTGAAAATCCTCTCATAACAAGATGAAGAAAATCCAATGACACTATTTGCACCCAAAATACAGTTGTCATAATTTGGATTAAAAAAAAATAACTTGAATGCTGAACTACTTTAAAGCATTTCACACCGTAGGTGGAAAACTGTGTGAGGGGTTCTGGCACAGCATCACTGTAAATAAATAAATAGATAAAATTATCTTGGGGAAAACAAATCTAACTGGGTAGTTATAGAGCAAAAAGTTGGAGTTGGACAACTTGTGAAATTAGCTGCCTTCTAAAATGCAAAGTGGTCTTCCACGGATTAAGTAAGGCTGACCCCCAGAAACAGAGAAGGACAACTATAAACTTTGACTTATTCAGATGACTTTATAATCTCTGATGTCTCACCCTTAAGCAGAATGAAGCAGCCAAGATTTGTAGATACTTTTGGTTGAAAGGGGTGACAAAAGTCAGAGGGTCCACAAAAACTTACAAAGTTTTATTAGTAAATTCCACAGTTGGCATGGAAATTGGTATGTTAATCCCTTCAAGGTAGTGAGTTTTGGATAATGGGGTAGAGTGAAAGGGGAAAGAGAGGGGGATGGATTAAAGAGGGGTGACAGAGAGAAAGGAAGAGATCTCTAACCCTGGCTCCAACCGATGTGGTACCCAGAGTCTCAGGGCACAGGGCACCAGAGCTTAATGGGAACATCTTTCATAGAAAAGTTTTGCCTGTCCTGAAGATCATTTTCTCACTTTCTATGAAAATTGTTTATCACGTGCAGTCCATTCACGTGCCCACTTCTTGATCTCATTCCTGCACTGGCACTGTGCTGAGTTGTGCTTATCTCCAGGAGCCAGAACAAGGATGTTTGTCCCAGAAAAGTGATGTCCTATCTCTGTATAGCCTCCACAGCTATCTGGCTATTGGTGTTTGAGACATAAACATTAGCCTCTTTTATCTTCTAGTCTTCTATGTAGTCTTTCCACCTTGGAAAACAGATGAGGTTAATGAAAAATTTCTTACTGACTTCAGTGGCTCGTGGTCACACAGTTGTCAAAAACAGATTTAGCTACAACATGTGATGCAGCTGGCCACTGACAAAGATATAGACCATGTTGTCACACAAGGTTAAATAAAGTAATGAGGGGAACCAAGGCTTGATTTTTGTGAGACATGTTTTTGTTTTCATTTTTCCATCTAACTTCTGCAATCATTTGGAAATTGTTTCTCTGATAAACATATTTTTCACATTTGTGTTTGCCAGTTGGATGAGAGCCCGCTGCTACCAAATTACCAAATTAAGGTTACCTTTGGAAGAACTCCCTGCTCCTAGTTCTATTTCTCCTAGTCTCTTTCTATGAGTTTGAAGTATCCCCGGTAGATACTGATAGACATTAATTTGCAGTTTTAGGGTGGAAAGACTGTTACTTTGAGCAACAGGATCAGAATTAGCAAATTATTAACTATCATAAATACAGTAACCTTGGAAAGTTGTAGAGCCATAAAACACGGATCACAAAGACAACTCTCCGGATGAAAAAGGATTTGATGTTAACAAGGAGCAGAGCACCATCAGTCTTCCTGAGAGATGGACATAGATTAATCTGCTGTACAGAGGTTCACAGCAAATCATGGGATGTCTGCCTTTCTTTACACCAAAATGCTACTCCCTCCACTTATCAGATTTTTCTCTTAAACACAGATTAATCTCTTCCTTCTTATGGTGGTGAACTCAGTCTACCTTTGCTGAACTCTAATAACTACCTTTAAATTTTATTCTACTGTATTTTGTCCTAAAAATTTTCACCAATACGGTGTTATTTGGTTGGGGGTTTTTTAATTTATTTTAAATAGATCAAGTTAAGAAATAGTGGCCTTACTGTATTTTGATGAGAAACAATGAAACTTACCTTTTTAAAAATAATTCGCATGCAACTTTTTCAAGAAAATATATTTTGTTTGACTATTCAACCTATAGCTTTTGTATATCACATAAATCTGATCCTGGACATCAGTGATAAAAGTAACCGTAAAAACTCATTCCTTACTTTTTAGTTGTGGAGTACAACTAAAACTTTCAAACTGCTCTTTATGGGTTTTATCTTGACTTCTGTGCAATACTGTCAGTTTTGAGTTGAAGTTGTATTTGAATTTCTCCAGAGGATTCATTGATTTTTTTTACTAATAAAAAAGCCTGGGGCCCTCAAATCTTTCATTGTCATATATACATTTTTTAAAATTTAAATTTTAATTAACCACATTTGATTCTGCTTACTTTATCCTTATGTTTATTTCTACCTACTTAGCCCATCATTTTAGTGGTTTTTTTATAATTTTAGCTCTCCCATTTTATATAACCCCTTAAGGAAAAATTTGACAACATTGTAAATTTAAGTGTAAGCCACAAAAAAAATTCAAAAGAAATAAAACATTTTGTACTTTAATAATTCTTATGAATATCTATAATCAGAAATGTTCGACTAAGTTTGAGAGACCTGTGAACTTTTGCTATCAACACAATTGGACAGTAGTTAAGGTACCTACTTAATGATGTTTTAAGTACTGACCTGATACTCAGAATATGTGTTTCTGTCATAGACCCCTTGCATAGCGGCTTAATATCACTTTTACTCCTCTACAACACTAAATATAGCATTATTAGGTACCACATCCACCAAACAATAATTATGACCTTTTCCAAATGTTTATTTGACTTTAATCAAGCCCAGAACAATTTCACATTTGCTATATGACTACCTGAGGTGTTAAATCTCAGCATCATATTTATGTATTGACATGATATTTTAACTAGACTCACTTAAATAATTTAATACTGTTGAATTATCAAAATAAGGACCTTAAAAGCATTTATATATAATTCTGTTCCTATACCAAGTAAATTTGGACAAAAGACGCAAAAGCTCATGGGAGGTTTCATGAAGACTCTTTGGGAGAAGCAGGGAAAAAGCTGGAATAATAAAAAAGCAAGGAATGATGGTGTTCTATGTAATGGTAATGATTACATCTTCTATTAATTACACAATGAAAAATTTGTATATAATTTGTATGACTTGAAAGCACATCATAGGAAACTACAGGTTTTAGGGAATTGTAAGCATTAATGCTTTCTGCTCTGCTTTATCCTTACCAAGTGGGAAGAGGTCAGCTGGTTAAGTTGTTTTTTTTTCTATGACAAATACTAGAACATAAGTAAATGTCACAAGAAGAATCTGTTAGTTTTTACCTGTTAAATGAGCTTAAAAACTTATTTAATTGAAAAGGGAAAATTTGTCAGAAACATTCTCCACAAAAATAATCTCCCATGTCCAAATATAATGTGAGGGTGCATTTAGCTATGTGATGTCTTGAGCTCCTTACAGCTCCCATAAGTCCCTTAGAGCCCTATAATACCTTGCACATTATAGTCCTATGCATAAAATTCTGATAAACGTGTCTTTGCTGAGTAGTTCTACAGCAAGCCAGAGTGAAAAACTGTTTAAGGCTGTATTTTCACCTCTTAGAAAAGCTCTACCAAACTTTCATTGTTTTCTGCTCCTGTGATTCAAGCCACCATGTATTACATTCAATTTGATGGACTCCTCACAAGTTCACTTTAAGTATTTCAATGAGCAATTTCTCCAAGCACCATAACAGAAATGCCTGTTGAAATATCTTTACCACCCCAGTGACAGAGGTAAGATTCTTACTGTAACTGTAACTCCTACTGTAACATAACAACAGATTTAACAAAGCAGTGTTTCGCATCCATGAAGTCTTGTAATGCTTTCTTACAACGGGTTAGAACAGCTTCCTGGTTTATTTATAATCTGAAGTGAAATATACTTCACACTGATAGCACAATTAGAGTTCTGACAACCAAAGGTTCTCGCCAGTAATTCAAACCCCAGAAACAATCCTTTTCCGGGTTTTATTGCCAAAGCTCATGAATGGACTATTCTTTGCTTGCATGGGTAACAATCCTGCTAGGGATCACAAAATTCTGACTGTAGCAATAAAGTGCTTCTGACATCAGCCACTGGAGCAGCAAATAACCTGAAATTTGCCAAACCCTCTAGTCTTGAAAGTAATAATTCAGAAATGCATTGTATTTTTGTTTAGAAGCAGCTGAAGGATTTCAGAACTACCTACCAATCCTCTTCATCCTTGTAAACTTCAGTAAATATAATAGAAACAAACTTTTATTTTTCTACCAAAAAAAAATCTCAAATATTGATTCTCTGCCTTGTTTTTTAAAATTATTTTATTTTTATATTACACAAAATTTATCTGTCTCTTCTTCCTTCCTCCTAACCTCTCTTAACAAGAGGGTCTTGTCAAAATTTGCATCAAGACATAAGGGAATATGTGGCTGCTGTGTCATGTTCCTGTACGTAGCACAGGAATTTCAGTGCTGAAATTTCAAAGTTTGCTATCAGCCCCCTCCTGCAGTCAGTTAAACTCCCTCTGAGCGTATTCCTCAATCAACATTCCCTTACATCCAACAGCCAGTTAGACTCGATCTGTGACACCTACCCCTCACACCTGACAGTCCTACCGGTTTTCAATCTACCTCCTAATTCCCCAGTGCAGTCCATATCCCATCACTCTGACTGAAAAGATGCTGTGCCAAACTGTCAGAAGCCTTGCAAGAGTAAAGGTAAGCCACTTACTCGGTCTTCCTCTTGTCCACGGAGTTAACCACTTTGATCACATTAGTCTAGCATAATTTAACCATGGTTTTGCCAGTCACTTTCCAAAATGCAACATATCCCAAGTAATATATCATCTGTAAAACAAGGCCTGTAGGTTCTTTCTGATCTCAGAGACTCATCTTCTTCCTTTAGATTTGGAGGGGGGGGGGGGGAAATCACTTTTATGGATGTCTTCCTCTCCGAGTCTCTTCTTATGTGAAATCCAGTTCTCCATACGTCTTCCAGATCACTCCTAATTGAGTAAAGGAAGATAAGACATTCACTGCATCAGTGGCAATAGGGAAAAAAATTTGTGAGAGGGACAAGAAAGTATGGTTTGTCTTCTTCCTTATTTGGCATAACTGTTCTTTTGACCTTTTGGATGATCTCAGTATGAACAATTTTTCCATCTTCAGACTTTAAGGAATTTTAAATGTAGCTGGGAGCTGGGAACATTTGGTAGTTTTACTTATTTTTTCCACTCAATAGAAGGATAAAAAAATGTGGTATTTTCAGACCTCTGATCTTGCAGACCTGAAGTTAGAACTTACTGGGAGATTAAGTCATGATGCTTCTTGCAATATCATCATCATGGCTAGGCTTCCCGAACGAAGATTTAGGAAGGGCTCTACCCACATTTGCTACAAGAGCGCTGGTGGCTAAAGGGGCCAATGCAAGATAGACAAGATCAGTTGCAAAGGGCACAGCAGAAAGACTCCTTGGATGGTATCGGCAAGACACGATTCTTTCTGTGTTGTCTTTTCTCTTCAATGGTGATCCTGCGTGTGCTCTCAAAGGAAACAGCAGCATTATATCTGGTGTGTCTCCAGGCCTCCTGGTTGGAGGCCAGGGTAGATCAGTGATGAAGATCCACAGGACCAAGGTTGAGATGTTGTTTCAGGGAGTCCTTGTATCTCCTCTTTGGGGCTCCTCTCTTGTGGCAGCCGGTGGCAAGTTCACCATAAAACAGGATCTTAGGGAGGTGGTGGTCCTTCATCCTTGAGATGTGCCCTGCCCAGCGCAGCTGAATTCTTAGCAACATGACCTCAATACTTGTGACTGCTGCTTGTTCTAGAACAGATGTATTGGTCACATAATCTGACCAGGGGATGTTTAGGATTGTACGGAAACAGCGTTGATGGAAGCGTTCGAGGAGTCACAGGTGGTGGTGGTAGATGACCCATAATTCAGACCCATATAAAACAGTAGACAGCACAATGGCTTTGTAAACACTGATCTTTGCACTTTTCTTCAAGTGTTTATTTCGCCAAACACAGTACACTCTGTTCTTTTTCAGAGTTTTCCAAAAGCACTATATGCCTTTGCTAACCTGTTGTCTATCTCTCTGTCAATCTTACCATCCGAGGAGATGAGGCTACCAAGGTAATTAAACTGCTGGACTGATTTGAGCTCTGATTGGCCAATGGTGATACGGGGATGATGGAAGACTTCCCGAGGTGCAGACTGATAGAAAACTTCTGTCATCTCCAGGCTGACTTCCAGCCCAGAGAGCTCAGCAGCCTCAGCAAAGCAGGATGTTAAACACTGCAGAGCTGCTTCTGTGTGAGCGACGAGGGCAGCGGCGGCAGTGTAAAGCAGCTCCCAGACAAGATGGTTTAAGGTCTCAATATAGGTCTTCAGTTGCCTTAGGTTGAATTAGGTTGATTTTAAAGTGGGATACTTAAAACAGCCTAATCCATGCCCTGCGGCTTGTAGGTGGCTGTGTGGGTGTAAGTGGACCTAAGAGGCACAGAGATTTCAGAACCACTGTTTCTGTACTGCAAAGGGTGATTAATTCTCATTGAGTAGAACCTACTTCACTTACCCTGATAATATTGTGTTCCTTCATTGCTAGGAAAAGGGAGGAAAAGATTTGTCATAACAAGTAAGCAAGCATCCAGCTTGGTAGCTCAAGATATCATCTCACTTTATGAAATTACTCTGCATCCTGTTCTACAATAAAGAAAAAGCAATGTGTTTTCCAAACCATGCAATAATATTGATTTTTTCCCTTTATTTTTAAGTGGAGTTGGCTCTTCAAAACATAACAACATAGAATATCACTCATCTGAAGCAGCTGCAATGTTTAATCATTCGGAACAGACCCAAATAATATGAAAAAAATTCAATTTATTCACCTAAACCAACAAGCAGCTCTGGAACATCTTGAGGGAAAAAGATACAGACCAAGTAGATCCTTGAATGATTACTTGTGCTATACAATCTGTCTACCTCCTACTCTATTCTCCGTATTTTTCCTCCTCTTTACTTCTGCCTTTAGGAGAGCTACTCCAGAGCTTCACATGCCCATCCCACACCCAGGCACTTCTAACTGCCCTTATACTTACAGTCACCTCTTTCTTCCTGTGAAAGAAGTTTCCTACATACAGAGAAGTGACTTTGAAAGCTCCATAGGATACTGTCTTTAAAATCTTACCAAAAACACTTACATAGTACTTATATATGGACTTAATAACAAAATAATTAATTTTTTGACAGTTGGGTTTTTTTTGCCGAATCTAGATTGGCCCTCTAAGGCTTTGCCTCAGGTGTATTGATTGTTTCAGATTTCAGACACTTTCTTAGCTATAAAACAATCATTCAATTACAAGCCCTTCAAAAGTCATTCTTTTTTGAAGTACAAGCCAGAATTATCCAAATTTCCCAAAGTCATCATGTTCTGTTGCTCCTTAACATGTTAAAGGGTCTTCTGAGCAATCCACTAAGAATCATCCTCTGATGATTCAATGCCATTTATATGCAGGGTGATTTAAACAGGTCAATACAACAATGCAATGTAACTTTCACCAAGAAACACGTCTGCTCTGGCAGGCTGGGCAGCTCAACTCTACCCCTGCTCCTACACCTTGGTCAAACACTGAGCAGCCCAGGGTCACAGCTAACAGGACTGGCAGCAGTTCCACAGTCATGCAGTAAGGAACAGGACCATATAACACTGACTGGTAGGAAGGCCTGAGTTTTTTACACTCTAGTTGGCTGCCAAGCTGTATAGAGTGATTCCTGGGAATTATTTTAAGAGTTGAAAGTGCAAAAGGAGAAAGATTGGATATTGCTGCCAGAACACAAAAATATGTCTTGTGGAGGAAGGAATATTGTATAGTAAAAGCAAAAGGGGCACTTTGGAAATCTGACAGCGTGGAGAGGCCTGAGTAAGAAGACAGAGAAATATGGACATCAAGAAAGCTTTAAGAGAGGGGGGGATATTAAACAGGGTTCTTTTGACTAATTCTCACAATTCTTCCACCAAATTTATAACACGGGAGTCCTACAAAAACGGGTGGGTGAGATAATGGTAAATGTCATAAAAACAACTCACTTCCAAACAGCTGCTTTACTATTACTCTATGGGCTGCAGTAGGTTGACTCATCTCTTAGGGACATCTGTCTCGTGCAGCTGCACAGGCTTCTCAAAGCTCAGTGACAAGCAGGAGTTGATACCCTGAAAATATTCAGTACACTGTGTTCTTTTACGTAAGAAGGTGGTCTCTTCACTAGAGAGTACTTTCCTACTCCAGTTGGGTGCAGACTTCTGTATCCCTGTGGACTATGACTCTCCCATTAGTTTTTGTAGAGCCTCCATCATTTTTCTTGTTCACAAACCTCATTGTGTCCAGCCCTCAACAGGGGGTTGCTCTTGTTGAGTGAGAAGAGAAAGAAAGCTGAAATCATCATTGACTCATCCCTGACAGATATAGCACTCAGTTAACCGTTCCCATTATATTAATCTGTGATATGACTGCAAGGGAACATAAATCCCAAATCTGTAAGGGTTTTTACCTCAAGGATTGTTCCCACTAAACAATCACAAAACCAGTAGTTGGCAAGAATGACCAGTACTAAGTTTCTCATCAGAAAGGAAAAAAACTAAACAAAACAAAATAACAATGGGAATAATAAACAAAAAACAACAATAAAACCAACAACAACAAAAGAAAAAAAAAAAGCCAACCAAACAAAAATCAAAACAAACAAAACCAAACCAAACCAACCAACCAATCAAAAAAAAAAACCCAAAGCTAATTTTTCAGGTTCCCTGTAAATAATAGGATATTCCTACCAGCTGGGCAGTGAGGTCTATTGACCATCTGCAAGTTATCTTGTGACTTTTTAGTCTCATTCTGTGAATAATGGCTATTTCAAGGTAAGGAATCCCACAAGATGGGTTTATAGCATGCCAGACTTTATAATATAATTGCTGCTGATGAACGGATCACATACTTTTTACTATCATCTTTATTTAGTTGGTTTCATGGAGAAGCTGAAGAAGGTTATCTGTACTCCTTCAAAGAAAACTGCAAAAATCTTCTCTCTCTGATACTTCAATTTAATATACAAATCACAAAAGGACACTCAAAAAATCAAATCATCCTCATTGACCAGAAGGAATCCACCAGTTCATTCTGGTCTTTGAGATATTTATCCACTATTAACAAATAAAGGATGTAGAAGCTGTGATCCCAGCCTACTTAAAGTCTTTGCATCATTTAAATTACATTTATTTTCCCTCATTGTTAATCATAGGAGGGCAATTTTACGATATCTTTCAAGTTCTTCTCTGTATGCTGAGAGGTTAAAAATATGTCTTCAGATAATAATACAAAAAAGAATGTTTTTATGATCCTCAAGCTGTGGAACTTCAGGAAGAAAATACCAAGTAGTATGAGATTATTATATTTTATATTATTTTTACCTTATATGTTATTCCTAAGACAGATACAATAGAGATATTGGTGCACATGTTAAAAGAAAAGACAGATACATCTACTTCTCATGATTTTTTTACCCTTTTTGGGCTAAACTGATGTATAATAAGTAGAGAAATGAAAAAAATACTAATTTCCATTGAAATCTTTCTGATTTAATATATATTTCCTTTCTTTTGTAATCTAACGAAAAATTAAAATGAACGTATATCAAAATAATATTAGGTCTTATTCTGGATATAAATTTTTATCTGGGGGGGGTTGTGTGTGTTTTTTTGTTAAAGGATAAAGCAATTTTTGCAGGATTTCTTCTTCCATAGTTTTGATAGATAGATTTTTGTATTTCCTATTAATAGGTTTTTAATTTGCATGCTATGAAAAGCAAATTACTTTTAAGTTTCACCGGCATTTTGTGTTCCAACATCTATATCAAGATCTTTCACTTGGGTGAACAGAATTACGTTATCAGTGCATGAGTATTTTGATTTACCCTCCTAATGACACTTTTGAAACTTCAGTGCCAATATTTTGATGGGGATTTGTGTAGTACAGTTACCAGTCAAATGAGACACAGATAATGCAGAGGTGAAGTGCATACAAACTGTTAACTGATTTGTCATTTATTTTAGGAAGTCATAAAAATTTTGACAAATACATGAAGAGTCAAAAACACAAAAAGACAAAAACATAAAAAGACAAAAACATAAAGAGAAAAAAACATGGAAACAAAATGTATTAAAAAATTGTTGTCATTTGCACTCCTACAGGTTACTGAGGTTCAAAAAATATGACTTGTATATTTAAACCCTGTAAGATGAAGACGTGGTTTTTATATTTTTTTAGTTATTTTTAAATAACTTTAATAACTAATATTTAATCTCAAGTTAGGGAAAGGAGCAGCTGAGAGAAGAACAACGAGCCTCCCTCTTTTCCTCCAGTTTCCTGGAATAAGTTTCAAAGGTTATGGATCATTTTGCTATATTTTGAAGGGAATGCCAGTGAGAATATACAACATCACAATTCAAAGAAACACACCTCTCAGAGAATGTAGATTGATACACAATCAAATCCCCATTATTTCCTAAACAAACAGCTAAAATAACTTACTCTCAGCATCCATTGCTGTGTGTTCCACTCTGATACACAGAACTTTCCCCAAGTAATCACTGCAGACTTTAAATATTACTTCAGGTCTGTAATACAACTTCAAAAATATTAATCTACCTATACATGAGCACTTTTCTGCGGCTTAAATAGGAATCGATAATAGAACTTCCTGATATTTCATGGGCCATGAAAATCACATTCTTCTTTTCCTCCAGTAAGACCTTAGCCCTTTCCTTTGCCCTGGCATTTCATGCTTTCTCTTCCCCAGGGTGATGACATTCACTAGCAACAATTTATTAGAAGCACATGTGTGAATCTGAGTATTCAAATTTACCAGCAGTATCAGAAGTAAGGGTCCAGGGGATCTTTATCACTTTCTAGTATTCTGACAAATCTCTCTGAGCAATATGAACAGATGTGGAGCAGTTTTACCACGAGAGTGCAGGTACCCGAACTGCCAAAAATCTGTGTTATTGAAATGAGTTGAAATATGGATATCATCTCAAAATAGAGAAAGCTCTTACCATTGTCTGAGCTCTTCCAGAATCTGTTACAATAATTCCCGCTGAATGCAGAGATGCCTACCTGATTAAAAGAAGAGCTGATGAATTGAAGGCTTCCCAGCTGCTAAGCTCAGCCACAAAGTCACTGATGACTTCAACAGATGGTCATGCTTTTAGGCCATTGAGAACTTTATGAGCCATTTATCCTCCTTCAGGCAACTCATCATGTGAAATAAGGAACAGAATGATGTACTAATGTGTTTTGTAACCAAATGCTCTGGGACACGTCTTCCCTGAGTGGCATCCAAATCCCCTCCACTTGAGCAACAGCTACAGACAAAAAATTAGAGGATTTAAATAAAAAGAAGAAGTCAGTAAAACATTTTGAACAGTATTACAGAAACAGTGTTTTCTCATCTGAAATAAAGATACGTTTAGCTAGCTTTTGTGAAAGGGCCTTTATAAAGGTTATGAAGGCAAAAACTTTCTTTTTCAACCCTATTTTCATTAAATTTAATAGCTGCAACAAAGGTATTCACTGAAGAGCCTCTTACTTCAAAATCAGTTCCTGGGTTTGAGAATAACTACAGTTGTTCTTGCCTAGAGTCAAGTGATCAGACAGCACCGTGACAAAATCTTCCCATGCAATTTTCATAGCACGGGTTTCTTGCTGACAAAAGACAAAGTTAATGAGATAAAGAACAAACTGAATTGGTGTGTACTGTAAAAAAAAATGCTCCTACGTGAAGGATCTTCTTTCTTTCTTTAAAAAAAAAAAATCAGTTAAAGCCACTGTTTTTATATATATATGTGAATATATGTCATATGAATATGGGATATGTTCTGGAAAAATTTGGATCACATCCAATCAGTTCTACCAAAGAGATCAGTGTGTTCCCCAGACAGGACATTTAAATCAATGACTTGTTTCTCCAAAAAGTATTCTAATGTTTGTGAGTGGCGAGTCTCTTCAGGGAAAGGAGGCATGTGTGTGTTCTGGGACCG
Organism: Corapipo altera; assembly: GCF_003945725.1. NCBI lineage: Eukaryota > Metazoa > Chordata > Aves > Passeriformes > Pipridae > Corapipo > Corapipo altera. The sequence continues at coordinate 3,810,566 of NW_020884918.1, forward strand.
CAGTAATTAGGGATCTGTGTCTAAATTAACACTTCTAAAAGGTTACTAAAAGAGAACTGAAAGAAGGTGGGGGAAATCTCTTTTAATTAATGGATTCATTATTCGCCACTGTTAGTCCAATCACAGTCTGAAATAGTAGTAAGGAATGCAATCAATTTATGCCTTCACATCCTTTCCATGCCGACTATGTGGGCAAATGGACAATGAAAGACACTTTACATCCCATACAAGATACTAATTTCATTCTCTTTTTAGGATCAGGTCTGAATTCGATCTTTCCAGTTATAAAGAGGTTATTCACCCAAGAATATCTTGCAAGCTCAAAGAGCAGTACCATACAAGCTAGCTTCTTTTCTGTGATTTTTTGGGTTTTTTTCAGGCATTTAAATTACACCATTATCATGATGGTGATTTTACTTTAGAATTACTGTACTCTGATCCTCTTGCAAAAACATGTGTTGAAAATGTCCAGTTCTGTATTGTCAGTTATTTTGTTGTGCTTATTATTTGGCCTCTGCTGAACCCACTGCAGTAGCTAAGGGTAGATACAGAGGCATCAACAGCTCTCAGCAGCAGAACTCTGTGACTTTCAGTGAAACCATAAGAGCTTGTTAGTTGTGGGAGGTAAAATTGCTGATTTTCAATGCTATATTGAAGTTGCAGGTCAGCATTTCAAGTCTGTATTTTCATACATAATTCATTTCCTATTATTAAGCATTTACAAAGAAAGAAAAATGAAATCAACAGGGACAGCAACATGCTCCAGTCTCGGATGAAGAAATCCCAGATATTATTCTCAATCTCTAGAGTACGTTTGTAATAGTGTAACCCTCATCAAACTTGCTATGGGGTTTCTGACAAGCTATTTATTGCTTAATTCTTTTTCTTTTCTGCACCAACAAAATTTTTATTCTAAACATTTACTATTCTAAACAATAGAAGCCTACTGTGAGATCATTCCCACTGATTTAAGGTTGATTATTTTCACATAGCAGCTGTCACTAGGTGTTCCACATTCTTAAGCTCTGTCATTAGAGGGGAATCACGGACCCATTTCTGACTGTAGATCATGGCATTCTGGTGATTCTGAGCCTACTGTAATAATTTCTACAGAAGAAAAGTGGGAGCTCAGATTAACAAATAAAAAAAAAACTGTTAAAGTTTATTGGTATTTAACTGAATAGATGAAACTTATGCTTCCTATCATTATAGGGATGTTGTTGTATTAAAATGGTCACCAATAGTTATCTATTAACTAAATGTTAGAGTTACTTCTAACAACTGTCCTTGAATACACTAGTGTTTATCTTACCTACCAGGCTACAAGATGTGACAGCAGATTGCTTGTTATTATAGCTCTTAGAGTAAAGAATTTATGGTTCAGTATAAATACACACGTGTAAGTGGGGAAAAATCCTAGTGTAAGTGGGAAAAAAGTGCTTCTGTGAAATTATTCTGTTTCAGTTGTGTAGGAAAGTGTCATTATACCTCTTCGAAGGTATAATGACTGTGTATAGCCCACTTTAGAATCGTAGAGTCACAGAATGTTTTGGGTTGAAAGGGACCTTAAAGATCATCTGATTCCAGTCCCCCTGCCCCAGGCAGTTAATTTTAATAATGATATACGGGTGATGATGGCATACAGGTGCATACACATTGTTTAATTCAACTGCTGTCTGTAGCTGTTTGTCTGTATCTGGTGTGTGCTATGCACATACATAATGGATACCTGTATTTGGAGGACAGGGTCTGATACAGACCACTTAAGGGATCCATTAACATAAGTCTCCTTCTAGTGATGAAGCTGTTCACAGTATGCTGGGACTTCTCTTAATGTCAGAATATTGAAAGTGGGAGAAGATTTTGTTTGCCAGGTTTAGGTTTTGATAAAAAACCATGAGGGTTAAGCTAAGACTATAAAATTGTAGCTTGAAGCCTGAAAGTTTCATGAAGTTATGAACAACTGAGGAGACAAAGTTGAAACAGAAATGCCTGCAGACTAAGTGTAGCTTTTACCACCTCTCCAGTTGCAATGCTTTCATGAGACAGTATGGTTTGGTTTTTTTCCTTTCAGAAGAGTTATTGCAGGAACTAAGAAGACATAGAAATTAAACAGGAAGAAACTTATCTCTCTTTCATATAATAATATTGTCCATTTCTCTGCAACACTTACAAGTTATATGTTGAAAGCCAGTAAACTGCTACATTTGGTGCTGTTTCTTATTTCCCTGTTAAAGCCTATACTGTCTTTCAGTCATTTCATTGTGCATGTTTTTTCTTTGACTTCTAAACAAGAAGCTTCTCAAGACATTCTCTGTTTCTCTTGCTTTTTATTCCATCTAGACAATTGGATACTTTGAGGCTATATGATGCTTCAGTCTGATTTCCCCAGTGCATCCACTGTCTCATTATTGGAATCAAAACTTAAAAAAAAAAATAAAATAGAGGGATGAATCTGGACTTTATACATTTAAATGTTTTTTCAACACAGTGTATGTTTCAGAATGCTCTGAGAAACTGTACTGAATGAAACAATTATGTTTGCAGCAAAATAACTCTTCTGCAGGGAACTTCATAAAACAATCAAACCATATAAAACAATGATTTCCAAACCATTAAAGACTTAATTCAATTATGAATCATTGCTTTTGCTCTGTCTACGTTTCTCTTCCTGACCACTAAGAAAAAAAAAATTTAACACCTCCCCCAAACAACAAACAAGCAAAAAAACCAAAACAAAACAAAAACCACACAGAAAGAAATCTAAAGTAACACACAAAAAGAATCAAACAAACAAACACAAAACAAAACCCAAACAAACAAAACCAAAACCAGGAATAAACCATTCACACAAGAAAACAAAGACTCAGAAAGTATTCAGTGAGAAAATTTAAGTTTTAATACAAACTTCTTGACCACTCTGAAATTCTGAAGCCATTTGGGTTTACAAAAGTGAAGGATGAGTTTTGAACAATGGATGGAAATGCCAAAGTTTTCTATGCATAAGTACCTCTCCTACAGCTGATACGATGCCAAGAGGAAAAAGCAAAACTATAACCTACTGCCTTTTACAGGAGAGAAGAATCTCATAGCCACTTTTGAACATCAATTGTTTTTGTGTTAAAAAAAAAAAAAAAAAAAGATTGTTACAACCAGGTAGGCAAGGCTGCAGTTGGAGTCCCCTTAAGAGGATTAAAAATTGTGCACTCACGTGCTCAACCTTCTTTTAATGTTTCAAAATAAAAACGAGGACAAAAAATGAACTACACTTAAGAGGAGTGATGAACTAAGGGACCACTAAGAAATACTCACATCTATTCTTTCTAGTGAAAGATTATTTGAGTATGACTAAACTGAATGGACTTGGAGTATTGATCAATTTTCCAGAGAAAACAAAGATTTGACTAGGAAACTGCTAGAAGACCTGAATCACTGCTTTCTCCAAAGATATATTTATTCTGTGCAATTCAACACACAATTAGAGAAAACATCAAACACTTTAATGAAGTTGCACTAAAGGAAGAAAATAATTCTACCTCACTTAGCCAATATGTGAGAAGGTGCATTGGGAACCTCTCAGGAATCTCCTGAGGTCTGTGTTGATTCAACAAGCAGCCTAGCTGAGAAGAGCAAGAAAGAAATAACCTCTCAGGAACAACACTGTGTTTGTGGCTGTTTGTTTATTCAGAAAGCTACAGTGGAATTGTTGAGAACAGCTATGGCATTGCCTGTCTAGCTACGAGGGACATATTTGTGTAAGCTTTTTTCCCAATCAGTTGTGTAGGATTGCAGCTTTCACAGTTCTTTATTTGCAAACGTTAAAACCATTCAAAAAAATATCCTCTCCTGAAACTCTTTCTTGTGTTTGTTCGTCTATCCAAGTAGACAGAGTGGCATTCGGCCAAACACATAATCCATAATGGGCTCATTTGATGCCAGACACAATTTAAGCCATTTTACAGTATAGTTCCATTTGAATCTAACATAGCTGCTCTTTGCTGTTCCAATGATTTGCTTAGCTGTTATACAGAGGAATATTATAGCTCTGTGAGTGTTAAAACCAAAAATGTTAATCTAAATGCAGTTAATTAGGGGAGAAAACATTCGCCTTTACAACTTTGATATTCACCTCTGCCCTTAAGATGCATAATTATTACGGGGTTTTTTTCAGATAGCAAGTCAGAATGAACTTTTGTTATTGGTGTGGCTTTTTAACCTTGGAACATAAATTAATGCCACACTAAAATCACCAAAAAATTAGGACCAATACATAGAGTTATGGAAATGTTTTCTCTCTACACTTTAGGATTAAATTTTGAACAATGCAGATTTTCCAGTCCTGTATTTTCTTTTGCACACTGCCTGTTTGCTTGGTTTGTTTTGTTTTTATTTTTACAAATAATTCTCTGTAATGGCATAAATGAATAAATCAGTTCATTATAAGAACACCTGCCTAGGCATATAAATATGAATCTCTGATCTTGCAGTATAGTCTGTCAATCAGATTATACAGCCTCTAAGATTTCTCTCTAAAGGTCATCCTAATACCAATTTTGTTTCTCTCTAGAGACCACTGGGATTTTTTTCAGGTTACCTTCATGTCTTTTGGTGTAGTCTGGTAACTACAAGTAAAAAGATGATTTTTTTGCAGGTATGGTGGTGGTAAATTAGATCCATAAGTAAAGTAAACTAAAGAATTAGAATCCTGATTTTGTTACAGAAACTCATTTTGGCTATCACATTCTGTAGTAAGTTTCTTGCACATCAAATTTCTGCTATAATAAAGCCATTGTGAACTTATTGTTTTTAACAAACCTATATAAGCTCAGCTAAAACAGATTTCCTAGTATTATTGCTGATATGTCTTTTTAGTGTCAATATAATATATATAGTTAAATATCTGTAGGTAAAATGACCAGAAATTTCAAGTACTAATAATTTTTCTGTGTCATTTTTAAGAATCATTTCTGTAGCCAAAATATACTTTCATTAAATCTCCTTTGATCTTCTATGTAATGAAGGGCCTGGGTCATTAAATTTCACTTCCCATCAAAGGCATCCCATACTGGATATGGCTTCTCCTACTTTTTCAGCCTGCTGCCTTTAATTTTATCACAACTAAATACTGAGTGCAAGTGGGAAGCTCAGTGACTGTTCAAAGCAGAGAAGTCTAATACAATTTAAGTTTATAAGTAAATATAGACTATCACCTTTACACTATTTACTTTTTCTGTCTTAATCCTAATTGCCTGTCAAAAATCTGGAGAACATTTTAGAAATTTTTTCGTGTTATGTAGTTTCTGAATGCCCCTCCTTACGAGCTTGAAAACCTTCAAGCTCTGCTTTCACTGCTATTTCATCTACCTTATGCAACATGGGAGGGGAACTACACAAGGCTGGAATTAGAGACCAGTGCTGTCCAGTGGAAAACATGACAGACACTTATGTTATTATCCTTTGTCATCCCAGTTATACTCACGGAAAGAGGATCTACTCAACCTCATGAGACACAGACTGTTCTGTGCCAACTCGCTTTTTAGCTAACAAAAGACAGACAGATTCATACCTCTAAACTGCTGTTGTTGCAGTACCCTTTTTCCTTTCCAGTATAACTGGAGTGGAAAACAAGGTGCTTTTTAACATTACTTCTCCCAGTTTATCAAAACAGTGTCATGGAGGTTGGACACAACTGACCTGGAAAAGTAGCATCTTGGCCAGTCCACAGGAACTCATAAAAACAGTGATACACAAACCTCTCTCATTAAAAGATTAGTTAGCAGCATTCCCATAAAAGCTTTCTTTATTAAATTATCCTCAATATTTTTGTCTTCTAGGATCAGATTTTTTTGTTCCACAATCCTACTGAAAGAAAAGTCTAAGGAAATTTAAGTCTCTAATTCATTCATGACTGCAATGTCCTTCTCTGCTATGAGGAAACATGACCTTGTAAACATCTCATGACTCTTCTGTGAAAAAGTTACTCCAGATAAAGGGAACCCTTAAAGGGGATCCAGATAACACATTCATTGAAGGGAGATGAAAAACCTCTAAATAAAGTCCTTCAGATTATTCTGCAACATGTCTGATCAAAACATATTTCCATCTGAACACAGCTGCTGCAATGAAATTTTTAACTCAAAAATCCGATATACTAATTTCAAGATGCAAATTCTCACTCTATAATATTCTATACATTGTACTCATTAGATTTTTTCAAAAATAACTGCTATGATTCCAATATTTTCAGTATTGAATTAACAATTATGTGTTTTGGTCATCTTTATGAAGAATTCACCTAGCCGTAATGATACTAATTTCACATAACATTTCTCTCAGCCATTCCTTCACTCAGAATACCATTCCAAATAGACCTGGTTTTCTAGACTATTTATTTACGTGGTAAAAAAAATGGGCCTGTTCTTAAAACAATGATAACTTACATCATCATCCCTTTATTGCTTCTCAGTGTCTTTTTTAATGCTGTTCTTAATTCCCTGTCCAGTATATCATTCTGGAAATTAAATGTAGTAGTTTTTTTTAAATATTATCCATGGCTGGTTTTTTAAAGCCAGAAAAATATGTTTTTTTATTTGATTAAAATATCAAATGTCATTTCTCATACTACACAGTACTCAAATCACCTATTATCTGTATAGCAAGTGTGAAAGAAGTTTCATCCAAGATGCAAAAGTGACAAGTTTTTTTTCTTTTCTGATCCGTTATGTAGACAACTACCTCTGTTCTCTCTGATGTTGGTGACTGGGTTATAGCCAAATTCCTTCTCTGAGCAGGGGGTAAAGAATGAATGAGCCTGTAAAGAGAACTTCATTTCCACATTGGCATTGACTTAGTCCTCTGTGATTAGCAGGAGCATTTAAAACATAGAGACTCCTATAAATTCAGGAAGAAAACCAGAAGAGGAATTTAAGATGTTGTAAGTTAATTTTAATACTGTACTTGTGTTTAAGTGTTAATGAGCTACAGAGTAAGTGGATTAGGATAATTTTTTTAAAGTTCATAAAAATAAGAGGTTTCCCACACTCCTGACTTCTAATGTACAATAACATTCAGGTTCACAGTTGCCTAATGCTTTATTCTTTCTAGAGATCTGTTCTAATGATGTTAAGGGAGAGTAGTGTCCACATATATGTGGTAAAATTCACTGATACTGCCTTTTAATAAATGAGGGTTAATAAAGTTTAAAGCTGTGAGATGGAAAGTCCAAGAGAAACCATTGTTTCCATTGCTTAACACACTGTGCCAGGCACTTCTTTTTTTCCTATCCAGCTCGTGTTATCAAATCCTTAAGTGTGGCAATCAAGACTGCATTTCCCATCTTATGTAAATTTTGGTATGTTGTGTCAAAATCAAAACTGTTGATGCAGCAATTTGGGAGTGTTTTATCAGAAGTAACAGTATAATCCCCTGGCAAACTAGTGATAACACGTACTATATTGTTAGAGTGCAATCCTGAGAAAATGAACCTTCATTTTGGACTCTAAAACATGGAACTCTCTTGACAATCGAAAAGCATCACCTGGAAAGTTTGTAGTTATTTTTTTGAATACCCATCCAATGCTGGCTTCTAATCATCTACCTCATGATATAGTGCTAGTAATGGATGTGTATTACAGCTCTATTATATTGAGGAAAGTTGTGTAATGGTTTCATGTTAACTCTTATCTTGCATCCCCTGAAGCTCAGAGTCCGATTTCATCACCGTGTTGCAGAGCTGAACACAATGACATCATAAATCTCTTTGTTAAACCATTGGGCTGCAAATAGTCAAGAGCTAATGTTCATGAAATCCCAGAAAATTTTGCAGAATTCTTCATGTCTCAGCCCCCTTTGACTTTAAGGGGAAGTTGGAGGATCAGTTAAGTTTCTTAACTACGGTAGCAAAACAAGCTTGAGTTCAAAGTCACAAATAAATAGCAGAGTTCCACCTCTGAACTCTGCCAGAGATCTCTGTGTGCCCCTAGGAAACACACTTGTCAAGAGTGGTCGACGAAGGATAGGGCTGTAATCACCTTAAAAACTTTGAATTTACCCACAGATGCTGTTTTTACTACATACAGGACAACAGATAAAAAGGCTTTTCATTTGGATGCTGTTTTCTTCCCTTCTACAACACAGTAGAATGAACAAATAGGAAAATATTCTCCTGAAAAAGCCCTGGAAACCAAAAAGTTCCTTCAGGTTTGTTCATTCCTGCAGGTTGCAGCTAATCTGTCTCGCCTTAAGCATGTTAAAGTTGCAAAGCCAAATTCCTGGCAACAAAATTATTGAGAAAATATAACTTCTGTTTTACAGGAAAACCACTGTCTTGAAAGAGTTACAATTTGAAACTAGAAAAACCATTCAATTTTCAGATCTTTGCATCTATATCATTGTTAAGACAAATAAATAGTAAAGTAATTCTATTCAGAATCTCTAAACCAATGTTTTTATAGTGTCAAAAAGTAAGAGTTTATTTCCTACTTACTGTGACATGCAAATACAATATTGAAAATGGTGTAAAACTTTAATAAATGAATCAAAGCAACAAAGGAGTCAAACACCAATACTTCCTCAGACAATCTTATTTTTTGACAAATCAAATAGTTCCATCAATATTTTACAAAGAAAAAAATAATTTCTGCTTTTGAAAATGCCAGTAGATTGAACTACATTTCTTTTTTAAGTTTTCAATTGACAGAATCTCATCACTGTATGTTTTGACTAGCACCATATATTGATTCTGATGCAATTCAGCTTTTCAAGCAAAATCCTTGCGGGGTGTTCCTGCTTCTTATTCTCTCACACAGCACAATGCTAATGGAGATCTCTTGCCTTTTCTGGCCTTATTCAGAGCTGCTCAGCAGTCTCTGAATACAGATCACCTCCAAATAACCAGAAAAGGTTGGAAGTACACAAAAACAACTGTATGCAGCTAAGCAGCTCAAACTTTAACTTGCAAGCAGAACCAACAGCCAAAACTCATGGCTAGGCTTCGCGAACGAAGATTTGGGAAGGCTTTATCCACATTTGCTACAGGCACGCTGGTGGCCTATGAGGCCAATACGTGACAGACATATCCGATTGCAAAAGGCACAGCAGAAAGACTCCTTAGATGGTGTATTCTGTAAGACACGGTTCTTACTGCGTTGCCTTTTTTCCTCGAGAGTGATCCTGCGTGTGTTCTCGAAGGAGACAGCTGCGTTATAGATGGTGTGTCTCCAGGCCTCCCGATTTGAGGCCAGAGTAGACTAGTTATGGTGATCAATAAGGCCAAGGCTGAGATGTTGTTTCAGGGAGTCCTTGTATCTTTTCTTCGGGGCTCCTCTCATGTGGCAACCAGTGGTAAGTTCACCATAGAGCAGGATCTTAGGGAGGTGGTGGTTGGTCCTTCATCCTTGAGACGTGCCCGGCCCATCGCAGCTGTGTTCTCAGTAACATGGCCTCAATACTTGTGACAGCAGCTTGCTCTAGTACAGATGTATTGGTCACATAATCTGACCACCTCCAAATAACCAGAAAAGGTTGGAAGTACACAAAAACAACTGTATGCAGCTAAGCAGCTCAAACTTTAACTTGCAAGTAGAACCAATGGCCAAAACTAACAAACTAACAAACAAACTAACAGACAGTGGAGTAAGCACTCCATGATGATACTCCAAAGGCATGTGACAGAATACAGGTTTGCTGTACTGGTCAGGGATGTTACTTCTACACAGGTGGAAGTGATGACCCAAAGCTGCATGCACAGACTGTTAAAGGAGAATCATAGAATCATTAAGGTTGGTGAAGACCTCCAACCTTTCACTGATCACCACCTTATCAACTAAACCATAACACTTAAGTGACACATCAAGTCGTTGCTTGAACACTTCCAGCGATGGTGACTCCATCACTGCCCTGGACAGTCTGCTCCAACGCTTGACCACCCTTACAGTAAAGAAATTCTTCCTGATGTCCCACCTGAACCTCCTCTGGCAGACCCTGAGGCTATATCCTCTTGTTCTGTCACTCTTTGCCTGGGAGCGGAGCTGGACCTCCACCTGGCTCCACCCTCCTGCCAGGGAGTTGCAGAGAACAATGAGGTCCTTCCTGAACTTCTTTTTCTCCAGGCTGAGCCCCCCCAGCTCCCTCAGCTTCTCCTCATCAGACCTGTGCTCCAGTGTCTTCACCTCCTGATGACTGTGTGGTCTGGCTGAGCACAACTCTTCCCATGTTTGTCCAGGAAATAAACCCAGGTGGCAGTATTTGTCCTGCCAGGCAAGATACCAGACCAGATGCTGTAGTGGACTGATTGAAATAGGCAGAAGACAACTGCCCCATTCACAGGCTGCCAACTGCATGACTGCTTTAGAGGGAATTACCTTCCACCAAGTTTTCTTGAGTTCAGAGTAATTCCTGTACCTTGATACCAACAGGAGTTAGAAATACAGGCTGACTAATGTGGTTCCAGAAGAGGATGGGCAAGATATCATTTTCAGATTTTTTTAATCACAAAGAGGAAAAAACCCACAGGTATGAAGCACAACTGGGGTATTATAATGTGAAAATTGTGAGAGACCATGTCTGTTTTCAGCTCAGATAGCAAACACCACTTCAGATAATATGTATTTCATTAGAATTTATTGCAGAGAATAAAAGTGACACAAGCCCTAGGTATGGTATCGTAATTCTCTCATTCATTCACCACTGTAGGTCAGTTTTGGCATTTAACACAAAAAAAAAAAAAAAAGAGGAAAACAAATAGGAAATTGGTATTATAGACTTAAATGACTGACTGTAAATATTTTAGTTGCATTGACATTATTTCTGTTTTGTATCGGGTTTATGGATCATATTTCAGAGAGGATTCATATCAAGCATTACCTGCTTTATGTAGGTACTATATATTGTAGATTTAGGCAAAGGGCAGATTCAGTTAAGTGTCTTTGTGAATGCAATTTTTCAGTGGCATGTATACATAAAAAAGTTATTGTCGAGGGGATTCTAGGACGGGCATTATTATTGCATCAGGTTTTAATCATAATAATTGATGCTGGCTGACAGTATAATCTTTTTGCAGCTATTTCTTAGCTCTGGGTATCATAACTCTCTTACATTTCTGAGTTGCAAATTATCATTGAGAGGGCAAAAAATGCCAGGCAAGCACAAGTTCCAGCTTGATCACTTTCATAGCAATTTTTAGAAATACTCATCTACATATGGCTTGCAATTGTTCTTTCACTGAACTTTAAAACGCATAAATATCTTTTTCCCATTGAGAACAGATTGACCCATCACGCTTCTGGAAAACAGTCAGAGTTATTGTCAGAATAAAAGAGAGACCATCAGGTGTATACATATTACACATATATGAATGTTGGGGATAATTCCCCAGTATTTACTTGTGCTCTTTTCTCTAACGATTATGCACACACCCGGGTGTAACCAAGAATAAAATACTAGGGTTTTTGGGGTCAATGCTTATCTTGAGCCTGGAGATGTATCATCTACCAATTTACACTTTGTATAACACACTTATAATAACCTCTACCTTCAAAAGATCATATATTTGATTTGCTAAAGAAGAAACTCTGAAGCCACCATGATCTTTTTGTTACTTTGGTTTCTAAAGACTAGAAACAATCTTGAATATAATCTGATTTTGCTCTCTGTTCTGAATTAAGTACTCCAAGAAAGTTGTTTGAGTTTTTTGGTTTGTGCTTTTTCTTTTGTTTGTTTTGGTTTAGGCTTAGTGGGTTTTTTTTTTGTTTATTTGCTTGTTTGCTTGGTTTGGTTTGGTTTTTTTAACTTGCTCTGAATTAAATTATTTTCTTAGCTCACAGGAACCTTAGACTGTACTGCTTTTCTGCACCAAGACATTCATCTCAGAACCATAAAATAACTTAGGTTGAAAAAGACCTTTAAGATCATCAAGTTCAACTGTTCCCCTAGGACTGCTAAGTCCACAACTAAACTTTGTCCCTAAGAGTCATATCTTTGTCTGCTTCTAATACTTATTAATTATTATTAGGTTAAAGGAAGGGGGTCATGGTAAGTAATGTCTCTCTAAGTACCCCATGAAATCAGAGGTAGAATATTTACCTGAAACCGAGGCAGATTAACAACTTTAAAGAGCATTCTGCAATTCATAAACTCATTGATTATTCACTTAATTTAACAGACATTAAAAAATCCTAACTTTCCTGCTTCAATTTAGATCTAAATAACTGCCTTAAAGGTCTGTGAAAACTGTTTTCTTTCCACAGACCATACTGGTCATCTAAAGTGGAAAATAATCACAATAAAATTTTCTATCCCCAGAATACATTTTCTGAGCTTCTTATGATTTTGGTAACAATCCTTTTCCACCCAGAAGGTTGTCTTCAGCAGAATGGCGTGTGAAGCTTGCCTCCATGGGCAAAGAGCAGGACTCCTCAGGACAAAGGCAGGTCCAGCAGTCGGGCTGCATTTTTATAGTTTTTAGCAGAGACAGTTAAAGTTTAATTTGTGAAACCTCAAAGTTGCCCCAGCTTTGTGTAACCAGATTTTCCACTGAGTATTGAAGGACTATTTGTATCTCAGTCTCTGGCTTTGTAATGTTGTCTGTAGGAGACAGACAGAAAAGAGAATTCTGCTGTCAAATATTTTATAGTAAAGGATATATCTTTTTCAGAATCTCTGCGTTAACTGTGATGTAACAGAGTTAATCCAAATTAAGAATAAATTAGTAAACATAATTCAACAAGGACAGGCTTAAGAAAGATTCAAGACTGGCACAATTTGACCCACTAAAATGAAGTACTAAGAGATATTATAGAGTTGTGTAAAATACCTCTCAAGGTACCTCTCAGGGCTCTTAATGGTCCTAACCAGCCTCATCTAGGACTCATACAGATTCTTGTCTGACCCTAAATAGGGGCTAAAATATCAACCCTTGGTGCAAAGGGGAAATAAAATATCTACTTGTTTAATACATAAATATTGGATATCGAATACCAACAATTCGGTGCTAATACTTGAACTTTAGTTTCTATCCTTTAAAAATATATGAACACATGAGGAGCATACCAGTTAATGTTAGATCACAGTCAAACAATTAACCAGTGACTTAGCCAACTCAACAAGAAAACTACTGAGCACAACTTAAGAAATTGCTGAGCATGGCCAATGGTGATGTAAGAGGAGGAAAAAAAGTCGCAGAAAGCACTATGAGGGAGGGAAGGTTGAGTGACAGTTATGGTCAGAAATGCCTCACTTTCGCAGAGGGAAGCACTGGAGACTTTTGTGTGAGTCAAATTTTGCAATGCCAGCTATTTCCAAGAAAACGTATCAATAAAAGTCTGTGCAGAATCGGTTACCTAGGTAACTGTATCAGAAATTCCAAATTTGGTTACGGATGTAGCAGAACCACAACTATTGGAAATGGGTGCAGGGATAGTAACATGTGTAGGTTGTCTGTTAAGTTGTAGGTTGTCTGTGAATCATAGAATGGTTTGGGTTGGAAGTGACTTTAAAGATCGTCTTGTTCCACCCCCTGCCATGCGCAGGAACACTTTCCACTCTCCCATGTTGCTCCAAGCCCCATCTAATGTGACCTTGAACACTTCCAGGGATCTAGCAGTCACAGCTTCTCTGGGTAACCTCTGCCAGGGCCTCCCCACTCTCAGAGTAAAGAATTTTTTCCTAATATCTAATCTAAATCTTTAATTTGAAGACATTCCCCCTTGTACTGTCACTACATGACCTTGTAAATAGTCTGTCTTCATCCTTCTTGTAGGGTCCCTTCAAGTACTGAAAGGCTGCAATTAGGTCACCCTGAAGCCTTTTCTTCTCCAGGCTGAACTATCCCAATTCTCTCAGCCTTTCCTCATAGCAGAGGTGCTCCACCCCTCTAATCATTTTGGTGGCCTGCTCTGGACTCACTCCGACAAAAGTTGATACCTTTTCTATGCTGGAGTTTTCCAAAGCTGGAAGTAGTATTCAAAGTGGGGTCTCACAAGAGCAGAGCAGTGGGGGGAAAATCTCCTCCCTCAATACGTTGTCCAGAATGCTTTTGATGCAGCTCAGGATACAATTGACCCTCTAGTCTTCCAGCACACACAGCTGGGTCATGTCCAGCCTCTCATCCACCAGCACCCCAGGTCCTTCTCAGTAGGGCTACTTGCTTGTCATCAGTTCATACTTATGAAAAGGATCTGTTAGGGCAGCAAAACTGAGGTTTGACAAATAAGAAAGTAACAAGTAATGCAGGTACTTAGCCTGGAGCAGAGCAGTAAACCAAGCAGCTTGTTCTGAAAGTAGCCCTGGTCAAAACTTCCCTCTTTCATTCTTTTAACCAGGAATGAAAGCAAAATGCTTTCCCTGCAAGGCAGAGGAACGCTCATGGCAAACTAAGCTCCCTGGTACCATAATATCAGTCCAAACCTGACAGCATCAGCCTTGTTCCCAAGTGTTGCCTAACAGTGAAACCTCGGCAGTTCTTCAGACAATTTTTGTAAATATAAGTAATGCAATATTCAACCCTTTTAGCCCTTGTTCAAAGTCAGTGCAGCAACACCAATCATACCCAGTGAAATTAAAGTTAGAACAAATGACCATTAACTGATGTGTATCAGAGAAGGCTAAAATAAGAGTATGGTGCTTTGACAGGGTGATTACGAGGAAAAAAAGAACAACAGAAATCACAAAATCACAGAATTATTGAATCATTTAGGTTGGAAAGGACCTCCAAGGTCATCAAGTCCAACCTTTGACCTATCACCACCTTGTCAACTAGACCATAGAACTGAGTTGCTCCTTGAACACCTTCAGAGGGGTGACTCCACCACCTCGCTGGGCAGCCCTTTCCAAAGCTTAACAATCTTTTCTGTGAGGAAATTTTTCCTGATGTCCAATCTGTGATGGGGACCTAAATGATGTTCTCAGGCTGCAGGTTGGCAGGCAAAAGATTTTATTACAAACAAACCTGTTCTTTTCATCTGCTTTTCCTCTGTCCGCGTGCTAATATAATATGTGTCATTGGTTAAGTGTTCTTGTTCACGCGTCTGTGTCTCATCACTAATTGGTCTCCAGTTTCTGGGCATGCACTCCATCCTGTCTCCTGACAGGTCACCGGCATCTCTTCTCGTATCCAAACACATTCTTCTATCTGCAGCTGTTTTTCTTCTCTTTCTCACGCTTTCTTCCTTAATGATGAAAGGAAGAAATTTTTTCCTAATTTGTTCCTTTGTTCCTTTGCCAGGCCACAGCTGTAGCTCAAGGTCAAAGCTGCCTCACTACAGATCTGAACCTCTCCTGTTGCAGCTTGTGACCGTGTCCTCTCATTCTGTCACTCATTGCCTGGGAGCAGAACCCAACCCCAACCTGTCAGTAAGTTGTAGAGAGCAAGAAGGTCCCCCCTGAGTCTCTTTTACTCCAGGATGAGCCTCTTCAGCTCCCTCAGCTGCTCCTCATATGACTTATAAAGGTGTATAAGAGGTCAACTGTACCTTATGTTTGCTAGTTCTGTAAAAGTATTAGATTTCTACCTCTTTTTCTCTGCTGGCATTTTACTAATGTACACTTCAAACTGATTTACTTATCTATAATTTTTATTGATGTTTAATATAACTCCTGATTTTAACCTGGGATAATTCTGTATTGTTATGTACCTATTTGTGATTCACATCTATTTTCTTCTCTCTATATATTCATTTGAGCACTCAGCTCTGAGGGATTTATCTCACAAAAATGTAGTCCCCAGAGCAGCATTACAACCCCAGAGAACAACAAAAATAATAATTCATAACAAAAGTTAGTATCTACTATTGATATTGGTAAACTTTATCTCATGATACTGAAAGGAAAATTGAGGATATAACACTGTTTATTTGCCCTACAAATCAATATAGAGAGGCACTTCAGGTGCAGACATTCAGTGGTTTCCCTGTCCATCTGCTATTGTCCAGCCAAAATTTTCATTCACACTATCCTGAAGTCAATTTCAGTGAGTATTACAGAGATGTAATCAATATTGTAAGCGATGCTGTGAAACACTTCTTACTTGTTTCCATTAAAACAGTGGTGTTTTCTGAGCCATGTAAAATATTTAGAGCATCTGTCAGAGAAAATTTGTGGTTATCCCTGTGGTTGTCTTCAAGACTAAATTAAATATCACAGCCACTGTACAGCACCCTTAGCTGGCTGGAAAAAAGAACTGTAACAGCAAGGATATTGTTTTAAAATTATGCTTTTTCACCTGCAATTTCCAAAGAAAATTATCTTACCATGGTTTTTTGTACATTTTGAACTTCTTCAAGCTGAATTTTATGCCTTTTTTTTTCTTTTATTCTTATTTTGTTCTGTTTTGTTAGAACTAGAGCCTTTCATGACACAGTACTTCTTACATGGAAGAAAGACAGGGATCTTTTTGCAACATTAACTTAACATTGCAAACAATCTATTCTACTTTATCTCACAATCCAAAACTCTATGACTCAGAACTCCTGCACACAACTACTGTCTCAGCCCTATGTGCAACCACAGCCCTCGTGAGGCTACTCTCAATAACAGCCTACAGCACTTCCCTGTCACCCAGTGGGACCTTACATTCCTGTATGTTTCACTTAAACCCAAATTCCATGCCAAAATGTCCACTTACAAAAATGCAAACCCAGTCAGACTCAACCTGTTCTTTAATGACCTAAGAACATGTTACTGCCAGAAAGATTCACAGCAAGAAACCCCACTGGACCTGCAGGGTGAATGACATCTTGAACTTTTAAAGAGAAACAGGTATACCTTTCCAGAAGTTTTATGACTTCTGTGAGTTCTGGGGTTGGGGCTACTGCAGCTTCAGGAGTAGTGAGGGTGGGTCATGGCACATGTCAGCAACTGGTGAGTGTTTCAATGTCCAGATATGAGACCTGGGAGGAAGGCCTCAGCTTAGAGCAACATTTTGGGAATGGCTGTGGAGGGGTGGCTGGGGAAGGACTTCTCAGGACACCACAGGGACTGTGAACAGAGGGGCCACCATCAGCAGTGCAGTTCAAATAGGCAGATGTCTGCTGACCAGTGAAGGTCTCTGAGCATGCAACAGTAGTTCTGGGCTTCTAATGCTGGAAGTTCCTGTTGGGTTTGTGCTGCTGCTAGAGAAGTTTAGTACTTTATGCAAGAGGACCAAGCCCAAGGCTGCAGAACAGACACAGGAGTCAGAGCAGCACAGTGTGCTGAGACACAGCCCTTCCCCACAGGGCTGGGCAGGATTACTGGGTGAAGGTGGAGCAGTGGTCTCAGTACACCGAAGGGCTTTACAGCACCAAACAGTGGTCACCAGCAGGAAAGCAAATGTCAGTGCCAGTTACAGCAGCCACAAGAGTGCCATGAGCTGTTCAGTACCTTCATGAGGCATCATAAGAGAGCAGATAAAAAGGTAACAGCTTTACATAGAACATATTTGAATCTTGTTTTAGGATAAGTGTTGTTCATAGGCATCTGTGGATATGTATTTTTACTGTGTGTGTAGCATGTTGCTATTCATGATGCTGTAAAAATAGAAGGGGTTTACAGATCTCCTCCTCTTCTGTGGAGGACAAATCCCTGAGGTTTAACACTATTCTGTAAGCCCCTTATAACCATGCAAGAGGTTCCATTTCATGCATTTGGCTAGTGGATACTGTAATTGATTTCTGTGAAAAGGATCAGGGATCTCTTCCAGTTGACTGGTTGTAGGCTCACAATGGTAGTCATTAAATGGCAATGTGTATCCTAGCTGCAGTTTCATTCTTCCTTCCCTAGTTTTTGGTTCTGTGCTGGTGAATACTTTAATAAGCTTGGAAACCACAGAATCAAAGTTTGTGTACAGCACTTGAATGAATGCTTTCTCTACTATAACTTCC
The DNA here is from genome assembly GCF_003945725.1 of Corapipo altera. NCBI lineage: Eukaryota > Metazoa > Chordata > Aves > Passeriformes > Pipridae > Corapipo > Corapipo altera. Next base: position 3,828,421 of record NW_020884918.1, read on the forward strand.
AAACTCATCGGATAAGCTGGTTCCTGACATGAATTCCTTTTCTAAAGGAAGTAACACCATCTGATAGACATGGGGATATTTTTTGCTTCTGGAAAACAATTAAAATGACAGCAAGATAATGTGACTTGAATTTTGCTTCTTCCACCTAATATATCAGAATTCAATCTTTCTTACATCTGTATATTAGTCCATGTAGGACTATGTTCCAGGTTATAGTCTGAGTGTACAGTACAATCCAAGACTAATATAAGTATGCAGCAAGCAGCTAGGAATAAAGAACATGTGATATCCATGGGTAGTGTTTGGCAGAACAAGTCTAATCCACCTCTATGAGAAGAGGAAGACGTTGCAAGTCAAATGTTTTTTGATAGAAGCATAAGAAAGTAGACCATGAACACAAAAAATAGCCAAAATCTCTGGAAAAGATACATTGCTGGGATAGTTATTTTAGGATGGGATGAACAAAAGCAGCAGTTTATTCTTGTCTTACACAGATGGCACAACATACAGAACCAGCACAAATAACTTACAAAATCTCATACACCATGCTTCCTTTTGAATAGCTTCTATTAAGTTACAACACCATAACGAATCAGGTATTTAGTTACGACAGATCTCCAGACATGAGTAGTCTCCCATTCAAGGAGTTATTAGTTTTGTAAGCTACTTAGACAAACATCATTTTTTACATGTTTAATACAGTACAGTATCCTTAACAGAGTTCAAGATATTCACAATGAGAATTGAATACTTTATAAAACAGCAGAATTTCTCATCTCGGTACAGGTCTACATTCGCTCCTGCCTTGTCTGGTTTAAAATGAGTTACAAGTCGTCTTTACTCAACTTTCCAAGCTAAACATTGCTTCAAATGGAAAAAAAAAAAATCAAATCTATTTACAGGGTATTTTAGATTTGATAAAAGTGTCTTTGCTTCCCTCATCTGTTGCTTCCCCCCCATCCCCCAGCAACAACTGCATTTAGCTGGTAGAAATATTAACCCTCAAGCTGTTACAGAAACTCAAAAGAAAAAAAAAATTAAGAAAAAATTGATGACGACTTGTTGGATGTAAAATGAAAGATGATCACAGCCCAGCTTTAATTCAAAAAGATGGAACTATTATCTCCTAATGTTGTATTTTGTTTCCATTGGAGACAGATGAGTCCTGTCATCTGATTTTTAGACATAATGTACTACTTATGGGCCAATATACAAAACCTCCGTCTCTTGTTAATTACAAACTATCCCACTCTCTTTCATGCAATCACCTTCAGTATAGTTCTTTCCTTACTAGAAATTGTAACAACTCTGGTTGTGTGATACTGAACTTAAACTCTCCCAGTCTCCATTGGATCAAACAGTATCCCCTTATCTATCCTTATCCATGGTCCCAGTGACATTGCTGGGTTGACTCAGAAGAAGAGTTTTGCTCTGTGAATGCACTTCAAACCCCTCTGAAGCCTGTGGGCATCTTTCCTTTCACTTGGTGGCTTTGGATTAGCTCTGCTTGAATGTGGCTGGCAAACTCTAGCCCTTAAGCAGTTAATCAACTTTCTAAAGAAATAATGAAAAAAGATTCCTCTCCTTTATACATACAATACGCAATATTTTTACATTGAGCATTATCATAAAAAGCATGTTTATGTTATTTTGAAAATGTATTTTTACAGAAATCTATAAACACTGTTGTATCAAACACATTCTCAAAAACTGGAGAAAATACTGACACAAAACCTGGAAGAACCTCAATGGAATTCTTCCAGTACTATTTGTCTACTTGCATATTTCATATTTCAGTGTCCTTTCCTGCAAACATAGTTTGGCCATATGAGAACAGGTAAAGTAGACAACAAATCCCCAATAGTTTTTAATAGGACCTAAGTCTGTTGTTTAATGAAAGTAGCTTGACATTCAATGTATGTTTATGTTTTTTTTAACCTGGCATACCCATCCTGCTACCTTTACTCACATTGAGTAATACCTTAATTCCCAAAGAGTCTCATTTACTTCAATGGGACTACACATGACAAAATGACGGATGCAAAAATACTGAAAATGGTTTTCCACTTTTAAAATCCTTCTTATGTCAACAACTAACATCATTATCTTCTTCTTTATATATATTGTAGTTGAAAATGAAGCAGGAATAATATTTGCAAACAATTCTGTATCAGAAATTAGTGTACAAATCATAGGAAATAATTTGCTTATAGTTGTGCTATAGTTCTGACAACCTAAAAACCTATCTGGTGTGACCAAGACTAACTTTCACAGGTCTAAATGCTTTACTTGAATATTTGTTATAGTTACACTTGATATTTCCCCAGCCTGACACAGTTTAAGTTTAAATAGACTTATGTCATGCTGACATGAAATCAGAATGTTACTTTCCCTTACCACCACCACCAATTTTCAGTACAAGCAGTAATGTACATTAATTCATATAATCTAAGTGAAAAGTACTTTCCAAGTACTTTGTCTACATAATAATTGAGAAATTATAACGTGAACTTGATTTCCTATTCTGCAAAAGTTTAAAAAAGGCTTTAAATTTGTATATTGGTACTGACTGTAATGACATTAATTACAATTCAGGAAGTTAAACAGCAGAATAAGGTTTTGTTCTCTGTCTCACTATTTTTTTCATTCTTTAATGAAAAAACCAAAAAGAAACAGCTTTCCTTTAAGTACTATCGAATGATTAAAAAATAATTGGTGAAAAGTCATTGACTGAAATATCCTGTGTGTTACCTCAGCTCAACAGAATTGTTTTTCTATGGCTTGAAATGCTTAAAGTGTAATCCTACCTAGAGGAAAAAAATACAAGCCATATCAAACCCCAAATTCTAGCTATACTGTAACATGTACAGTCACCCGTAAAGGAGCCCTTTTAACAAAAAAATGTTTGTTAACTTGCTCAACAATTTGAAGAATGAATCTATTTTGGTCACTGTAATAAAACAAATTATATAAATACATATTAACAATCCAAGTGTAAATAATGATGTAGTATTTCCACACATAAAACAACTAGTTGCACGTGCGGTGATATCTAAAACAAAATGTTGAAAACCTCTTCATTCTTTGGGATGATCAAAGTATAAATAACCAAAAGCTACAAACAGTAATTAAAGTTTCATAAAAGAAGGATTTTGGTGGAGGGGCAGAAGGAATTCCCCTCCTACTCACCCTCATTCCCCATGGCTTTTATAAATTCATCCCCTTATCAATAAGCCATAGGTGGGTTTTTCAAAACTAGTGCTATATTATAATGAGGTTATCTTCTTCTATATAACAGTAATAATAAAGTTTCCAGTGAATTTTCATAAAATATAGTCTGTTCCTATTGAAGTTCATAGTGCTTCAGAAGTTACAGCCTATTTAAACTCTAGAATAATATGAATCTGATCCCATTATGCTAAAGTCTGATATAGAAATTCTGTTATTTACTGTGAAAATTTAGTTACCTTCTGTTCTGATAATTCAATTCAGTTTTATTTCAACCCCCCCACCCAAAAAAAAAAAAGGTCTTGTAATTAAAAGCTCATAATTATACATAGCAAAGAAAAAAAAAATTGCTCCTTGCCTATGGAAATATATATAGTTTTAAAAGTTCCAATCCCTCTCTAAGCTGCTAACCATCACATAACATATGCCATTTGGCAATTTGTCTCCTAGGATATTCGCAAATTTCTTTCCAGTGCTCTCCACCTGTTCCTTCTGCTGAAGATCCCAAAGTTAACCGACCAATGACCTCATTCCTTGACCCCCTATCTGAATCTAAAACCAGAAATTCAATGCTGATATCATCAAGGCCCTCACAAGGAATATCAAAGACAAACAATTCATTGAACACTGCGTTGGGGGTGCACTTCTTCACATGGGTTTTCTTTTTAGAAATTCTCTTCTTAGCATGGTACAGGTTCACCTTGACATAAGGGTCTGAAATGAAAAGAAAGAGCACAGGTGAGATATTGAAGAGTGTTGTTTAGAAATTCTTCCATCTAATTAATGGTAAATTCCATAATTATCCACTGTAATTACATCACAATGAGTAGATGTTTTAAGCTATGAAAGATGAAACATCTCACCCAATCTTTTTGTTTACAGCTGAATTACCCCTTTGCTATCCCTTTATAGTCACCAAAGATATGACCAAGAGAGCCCATGAAGTTTAAACTGTGATCAAATACAGGTGTCTCCTTTATGAGATAAAATCCTGTCCCATAGTCCTTTAACCCTAACAACATCTCTCCTACCTGCAAAGGTGGTCTGAAAGTGCACAAATTTTTGAGGGACTCTGAAGAATATGTATCATTACATATTTATGTGTAACAGAAATCTGCTTTACACAGATTTTACCATCGGTGCTAACAAGACTCATGCAAAGAAAAGCCCCAAAAAGAAGAGAATAAACTTTTGCTGAGAGAATGGAAAAATGGATGTGCTATTTCTGCTGTGGTTCTACCAAAGTCAATTAGCTTAATTAAATTGCTGCCATAGATTGTTATTGAACAAATTTGACACAAAACTTTAAATGTAAAGGTATGCCTGTCGTTAAGATATGTATTTGACTTTATATCTGTACTCTACTATTATCGAATAAGGAAAAGGAAAATGTCCTTTTTTTCAGCTGTCAAACAACTTTGAGTGTTTATGTTCCTTATAATTATTCAATTACTGTGAGATTCCCTCGTTATTGTCTTCAACAATGGTCATATTTTTTCTTTCAGAGGAATACTATAGAACATTTTAAAAATCGTTGCTTTCAAGTACCTTGGCATTTATTCAGTGCACATATGGGCCTGTTTCCAGGTTCTCATGCTGCAGTGATGTAGTACAAAATCTTTCCTATTGGACTCAGTCAAAGAAGATATTCTTTGTAAACAATTACCCAGTTAATTATCAAAAATAGTTGAATACTTTTTTAGAAAAAGTAACATTAAAACTGACTTGTATTTACAAATGTTATGTCAGAGTTATCAGATTGAAATAGTTAGATGATTAAAAGGTATTTTTTTCTTTGAACTTAAAGCAGTCTACCAGGAGTGGGGAATAACAGAATACCTCTTCACTTTCATACTCCATCACCATAATAAACATCTCAGAAATAATGCTTCATGTGATTAAAATGTTCATTGATTTTGGAATTAGTATGTGTCCCACAAACATTAAAAATACCAAAATCAATATCCATCAGATGATTCACACTATTTTTCATTTCTTTTTAAAGGACATTTTCTGGCTGCTATCTCTGACCAGGTACTAGATAAGTTCCAGAGTGTTCCACTTGATTTCATTAGGTCTGTTAGGAGACCTGAACACCAGTGACCAAGGAAACCAAGGAGACTGTGAAAATGGAACAGTTTCTGAGTAAAAACAAAAAAATCCCTCTTTCTAAGGAGGTTAAATTATGCAATTGTTTAGTCTATCCCACTATTTCATCCTCTTCTTTGTCCAAGATTAATGTTGGGATAAGGGGAAAGTTACAGTGGAAATAATAACTGTCCTGAGTGCAGTATACTTCTGACACTCAAATATCTTATGAACCTGGCCTTATGGATGAAGAAAACAATGAGGAACTGCCTAAATGAAGTAGGTGTCCAGGTAGAAATACTGTAGAAATACTGTAGAAATACTAAATCTCCATTATGGTTAGCAAGGCTCCACTGAGGGAAGCAGAAAGAGCAAAAAAATTTATTGTTTTACTGGTAAGAGGTACAGTAAACAAATGTGTAGTTTGGATATTCTATGGGTCCGGGTGGCTGTTGTGAGCAGGTTTTTTTAATCAATCAGTTTTCCTGCCTGTATAAAGCTTAGCCAGGCTTGGTCTGTTGAGATCAGCTTGCTGTCACACCATCTTCGTGAAACCTCCAACCTCTCATGTGACTTTAGGATGGATTGTTAAAAGAACATATGCTCTCTTTTAGTGGAGTAGGTTGTTGGACTCCGTTTATATCCTTTCTCCTGATATGTGAACAAAACTGAGATCAGAAGGAGGATTTAAATGGAGCCTGAGGGAAGTTATCTATGGCTTTGTTGCATTAGATCCAGAATAGGTTGATTTTCTAGATGAATTGGAGTATTTCTTGATATGAGAAATAGAAAAACTGTATTATTGGCTGTAGTAATTACTATGCAGTGTTTCCCAAAACTGCTTCATCTTCTACTTCTTTCAAACAAACCTGTGAAATGAAAGACTATCAGTTGTATAAAGAATCAGCAGTAGATGTGCTACAGGAGTCCTTTGTCGTCTACTGTTGGTTTTGTGTGTTAGTCTTATCCTCATATATTTAACATTAAATTTTATACTGTTATTATGTTATCTAGACTTACTTTGCATCTAAATGCAATTCTAGAATTGGCTTCAAAGGAGGTTTCTCTGAATAAGAAATGACATGTCAAGGAGGAGAGAGGGCAAAACCTGATCCATCTTAGTGCACCCTAAGTTTGGATCATGATAAAGCATGGGTGTTGTGTTACAACCTGCTTCCAACGCTGGCATAGTTCACCTTATCACCTTGCCAAAGAAATGCTAGTGCTCAGTGTTCCAAACTCAACATAGATGTACTGATTGCTGTTCTTGGTGCAAAGCTGAGATAAACCATACGATGATCTCGCTCAACACTGATCTTCCACAAATAAACTGATTTTTTGTCATAAATAAAAGCTTTTAGTATCTGCAAACATCATCTCATACTTATGGCAGACGGATTCTGTTCAAGACAATCAAAAAACTCATTGGTTTCCACTGCTAACAGATGCCACCTTTTTTTGGTGTGATTGAAGAACAAATCTGCAAAATACACATCCTGAAAATAAAATGTTGACCTAGATATGAATAAAATGAATAGGTTGTAAATAATAGAAACACCATTTCTGCATTTATGGGATTTGAAATGCCACATTTCAACTGTCTTCTCTCATTCTCTTTTATATTCTTAGGGCACATCCATTATTAAAACCATTACCTGATAATCCTGACACATCAGATTTAGGTAGATGCCTGGCTTTTAAAACAACAACAGTGAGTGTGTTTGTTGTAGACTGATAACAGAGAGACACCAGTAATTCTCCACGCCCAGATGACTTCTGAGGAAAGCAAAGAAAAGAAAAAAGAAATAAAACTATTTATAAGCAATTATATTGACAGAATTAAGAAGATTTATGAAATGTTACATAAGTGTATGCTCTAAAACTATGCAAAAGGATATAACATTGTGAATATAATTTCCCTCTACTGTAGTTATATAGCTTTTCTTATGATTACTTATTAGACTGAACAAAAATAAATAATAAATAAATGAAAGTATAGGTTTACGTGGTATCATTAGCTTCAGAGGATAGAATTGAAATCCTACATCCTGAGAAAAAAATCTCAGTAAACAAAATATATCTTAACCAAAACAAAATTCCATATAGATGTATTGGAGAGGGGAAATCTAATGAAGGTAAATAAAAAATATTCAGTAAAACATTTTAAACATGAATGATTCAAGCTCTTAGCTCCTGACACTTTCTAAAGCAGTATAATATAGATGAAATAAAAGTGAGATCAAAGATTTTTTCTATGATTATTAGATTTGAATTAGCAGTAATTTGTTTCACAGGAAGAAGGAAAACAAGAGAAACAAGAAAAGGTAGTACCTTCTATACCAGAAAATCCAATAAGTTATCAACAAAAGATCAGTGATATAGTTATATTTGTTGTAATATAGTGATAGAATTGCAAAATAACAATATTAGTTATAGGTATGGTGCCTAGTAGACATTTATTTGATTTGGCAGTATACTTGCTCTTTGAAAACAATCAAACTGAAAGTCAATATACATTTCACCTCCTTAGTAGAGATTAAGAGAAGTGTGTGTGATGCATGTGCATTTCTGTCTTGCAGCTGTGATGGGTGTAAATGATCTTTATATTTAGAAATGTGACAACAGGGTATGAAATATTTTTATCCCAGTGAAGTCAGTAGGTTTTGCCATTGACTTCAGTAAGTTTTTGGCTTCTCCCTTGTGTCTTACTATCTTTAGTAAAGCTGCAGCTTGTGTCAAAATTCACAAGAGAGAAGGTAGTAACAGCACCAAAGTGCAAGAACAGACAACTACATCGACAATATGGTCCCTAACAGCTTCCAATTCCAGTAACTAAAGACTACCTACATTCTTTAAGAATCTGCTACACAACCCATGTAGTAGAAATTAAAGATTTACATTGACTTCAGTAAAATTTAAGAAAGAATTACATCAAATAGAAAAGGAGAGGGAAGAGTAAGGGAATAATATACAAATATTTATATTCTTTCATTTAAAAGCAATTAAAAATAAATTAGTGTAGATTGAGACCATTTGACCTAGCGTAAATTGGTCCACTTAAACCTGCTGGACCAGTTGAATAAACAATTAGAGTTTAGGACATCAGCAATTTCTTGCAACATGCTCGTTTTAATGGGGTTTTTTTGATTTTTTTTTTAATTGCATTTATGTAATGGCTTCCTCATACTGCCATTATGAAAGCATCTCCATGAATCACATGATGAGCTTTTTCAGTTTTCTTTCTAAAATGGTGGCAGCATCACCCAAGAATCATAGCTAACATTAGCACAACATTCTTAAAGTTTAAATAAATAAGATGTTACCCTAACATTTCTTTTGATGATCTCTCTGTCCATGAGCAGCCTTCCTTCTGAGAGTTCAATTCCAGCGAGGGGAATGAGGACTTCTCCAATGACATCATCTCTGGAAAATCTGTCAAAGCTCAAGACAATGAAGTGAAGTGTTAGGTCTTGAATTTGGCTGTAGGGGATCCCATAAAACGTGAAAGTCTCATCGAAAGCTGGATCTAAGGTTTTTCTCAGCACTCTGGTTTTCACCTTGTGCTTTTTCTCAGGTAGGATTGTCATTTTGATGTAGGGATCAGAAGTCATTGACTGTTCATCCATTGCTGGCAGTCCACGAGCTTCTTTGATGTTCACTACAAACGCCTTTTTCTCAAAGTTGTACTCTAAGGAGAAAAAGAGAGTTCCTAGCTTGTCTTGTTTATCTTCAGATGACAGGGACGTGATGGATTTTAAACTATCGGGGGATACTGAATCTTTCTTCCTTTCTGCGAAGTGCTTAGGAGAAGCATTGTCAAGATCTGGAGAGCTCTGCGTTTTTGTGGTTGTTTTGGGGAAGTTGCCATTTAGATCCCTCTTCTCCAGGTCAAGATGGAGAGAATTCTTTGGCACTGCTGATTTGTTCTTTGCTTCACTTTTATCATCTGCTCCAAACTTCTTCTTGCTGTTGAGATTCTCAGGGTAAATATCAACCCCCTTCAGAACATGGACAAACTTATATGGAGGGGTCTTATTGGATTTAGAAGATTTGCGTTGGCAGCAGATCCAAGCAAATAGGGAGACAGAGAAGATGAGGCCAAATGCACTAAAGATCCCAACCACTGTAGGAATTTCATCTGCAAACCAAATAAATAGCAACAAGCACATAAGCGGTGATGCTTTGGACTCTGTGTGATATTTAATAAAGTACAAATTTAGCAGACCAGACTGACTTGAGATGGTAACAGCCGCAGGATTGACAGACTGAAAGTGCTTTGCATTGTACATATTGTTCGCCACCTGCAGGCATGAGAGTGCAGTCCCACACTAAGGAAGGCTTGTTGTGCTAGTATTTTTCCACACACGGAGTGTTAGGGAGGAAAATACTATTCCTATCCTAATAATAATCACAGTTCACAGTTTCTCGACTATCTCAAGCCTCTGTGTGTGGTTTCTGAGTTTTATATGTCTGTGAGCAATACCAGCTCTCAGAAGATTTCAGCTTTGAGTTTATGGAGCTTTGTTGGTTAGATAAAACATATTCTGAAATATGCATTACTTATAGATACATCATCTGCTTTTCATACTATTTCCTAGAATACTTTGTACACTCAATTAACTCATTTTTTATGGTCTGATCCCATAATTGCCTGGAGGTATATCTTGAAAGAAGTGAGTTTAATTGGAGGTTATAGCACTCAACAGTTTCTCTGGGATTTTCAATACTTTGCAGGAGGAAGTCTATCAAGAAAATTTAGAATAATTACATACCAAGTGTCTTTTCAAGATGGATGTGACATTAGGTAGTCACATGTGAGTTCAAAGCTGAAAAAAACCTGTTATATGTATCATTGATAACCATCAAGCTTTGCATTTAAGACACTATGAGTCAAAGCTTATAGGGAGTTTACCGAAAGGGTCAGTACTTCTTAGGAGTATATAAGAGAAACACTAAAATACTAAATGTCTTCTGCCTTAATATGAATCCTATCCTTCAACTGAATTAAGAGAGACCTGAGCAAGTCTTACAACCTCCATTGCCATGTGGATACACTGCTTACATATAGAGCATCATTAGTCCTTCAAAGCATGCATCGAAGGGTAAATGAGCACATCTAATTGGAAATCCAATTTTACCCATAAGTAACATTACTAAGTGAGTTTAAACCTCCCACAATGTAACAATCAGAGCTTAATCCACAGCAACAGTGGATGTCCGGTAGAATATTAATGGAATGACATTGTTTATGCATAAAGGCAATTATGTAACAGTTCTGGTTCTCTCACAAATGATCATTCTGGATGAGTAAAGCAAAAGTATCCCCCTGTATATATCATTGAATCAGCTCCATCCCGATAAAAGCTGGGCAGATAAATGCACTGCCACTATACCTTTGCTTTTTAGTGGGATGATTCAGAAAAAAATATAACAAAAAAAACATAACAATGCTATCAGAACAAAGTAGGACATAATGTTCCAGCACAGAAAGATCAGACCTGGATATTAATTTCTTCTGACAACATTCATGTCACTTTCCTTACACCTACAAGCTGTACCAGTCTATATCCTTAATTGTAAGAACTTACTGAAATGAATGAAAATCTTATACATAAAAAAAAAAGTATTTTCCCTAAGTTAAGCACATGGCTCTGAGTTTCAGGAACTCCCTGGGTTTCAGAAATTTAAATATACATGGTATAAAAGTAGAAGGCTAAAAGTAATTGAAAACTATTCAGAATACTTTAATGGTTTTTAAGAATGATTTGCACATTTGCAATACTTCCTCATGAGATGATAGACTTTTTATAGTAATGGATATTATGTTCTACTTTAATTCTACAACTGCTGAAAGCAGTGGTAAAATCAATTTGATGTTTAAAATATTAATTATCTTTCTTAAATAAGTAATTAGAAAACCATGATGTCACAATTGTGGTTAAAAATATCAAGTGGGTGGAATAGGAAAGAAAACAAAGTGGTAACTAAAATGCTTTTACATTCACAGCTAGTTGTGTTGCAACCTGAATTTCTTGCAGTTTTCATAATGTTAACATTCAAGGCAGTGCATTAATAGGAAGCATCACCTATTGATTCTTGGGCAAATTATTATTCCAGTTATGTGATATAAATCTGGATTCTCTTCACTTAAGTCAGTGGAATGATCTTTAAATCAAACCACTGCTAGACCAAATATAATGTACACTAGAGTCAGTATTTGCAAAGCAGAGTTCAGAAATGTTTCTACTTACTGCTTTTCTGAGTAAAGTAATTTATGTATGTATTTCATAATGCACTTATACGACTGTTTCTGAAACTTCTGGTATCACAGTACATCCAGTGCATAGAAATGACAAAACTGAAAAGTTCATTGTCATCTTTGCTATTCTCAACGAACCCAATGTGCTCAAGATGCAGCTGTTCAGCTAAAAACACTGAAATCCTGTATTTTCATCTTTCTAGCAATGCCCTTTGCAAGACTGCCTTTCACTTTAACTAACAATTGACCTACACCAAGAAAAAAGAAGGAAGGACAATTATTCCAACAATGTCTCAAACAAAGATTTTCTGTGTGGCACAGGATGCACTTACATCATTTAACTCCGGAGGCATGCTACTTTAACCAAGACACGGAAAACAACCCCAAATCTCTCTCATCCAAAAAACACACCTGCAACGAACCTCTTTATCTCTTCCTGTACTTTACCGGAGGAGGGGGTGGACGGGTGAGGAGGAAGAAAGAGAGGGGAGAGAAAGAAAGAACATTCACACAACTTCTGAAATGGAATAGAACTGGAGGGAGTGGGTGGGGGGGAACCAGGTTCCTCCCAAGAAGCTGCGTGCTGGGAGGCGCTGGGTAGCTCAGCGGAGGCTGCTCTTCTCCCGGGGAGGGGAAGAACCCCAGTCCCCCAGTTAAGGGATCCGGGGCAGGGATGCACGGGATGCACTCACCGAACTGCTGGCGGCTGTCGGCGATCGGAGCCATGTTGGGGGCGTGCGATGTCCGGGGGTCCTGAGCCTCTGTCCGTGGGGCTTGAGCCGCTGACCGGGGCTTGGAGCCTCTGGCAAGGGGTCTGGAGCCGCTCTCCGCGGTGCTGGAGCTGCTTCCCCTGTCTTGGAGCCGCTGTCCGCGGTGCTGGATTCGCTCTCCGCGGTGCTGGAGCCGCGGTCCAGGGGCGCGGGAGCCGCCTCCCCGGATGCCAAGCGACCTGCCCGGAGCACCAAACGCACTGCCTTGCTGTCACCCCGGCTCTCACAGCACCCGAGTAACTGTCTTCCAGCTCAGTTTAAAAAAAAAAAATAAAATCTATATATTAAAGGAGAAAAAAGAAAACAACAACATAAAAGCAAAAAAACTCCCCAAAACCCAGAGACACGAGCAGTGGGGACAGTGGAGAAGAAGACTGTGAGGGGACAGGAGGAGAAGGGGGAGGGGAACCTTCGGTCCTCCCCTTTGCACACTGATTTGCAACTCCCTTCCTGTTTTGGCTCTTCTGAGTAGCTCTGCTCCGAGACTGAAGACGTGGTTGAAACCCAAATTGACGCAATCCTGACGCTACAGGGCTGAAATCAGCACCTTTCCCGCCTCCCTCTCCCCCCCCCCCTTCCCCTTCCCCAACCACCACACCCTCCCTCCCTTCTTTCATCTCTCTCTCTCTCTCTGTCTTTCTCCATCCCTCCCTCCCACCCCCCTCCCCTTTCTCGGGATTAAACACGCACTCATTGATTATTTTAACTGCCTTGCTGCAGGTTATGAGTGCCCCCCCCCCATCAGACACAGACAGTGAAATGCTAATGTCTGTGATTCAGCGCACCTTCTGAAATTCGTGGGTGTGCCTCTTTGGCTGGGGGAAAATCTATTTATTTGACTAATTAATTATCAGCTGGATATGTTACAACAACATGAAGGAGATGCCAACATGAGATGGTCCAGACACCTGGGCTCCAACTTCAGGGCATGCATTTTTCCTATGACTAACGTGATACACTTACTAAATTTGAGTCATGAAAACTCCGGATGTGACTTGTCCCTGTGCCTCCTCCCTGCTTCCTCCCACCATCCACCCCCACAAAAACATTCAATCCCCCACTTTGGAAATCCTCTTGACCTTCCTGCAGGTCTCGGAAAGAGATGACACTACCTAGATACTTCTAGATTTTACTGGTTTAGCTGTCTGTCTCCCAGTGCGAACTGAGAGTATGATGGGGTGACAAGGGCAGTCTGGCAGGCAGGAGGAATGGGTGGGAACAGAATAAGAAAGCAGGGCTGCCTGTAACTGAAGTTGCTACAGCATATAATAACCCAAGTTACCTGGTGGTGAAACAGAGCTGCAAAAGCCAGCACCTGGCATCTGACTTCTCCTGGATTCAAAAGGAAGCATAGCAGCCAAGTCGGGAGCCCAACTGCTAATTCTTCTGCATAAATGGGAAACAGGTGTTGTTGCTTTTCTAAATAACAAAATCCAGATGCAGGCATAGTCTGGCATAATCTTACTCCATGATCGGCCAGTTGGAAACTAATATGTCTTGTCCCACTTTCAAGTAGTGAAGTCAGTGAAGCTCCCGGGGGTTTTAAAAAATTAAACAGGAAGGCCAGAGAATCATAGAACCATAGAATATCTTGAGTTAAAAGGAACCTACAAGGATCATCAGAGTTCAACTCCTGGCCCTGTCCAGGACAATCCCATGAGCCTGGCAGTGTTGTCCAAACATTCCTTGAGCTCTGCCAGGCTTGGTGCTGTGACCACCCCCCTGGGGTGTCCAACCACCCTCTGGGGGGAGAACCTTTTCCTAATATCCAACCTAAATCTGTCCTGGCACAACTTCAGACCATTCCCTTGGATTCTGTCACTGGTCCCCGCAGAGTGCCTGTCCCTCCTGTTCCCCTCCTCAGGAAGTTGTAACTGCAATGAGGTCTCCCCTCAATCTCCTCTTCTCCAGCTGCACACACCAATCGTCCTCAGTGTTCTCAAATGGCTTCCCCACAAGGCCCTTCACCATCTCTTTTGCCCTCCTTGGGACATTCTCTAATAGCTCAATATTTTCCTTATATTGTGGTGTCCAAAACTGCCTCAATATTCCAGGTGAGGTTACCCCAGGTCAGAGCAGAGTGGGACAATCCCCTCCCTGGCCCAATAGGCGATGCTGGGTCTGGTGCCCCCAGGACAGGGTTGGATTCCTGGTTGTCAGGGCACTGTTGACTCATGGCCACTGACCAGGACCCCCAGTCACTTTCCCAGCACTCTCATTCCCAATCTGTCTCTACATCCAAGATTACCCCATCCCAGGTGCAGAATCTGGCACTTCCCCTTGTTGAGCTTCGTATGATTGTTTGGAGATTGGTCATCTCTTTCATTTGTCAAAGTGTCTTCGTAGGACCTCTCTGCCTTTGAGGGAATCAACAGCTCCTCCTAATTTAGTATCATCAGCAGACTTACTTAGTCTCCCTTCAAGTCGACATGGCAAACTAGTGTCAAAACACAGCTGAAGAAGTGCTTGAGAGTTGAGAATCTGTTGGTTAATATTGTTTATGCTTATCTGCTTCTGTTACACCTTCAGCAACTTGGCCTCGGTATGCACCTGCACAACCCTTTCAGGAACAGCCACACCCACTACCCTAATCTCCTTTACAGTTTATTCCATTTAACAAAGCACAGAGAATAGCTTGCCACCGCTGGTTCTCTTACAAACACACGGTGTACAATGAACTCAGGGATGAGGACACTGTTGCTTGATCCTTTTTATTTTTTTTTTTGTGTGTGTGTGTGTGTTTTGGCAGTACAATTTGATTTGAAATCTTTGGGTTTGCATATTGGCACCAATTCGAGTAATTCTGACACAAGTTCCTCTCTTCTTTTTAGCAGTCTTCCTTCCCCTGTTCTTGCTATCCACTTCCTTTTCTCTGCCCAAAATGCAACCTTTCTCTAAATGTACATCCATTGAAGGTAATTATGTTTGATTTGAGGCCACGTTCCAGGTATATGAGCCTCCAGACGTGACTGAAATAAGATCCTGAAAAAAATTTGGGGTTAATCATATTCAACTGGAGGGTTAGGTAACTGTAAGTTATTATGTCTGGACTTTAAAAACAAAGGACTGAGAATCAGTAAATAGCATATCTTGGTGGTGTGTTTATCCTATTCGAGCTGGGATATGTTGAGCATATATATTATGTTGAGAGTTGAATTATTGTCAATAATTTTTGAAGCTTTTTATTTTTATTTTTGAATAAAACACAAGACTTCCTCTGTTGAAATATACATAATTTATGTACCATGTGGAAATATAAAAATGATTGATTCAGGTTTTCTTCTCTTTTGTTTCTCATATGTCCCAAGGATATATAAAAAAAGCTTTTACACAATTTGTATGTCTTCATATAGTTCACAGAAATAATTTCCTTCAGCATTCAGTGTTTTCTTTTTTCTTTTTTATTTCAAGGACTCTGCTTCTGAAATGGGGAAGATAAATCTCTTTTTTTTTAAGAAAAAATTATTTTCCTTTTCAAAAATTCATGATAGTTGATGTCAGATTTTATACACTAGTTAAGACTTGAATGCTACTGTGTGCTGTGTAAACATATAATAAAGAGACATCGCTTTCATGGCAGTTCTGTGCATTTGTATCACTTTAAAGCAATATACAAAAAGGTTTTACAATACCAGGTCTCTGTCTTTAGAAACTTGGAGCTACCAAGACTGTGTATATACATAAGCATGTGCAAACATATATATAAAAGTATGAAGATGAGCTATTTTATCTCTGTATTACATTGGTCAGTGAAATAGAGAATAACCTTTTTTTTTTCTTGCATCACTTGTGAACCTTCTGTATTTAATACATGACTCCACTTAATGGAACAGAGTGTTCATCACAGAAAATACTCGAGGAGGAGGTGGAGCACTGAGTTGCTGACACATCTTGAGACAGACACACTTTTGCTCCCTGCGTTGTGCAAGCACCATCTAGTGTACGTCTCAGACCCATCAGCGCCGGCTGACAAACGCACACCCGTGTAGGCAGCACAAACACAAAGGTAGGTACCCAGCTCGCTGCTGCTCCACTGCACTTCCGACAAGTCACCAGAGGGAAAAATAGTCATGTGTTTCTTAACCAATTATGTGGCTGTCTTTCAGTTCAGTCCCACGCAACAGTAATGACTGTTTTTGTGGCTGTAAGTTCTTCACATTTCCCTCTGTTCCAAAAAAAAAAAATCCAGTATACTTCAGTAAAAGTTCACACAGTTTGCAACAGACTCTTCAGTACAAACTTGGACTGGGTACACTCACAGGTATTATTCCTTTACTTTTTCCAGCAAACAGCGATCTCAAACAATTTTGGCTGAAAGATAGAACACTAAAAGGAGTTGGTTCCGATTTCACCCACACTGAATTGAAATGGATCAGTCTGAAAAATATCAGTATGAGATCTGGCTGACTGTATCACAAGAGGACCTTCCGTGGTCTGAAAACCAGGTTACCTGTGCACTTGCATGCACAGAACATCCTCCTGTTACTCCAAGAAGAGGGAATGTGGTTGCTTAGCGACAGAGCCTATACACTTCCCAAAGCAGATAGTCCTGAAATAAACATGGGGCTGGAAAAAGTGGTCCCTCATCTGCAGATGAACCCTTACTGTTCTTTAGATTCCAAAGCCTGTGTGTGAATAAAACCTAATCCTCTCCCTAAAAAAAAAAACCCACCAAACAGAAACAAAAAAAACAAACAAAAAAAACAAACCCAAAATACCCCCAAATTTATTCTAAACAAGTTTCACACCCCAAAAGTCAAACAACATTTAAAAATAAAACTCAGTAATTTATATATATGAGATGAAGCTGGGGAAACAGTCCGTTTCCCTCTCTGTAGAATGTTTCCCTGGAACTTAAAGTCAGTTTCACACTTTCAAAAATAACATATAATTTTGAATTCTGCTGTTGCCCAGTGCCAACCTGTAGATATTAATTAATACTATTCAGTACCTATGAAAATCAAGCCCTCCAGTCATGCTTACATAATAAAACCTCACCAAGAGCACTGATATCAGTCCCTGCTTTTGGGGAGCAAAGAGCATTCAATGTTTGTGAAAGTCAAACAGCTTCAAAGGTATCTACAAAGGATTTATGTAGTCACATTCTGCTTAATTTCCACTTCAGTTAGCTCCACAATTAGGCAGTAGAAAGGGGCTAACATCCCTCCCTGTCTCATCTCTCAGGCTTTGACACTTCTTAAATGCCTAAAGGCATGTCTTTGGGTGCCACACACACAGACAAGCCTGGACTTGTCACCTGAAGGCTCAACTTGCTGCCTATTTGACCTTAGAGGAACTTACTGTTCTTCCCTGTATTGTTACTGAATTTGGCTTCGAGTATTTTAATGTCTAGTGCTACTTCAAATACTTCAGCATGACCTCTAGTTTCTGCTGCAGAATGGTGTACAGCTTCTGCACTGCATTTGCCATTCCCATATGGATACATCAGATACCACAGAGTTTCTGAAATGGCACAAGAGATATGGATTTCGGTAACTGAGTCATCCTCTAGCTCATGTACCACATCTAGACGTCTAATTTCAGGCCTACAAGTCTAGAGATGAATTCTGCCTACTCTAGGACTTTGTTGAACTGCTTCTGAGTATGCTTTTAGAGCCACTGAAAACCCTAAACTTTCCTACAGAAGTCATCATGGCTAGGCTTCACGAACGAAGATTTGGGAAGGCACTATCCACATTTGCTACAGGCACACTGGTGGCTTATGAGGCCAATACGTGACAGACATATCCGATTGCAAAAGGCACAGCAGAAGGACTCCTTAGATGGTGTATTCTGCAAGACACGGTACTTACTGCTTTACCTTTTTTCCTCGAGAGTGATCCTGCGTGTGTTCTCGAAGCAGACAGCTGCTTTATAGCTGGTGTGTCTCCAGGCCTCCCGATTTGAGGTCAGAGTAGACCAGTTATGGTGATCAATAAGGCCAAGGCTGAGATGTTGTTTCAGGGAGTCCTTGTATCTTTTCTTCGGGGCTCCTCTCATGCGGCAGCCAGTGGCAAGTTCACCATAGAGCAGGATCTTAGGGAGGTGGTGGTTGGTCCTTCATCCTTGAGACGTGCCCGGCCCATCGCAGCTGCGTTCTCAGTAACATGGCCTCAATACTTGTGACAGCAGCTTGCTCTAGTACAGATGTATTGGTTACATAATTCCACCACCTGCATCTCCTAGAACGCTTCCATCAACGCTGCCTCCGTACAATCCTTAACATCCACTGGTCAGATTATGTAACCTACAGAAGTAGTGAGTACATGATAGGATGAACAGGACACCTGTACAAACCTGGAGTAGCAGCTGAATGGGGAGCAAAGCTGCCTACTGGTTGGTCTAGGTAAGCTGCCTGAAATGTCAGTATACTACGCCATTTAAGCAACTGAAGAAATTCCCTAGCTCACCTACAGATACGTCAGTAAAGTCTAAATAAATGGTTTCAGCATGAAATTGGGTCATGCTCCTGGGATTACTGGAACAGGCAGTCCAGAGAAACTGTGGATGCCACACCCCTGGAATTTTTCAGGCCAGATTGGGTGAAGTTTGGCACCGTAATTCTAGGTCTGCATCCATTCCTAAGGCTATGTAAGAGTCAAAAGTTACTGTTGCATTTATTCATTAGGAAAAAAAATCAACAAAACACAAACCAAGTATTTTTCTCCCCTCTAAGGGCACTATGTAGATCTGTGTCTTGAGGTAAGATTGAGTGAAGGATATAATTTCAGTCATTTAACAGAGATTTTTCTGTAGAGGAGGAATCATTGTTTTTTTGACTGATGACAAGGTTCTTCCAAGAATAAGCAATATCACCATCCCTTCAGAACTGGAGCAGCTTGCCCAACGATTTACTAGGTGTACAACAACATTTATTTTGTTTTCCTTTTTTAATTGTAAGATCTGTCTGCAGTTCCACATGGTGGATGAAGAGAGGGAAAAAGAAAAGTCCTCCCTGTTACAATTATTTTTTTCTCATCAAAGTCTCCAGAGTGATTTCATTCCACTTGTAGATGGATTGAAAGACTGTGCATGTACTGTAATCACAATCTTTCCAAAGTCCCTTCAAATCAGATCTCTTGGGATTACAGGCACATTTGTGTAAAAAAATACCAAGAAGAAATCTTTGGTTTTGGAGACAGCAGCTACTAATAATTCCTGTGACATTTCTGACCTTATTTCTCTATTTTTAAGATAATTGTTTTCAGGTAGTGTATCACCTCAGTTGACAATTGTCTTTTGGTGACAGCTAGATTCTATTGGTTTTAATGTGCTAAGGTTTATGAAATGTGTGTGAGCCAGTAAAAGCATGTGTGAGCTGGTAAAATTGCTGTACCTCTGTATGTTTCACAGGTTTTGCAATCCATGTGAGTCAGAACAACTCTCACACTTTGAGCCAGATCTATAGATACCTCAGGAGATAGAATACTCTTCCATCTTAGTAGCCTCTGCTCATTAAAGAAACGAAAATTTCATTTCCTCTTCAACTAAAAGTTTTGTTACCAACAATCCTGAAAATAGGAGAAAGAATCAGAATCTTGTTTATGTCAGGAATCTCTTTTGCCTGTTACTTAGCATTAGCAGTTGAAGTATAACTCAAATAAGTGGAAAAAAAATCACTAGGGAAGGACAGGATGACATTTTTGAGAATATTATGGCATTAGAAAACTCAAATTAATTTTAATTTGATATCTAATTCATTCAAACTTCTTTAGAAATCTCAGTTTAATTAACAGACAGGCCTTTTATGTTTTCATTAATTAATAAATATAAGGACTGAAAACTATGCAAATCTAGGGATTTAAGTGCTTAAGTCACACTTAACTCCAGTTTTATGAGCTTTAATTTCAAATTCAAACCTTGAAATCCCTAATGAACTTATGTTTAGTCTGGGAACATCTTAAGAAACCTTAGAACAATAAGAAGGACCTCCTGTAAAATGTTTTGTTTTCTAGCCATACTCAAGAATACTTACCCTGGTATAGGAAGAGGTCAAGTACCTGATTCATTTCTTTGTCTTGCTCACCTGGTTTGTATCCATTCAAAACTGTGGACCAGTCAAAAACATCTAGAAAATCTTACTGCTTTAGAGCATCCCACAAGACAGTTCATAACTGGGTTCGAGCCTTTCCTGTGCTCTTACTTCTTGTGAGAGTATCCTGAACAACATCATTTAAAGGAAGAAAGGGACCTATTGATAATTATCCAAAGTAATA
The DNA here is from genome assembly GCF_003945725.1 of Corapipo altera. Taxonomy (NCBI): domain Eukaryota; kingdom Metazoa; phylum Chordata; class Aves; order Passeriformes; family Pipridae; genus Corapipo; species Corapipo altera. The sequence continues at coordinate 3,848,982 of NW_020884918.1, forward strand.
ATGTACTAAGTCAGAAAATAAATTTGCAACCTGAATGCAGTGCCTAAAGCAATCCACAAAGGATGGAGATGTACTTTCTCATCTTCCTTCCAAGTTGTACTTCAGTTTAATATCTATGGTAGCCAAATATTACATGTACAAGTGCTTCACTCCATCAGGAGGTTCAACATTTAGAGGTTCAAACATTGGAGAAATTCTCTGAAAGTCAGACTAAAGGCTCTACACTATAGAGGGATTTAGAAAAGGTAACTAATGCATTCTATACCACATTTTCTTTTTGACTGTTCTTTGTCTGGACTTCAAGGATTACATGGTACACTAAAGTAAAGCTATTGCTTTTGACATTTATAGAGTTTAACTGTATAAATGCTGCAACATTTACTATTATGCACACATAAGTCATGCTTAAGACACAGGAAACTGGTGTAACAGTAAATAAGAGAGAAGGGGAAGGAGAAAGAGGGGTTTTTTTGAGAACAAAGAACCCTGTAAAGATCCATATTTATAAGTGAATATTTGACCCCCAATATTGTCCAATTAGTGTCTGACTTCATCAGAAAGCTCTGACTGAAGTTCTTAAGGCTAACATGCATCAATGTAAGCATGGAAATTAATATTACAATGTGTGGAGCTTAGTTTTTAAAGATCAAGTACTCCCAAAATTCATTGAAAATCTGATATCGTACTCTTACACATTGTTCTCTATTCCAAGTGATGTTTCTCCAACACACTGTGTGCTCTTTGGGGAAAAGAAACACATCAAGTGAAAAATTAAAATTGAAATACAGTGTCAGTAAAATCTAATTTTTTTTAGGTGGGGTGGAGCTTCTGGAACCACTGCAGAAGTAAATGGAAATTATGGGTGAAAACCAAGTGCACCATCCAGATGAAAGCATTTATGAGAAGTACTTTCATTTAACTAAATATAGCATTTGGTTTTCTGAGCCAAATTATTTCTACATCAGTGCTATGATGAGTGAAGTGTATGAGTTTAAGTGGTCAGCCTGGAGCTCTTCGTTTTTCATCCATATGAATTCGCCAAATGGTGAAGAGTTCAATTCTTCAGTGCTGTAAGACAGTGGGTACCTTCCTCCTTTATTTCTATGATTATTTCTTCCCACTGTACATCCTGCACATTGAGGGATCCAAATGATTTACCTACTAACCAGTAATACGTAGAAATCAGAATTTACTCTTCATTATGTCCGTTAAATTTTCTAAAACATTATTTGGATAAAATCTAAAGCCTGAATTTGGGCAAATTTTATTGCAAGCTAGTTCAAAAGCAGAGCACAAGACATGAGAGAGAATGAAAGAGGTAAAGGAAAAAAAAAGAGTTTGTTCAGCTCTGTAGGACAAGAAGGATGAAAAAATTAATAATGTAGTGATGCAAGTGGCTGGCATGCCAGAAGGGGAAACTACAACTACAGTTCTGCTCCACTGAATTTGTGCTTAATATGGTATGCATCACATCTCCAGAGCTGCTTTTGTCAGAGATTCTTGAGAATGTGAAGAATGCTGGATACAGCTTTCACTTCATGCAGACGAGTTTAAAGGAGCCAATTGCTGCAATACTAAAAAAAACAAAAACAAAACAAAACAAAACAAAACCAAAAAAAAAAAAAAACCAAAACCAATAAAAAGACAGAAAAAATAAGAAAGTAAGAGTCCAGACCTTTTATGTTGAAATATAGACTGTGTTGGCTGCTGAAAGGATAAACAAAGTTTTTTTCTGTATTCTCTCACAAGATTTTGGCTTAAGAAGATAATTACTTCAGGTGCGGGGACATATTGCTAGAAAAAGGGAACAATATATTTTATTCAAGTCAAATACTGCTCTAAGATAGACCTCCTCAGGTCTTCAGATCCAAAGGAGAGGCATTGGGGGACTTTGTAGAGGGACTTAGAACGACTTGCATGTTAAGATGATCTGTTCAGTGATTCTCAAGATTTCTCTGTTCAGTGATTTCTCAACACAGATGCAATTGTAAAACCAAATTGGTTGACAATAAAAATGGGCAAGGTTTCAGTTTATCACCTATTTCTGGAAGCAGAATCAGATTTGAATTTAAACATTAATTTCATATGCTTTTGATCTTTATTATGCTCTCATGCCATAAAATGGCAAGCCTGTTTTGGCTAACAGTTTCCACCACGGTCTGATGGGTGTTGCAGAGAGTCCCACAAACTGGTTCTTTAAGAAAAGAGCAATATTTCAGTGGAATAACTTATCTGAGAAAACACAACAAACATTTTTATTACAATCACAAAATAAGATGATACATAACACAATCATCAAAAACCGTAGTTAACTATATGACAGATAGTGAGGATTATGTGTCAGTACAGATATACCTGGGCCCTCCAGCCTCATCTCATTTGCCTGCCTGTTTTATGGAAAGCTTCACTTACCAATTAAAGTAATGGAAGTATGTTCTCTGCCTAATTAGCCATATGCGTATGAATTCAGCTTGGCATGGTTTCCTCAAAGAAATTCAGAAGAAGCTGAATAGTCTCTATCTTTCTGAAAAACAAGGTGACACAAAAAATCTATTTCTTGTTACTCCTAATGGATGTCTTTCCCTTAGCTATCTCCTCTTTCCAGCAGCAACCAAGAAAAGTTAAATAAACGAAAAATGACAACACAGTTGTCTAACTTAAAATCTGTTTACAAAGAGGGATTTGATAGCAGCATGTGCTGTTTAAGAACCTACAGGAAACTTGCAAAAGAAAGTATTCTTAGAATAATCTAAGTATGTTACTCCTAGTCAGCTGATATAAATAGTAACAGGACAGAATTAACTTTATGAGAGATCATGGGAGTGAAAAGCATGACAAGGAGCATCAGGGGGACAGAGGACTGAGGCTGTGTTTAGAATTGTCCGTAGACTGCAGTAAGAACTGAAAGGATATAATTGTGAGTTTTAGGCCAGCAGATAGTCACAACCTCCTGTGGCTGACCATGATACAACTGCCCCCATTTCCAGTCCCACCACCAAACTGTGCTGGAGAGCCCTGGTTCTATGGAATGGTTTTATTAAGAATTGATTGTGTATTTTGCTTTGAGAAATCACTGGAAATTAAAAAAGTAAAACACATGATTAGAATTCACAAATTTTTAATACTTTACTAAGGACCCCTGTTTCATTTCAGATGGCAACTATTAATAGGTAAATGCAGTTTTTCAGAACTGTCTTCCTAAACCTCATCTTCTAAATTTCACCCAAATGTCACTTCAAGAAACCAAATGTTTTCTTAAATGTCTGCAAGAAAAATTCAGACCGTGAGTCTGCCCTAATTCGGTGATTTTGCACCAGTCTCACAGGACTCATATTTTCAGAATTCTTAGTAGTGTATAGCAGTTTATGTGTTTTTAAAGCACAAGCCCCAGTTGCTGCAGCCTGGTTACCACAGCTCAGCTACACTGCATTTCATATTTGAAATCATACTTAGATGATTGAAGTGATGTGCCCACCATCCTATAAGAAGGCTGTGGCAGACTCACTGATGAAATTCTCTGGGGCAGCAATCAAATTTCTTAATACTAAAAGTGTCCAGCATTTTAGTCTGATTTCCTAAGGGGACAAACCTGATGTGATGGTATCACTTCTATCTCTGTGACTGATTCTGTCAGTCCTCTTTCTCACAATAACTTTAGAACCCTTTGGCTAATATCAGCCAAACTGGACAGAAGAGTAGAAAACCAAAAGATATTAAAGTACTCATGACTGAGATGTACAAAAATACAGCCTAAGGATTACATGTGGTTGCTGAAAATAGCACGTTCTGCCTGGCCAGCTCAGCTGCTGAGAGGCAGATGACCAGTCACCTCATTCACAGCACTACCTGTAGTATCTCTCATCTCACAGACAGGTCAAAACAAAATAGGAACATGGAAAGTTCTAGGGAAGGGTTTGGAAAGGAAGTAGGTGGCTTTTGGCAAGTAGGAAGCATAGGGCAGAAACCAGGAAGATCTTGTGGAGGAGCAGAGGAAAGTTCTGCCTCAACTTCTTGAGGAGAAACCTTTATTAGCTTGTCACATCTTTTAACTCATAAGAATGTAATTCGATAGTGAGTGGCCAGACAGAGGCAATAGGATAGGTGGAAGATCTCAGTGAGGAAAAAAGCCGGATGGTAAACTCATCTATTTTCAGAAATCACAAAACTCACCTGTCTACTCTCACCACAGATGTCCTAAGAACATGAGGAGGAAGGGAACAGATTTTGTGCTTCATTGCATATCAGGGAATTTTCACCTCAAGCACGACTGTCCCCAAGTGGATTTTTGACAATTAAGAGCATGTTCAATATGCTTGAAATCTGCTCATCTCAGCCTTCATGGTATCTCTTCCTTCTCTGTTTTTGTGTAGGTCCACAGGGGAGTGAGTTCACTTTAGAACCTTCAATTAATTCTCTTTACAAGCTCACTAATCATAACTCCACTGCACAAAAGACTTCACTAGGTTATCAGATTATATTTTTTTCTTTCCGTTTTCCAGCTTTGTTTACTATTCACCTTTTGTGATAGAATCTTGGAAACAGCAGTCTGCAGTATTCCATGACCCCGATCCACAGGATACATCAGTTTTCTGGAACAGACAGTGAACTCATGTACGTAATTCCATAATTAAGAAATTCCCAGGAAGGGACTGAATAAAAGCGACTCAGGTGGTTTGCTAAGGCCATATCCTTGTCAAATGCACATCCTGGATTACAACACACATCTGTGAAAAGAAAATGCTTTGCATTATGATTTTAATTATGAGTTTTCTGGGAACAAAATGGAATATTATTTCTCTAGCTTGCCTATAATAGGAGATATTTGAGCTGTTTTGACTAAAATATTTCAAAAATATTTTATTATGGTCTGGCTCTGTGTACAGTCCATGCACAAAGCACCATATGTGTATAAAATATTTTAGTTCACAGAATTATGGGCTTGTAAAGTTGTGAGCAGCTGTAAACAAGGTCTTAAAGTGAGTAATATCAAGTGAATTTTTAGCAGGCAAATAAGCTGTCCTGACCAGTAATGTTAGTTGGTTAGAAAACCTAACAATATTTTTTTGGGCAAATTTCTTTTGGTAGATTTTTTGTATAGTAGAACTATTGCAAAGCAATAGAGTACTGAATTTGCCATCAGAAAACATTCCAACATTTAACATATCTTAAGTTTAAGGTAATATATAGTATTTTAAGTTTGCATCTTCAAAGTCATTCAGAAAAGGTTATTGTGGCTTTGTAAGGATTTTAGCTGTATTTAACTACAATTTTGCTATGTTTTTCTCTTGAAGTGTCTAACTAAAGAAAAGTGCCTGTAACTACAATACAAATAAAGCACAAAAGTTAATTGAAGATTTCTAGTTTTATTAACTGTGTCATGAACCATGCTACGCTTTGGGTACTGTCCTGCTCCAAGTACTCCTTGAATATTAACACCCAGTGGGACTCTATGAGCAACAGATGAACTAGAAGTGATGTGTCAATGAGTCAGCTTGTTTCAACATAAATGTCATTTTCAACATCCCAGAAATCTGAGACATTCTGCTGGATTTGTCAGTACGACACAGGACCTTTGAGAGACCTATGTTTTTTGGGGTGGAGCTGGAGGCATACACCTAAACCCCTAGTGCATCTAAAATGACAAATGACATTAGACAATTATGTTTAAGTACCCATATCATGTCAAGCAATAAAGTTAAATTATCTCATATCCTGAGGAACAATAGTTCCTTTCTGAAATGCAGTTAACTCTAGAAAGAGCTGCTGATTTGCAATGGTGGTCTTAGGATTTGAACTATTTTTTGGAAGACAGGATTTTTCTTCTGATAACAAAACCTGTGGAAGATAGCCTAAGTGACTGGAAGTGTGTTGAAGTAGAGAAGTTAAATGATGCCATTTTTATAATGATTTTTTACCAGTGTGTCAGAATGAAGTCACCTACTGATCTCCACCTCACAGTGTACAGTAGTGAAACCTCTATAAAATGCCATGACACACACTTTGCTTTGGGCACATTATTTTTCCAAATATTTCACTAGACTTAACACTTATGGGACTCTATTAGCAGCAGATAAACTAGTTTTGTGAGCTACTTTGCAAATAGAATGGGGGCTTTCAAATTCTAACTACAATCATTGTCTGTAACCTCTGTTGAAATATCTGTTCAACAAGATTCTCTTCACCCGATTTGTACTTTCTCGGACCTATTTAGTGGCAACTTATCAAAGGAAAAAAAGACAGTGAGTAGGACTCACTTTTAGATTCAGATTTCAAATGAGAACTTGTCTTGAAAAGTGGTTTGCATTTGAATTTCACCCTCATCAAGAGATATTTGAGTGGTTTGAACTCTTCTCATGCAAAACACAGGTCACAGAAAGAAAGTCATGACATTCAGGAAACAGAGGACAACAGTCCCAAAAGTCTGGGACAAGAAGATGAATAATGTCTGAACAACTTGTGCTTTGCAAACATGATATTAGGGGTCACACTGCAGTGACCTCTGTGGCTGGAGTGGAAAGAGTGAATCACCAGAGATGGCTCATCATCATACCTCCGTTTGAAAGTCTGCCAAACCTTTGTGCAGGACACTAGTATGACTAATAGCAATCATCATAAGAAAGTATACCATCACATTGTACAGCCTGCCAAAGGGTAAACACAGTTTCAAAGAGTGCCATTTTTTCCCCCCTCCAGACATACTGCAGACTACATTCTATTTAAAGAGAGGGAGAACAAACTTTGGGGACATAGTTTTGGAAAAGATCATGCCTGTCATACACTGATTAACAAGTGCAAACTTCATTTGCATTCAAACTTGGCTCTTCAAGCGGCTGTCACACAAACTTGGGAGTACCACATCGTCTGCGCTTGTTGTTTTCCAAAAGGATGGAAATTATTTTGTGTTTTCTACAGGTCAACTGGGAGATGCCATCTTTTTGCACAATGTGCAACATAATATAACGTATATGAATAAATATAAGCTGCTTTCCACTAGTCATCTGAAATTAAAATGCTCCTTCTATTTACTAGGAATCTTCTTATTTGTTCTGGGTATCCGTTGATATTTATGGAATCAATATGTAATTTGGTATCAGTGTGTTTAATCATAATCAGCCTGAGTGCAGTGTTTAGCTGAACATATAAAATGTACTATAATGACTTTAAAATGTTTAATTTAAGAATCTCTGCCTCTGTGCATATGAATCAGAGACCTGTGTTTAATTATTGATAGCAATTAGAGCACAGAAGCAGACAAACAGCATCTGGTGACAGGCATAATTTCACTGCCTAGCCCATATCTAGAGTCTCCTTTGGAACTACAGCAAATGCATCACTGATTGATTCCTTGAAATGTATGAATTCACATTGTGGTTTCTAAACAACCCCTTGGAACTTGTCTCTCATTTTAGAAGTCCTGCTAGGTTTATACATCCGTGTATGGAACATATGTGGCACAGGGGTATGGTTGGTCAGGTTTCTTAATGTAATCAGAATCTGAAAATTATACTTAACTGCTTCTCAGTTTTTGTTTATGTTGCCCTGTGAATGCTAAAACCTGAATTATGTATTGGAATTTGAGTCTCAAAGTCAGAGAATTAAACAGAAAACTGTTCTAGTAAATGGCAAATGTGAAATTTTAAGTGCGGATTGACAAATACTTCAAACTAAGTTACTAAGAGAGAAGAGTTTGATCTGTACATGCTGAAACATAAAGAAACCTCACAAATAAAGAACTTGGATCGCAGTTATATTTTCTGTGATTCACTGGAAATGGTTACACTGCCTCTCACCAGCGAATAACCTGAAAAAATGCCACACTTTTTGAAAATGTCGTGAAACTGGAAAGTTCCAAATCATTAATGACAGATATAATTCATCAATATTGGCTAGAATCTAATAAATTGAAGAAGTGGCTATCAAATTTTGTGAAGGTTTATCAATCCTCAAAATATTCTTAAGGAGGCACAGACCTCTTGACAGTGAATAAAAAGTCTATTCTTTCTAACTTTTGAGCAGCTCATAGAAATACAGCCTGAGTATTCATTGCCTGCTAACAAGAAGCAAATCTTTTGTTTTCCTTTGCTTTCACATGTGTCTTTTGGTTTATTAAACTGCCTTTATCTAGACTCATATTTTTTTTCCAGCTTATTTTCTCCCTCTCTGTCCAGCTGAGGAGGGGAGTGATGGAGTGGTTTGCTGGGCACCTGGTGTCCATCCAGGGTCAACCTACCAGAGAAACAGTTGATAAAAATTGGCTGTGTCTTTCAAGGACAGTCTAGCTTCCCACCATAACGAGTCTGCATTATAGAGAAACACTCATCATGTAAGAATTTTCATCACGCCGGAGTTATCTCGAGAGTCTAGAAAGGGTTTGAAGTGGCTGTTAAATCTCATCAAAACCCAGGGATAGAGCTTAGACAAGGGTATTTCTTCTCTCTCGTATACATTGAGACATATACTGTCACTTGTGCTGGTTTTACTAATCGTTCTACTTAATCTTCTTGAACATTACCTTAGAGATCAGGCTTTGAGAAGCTGTTATTCTACGTTGCTTTGTAGGCAAGCAGGTAGAAAGGAAGAACAGAGACTATTATTTTCACTAAGACTGCACAGAAAGCAAGGAGCAGCATAGGATTATTTTCCCCAATCAACAAGAAGGAAACAGATTAGGAGTCATGACTCGTGCACTGGTACTGACTTGCAGTCAGAGCAAAGAAAAAATATTAGTCTGACTTAAAAAATAAAAACATTAGTGTGACATCAAAAAGATGATCAGAGGGCTGGATGAGTTCTCCTATAAAGCCAGACTGAGAAAGTAGGAGCTGTTGACCCCGAAGAAGAGGAGGCTCCAGAGAGATCTTCCAGTACCTAAAAGGAATACAAAAAAGATGGAGAGGTACTTTTTACAAGGTCATATAGTGATAGGATGAGGGATGATGACTTTAAAGTGACAGAGAATGTGTTTAAATTAGATACTAAGAAGAAATTGATCCTTGTGAGGGTAGAGAGGCCCTGGCACAGGTTGCCCAGAAAAACTGTGGCTGTCCCAGCCCTGGAAGTGTCCAAGGCTGGGTTGGATGGGGCTTGGAGCAACCTGGCATAATGGAAACTGTTGCTGCCTGTGGCAGGGAGTTGGAATGAGATGATCTTTACTGTCACTTCCGACCCAAATAATTTTACGATTCTATGAAATACGTATTGTTCCTTCTGAAACCAAGGTTGTTCTGCTTTACCAAAAGAAATATAAATGAAACAACTACTCTTGTTCTGAAAGCAATGCTTTTCACTCCCATGGGGATGAGAATGGAGAGAGAAGCTGAAGTTATCCTTACAGCATCATCAGAATTAAAACTACACAGTCTAAAGGGCCTGTTTATGTGATGGCAACCACATCAGTAAGGGAGTTCCTCTCCCCGTAGAAGGGAGACAATTCTCAGTGTCACTGCGTTGTCACCACCAAAAAACTGAGGTGTCCTGAGCTTTTGTACAGAGTTTAAACAAGAACAAAATTTGCCTCATATTTTAATGGCTCATAGGAGGAAGAGAAAAAGGAAAAGAACATTCATCAGTCAAGACAAAGAGATACAACTTTGCTGATTTAGGTGGTAAAGCAGTGCTGTGTCAGATAAGGATATAGTTCAGAAAAATTGATAAATGGATGCCTTCAGGATGTTAAAGATGCATAGACATTAAAAGAAGTAAAAGAAATTATGGCAGACAGGTGAACATTTGATATAATGTGCTTTTTTCAATATCTAGTAATGAAAAATTGCATACTATAAACTTATAACTATCAAACAATGCTACTTCTCTAAAATGTAAGACAATTCCCTCACTGAGCAATCCTACGCTTTACACTGCTCTCTCTTGTGCAAGTGTGTGAGGGCTGGAGGGGGTAAAGAAGGGTTATCTCACATAAATAGCCTAGGGAGAGATGTAGGGACAAAAGTGGTGATATTTCAGGTTTGAGAGGAGAAAAATGAAAACAAATTGTGTGAACAGAATTGAAAGCTGGAGAAACGCACCCTGGTAAATGTAGTTTGTGTAACTCTTCTTTTGTATATAATGTGTAGGACAAGTGAATTCCAATATTCCTCACATTTTAGAGCTTGAGCCATATTTAAAGAAATGTATCAAAGAACAAAAAACACATTAAAAAAAAAAGAAAATGAAAGTTTAGTTAAAACATTAGTAGAACTCCAGGTTCTTCACTGCAAGGTGTCATTAGTGAATATTCTCATATTGTGCTATTTCCTACAGTACTATGGATAAGCTATTGGATCTCTTATGTTACATTGAATGAAAAACACTTTCTTACTTTTTAAGCAACTAATTAAAATTTGAATCTGTACTCATACTACTTCCTCATACAATAAATCTTTTTTTTTTTTTGTAGAGTGGATAGGCTATTTTCTGAAGGCTACTAAATGCCTTGATTTGAAAAATTCACTTTTCAGAAGAAACACGAGATAAAATGATTTATATAATTACTACAACACACTTTATTAAATTGTTACTTTATTTAATAATCCTTCTGTTCGTATAATTTTCACTGTGGTAAATTTACACTGCTCTAAATAATTAAAATCAGCTCCTTCTGCTATTAGAATATAAGCAAATACTGTGTCTTCAGTTGAAAAAAAATTCCCAACCAAGCAGCATCCATGTGTTCAGGACTGGCTTTTTGCCTTGAGTTGTGACACAGCAGGCAGCCAAGTTCTTCACTGAAACATTTTAGCTTTGCTTTTTGAGTTCATGAGGATGATTCTTTCTGTACCTGCCCGCTCAACAGCTGCTTTTCTTGGGATCTTCACCCCCACTCAAAAGTCACCCTTGGCCCAAGCTCTGGGTCTCTACTGCTTGATGATCTAAAGATCTGTGATGTGCCTTTGGACTTTTGGAATGCCCTTCTGCAGTTCTAGTTGTTTTCCCTATCCAGCTGTGCTTCATTCTTACATTGCTGAAGGTCCCAAAAAGTGAAAAGGAAGTGTTGCTGGGAAGCTTCCCTCACTTTCTATGATCCATGACAGACTAACTAGTCTTACCTATTCCACTTTTTCTCACTTGACACCTTTACATCTCTCCCTTCACATCCATTTCTACTTGGTGCCATTACTGTAAACCACAATTAATGTAGCCTTGGCTGCTTCCCTCTACCTTGTCAAATCAATCTTTTGTACCAAATTTTTTGCTTCCTCTGCTTTCTTTCCTACGTTTGTCCCCTACTGCATTTTTCAGAAATAAAATGCAGAATAGACTTTAGCAATGTACAAACAGTTGTTTTCTCATAATATTTTTTCTCTTTCCTTAAAGAGGTGTGAAATATGTAGAGCAAAAACACGTGTTTGCTGCCTGCCTGCCTGCAGTAAAGAACAAATCACATGTCTTATTAAACTACCTGGAACACAGCAGAACTGACTTCTTCTTCCCACACATAGTAATAATAAGTTTTAGTGAAAAGAGTTTTTAAAATGTGTTTCCAAACTGTCTCTCTGAAGGACTGTACCAACTGTGATGCATTGGCAAGGAAGTAGAAAGAGCCACAGGGCAGTTAAAAATAGTTAAAACGTCAGATTTTATTCACTATTTTATATACACAGGGGCACACATATTAAAATTCTATATTATGTATATTGATGTACATGTATATATATATTCATATGTATAAATGTATAGAAAATTTATATAGGTATAGATATATACATATATACTATGGAGCATATATCTCTGACTTTGGGAGGACTTTGCTACAGGAACCTTTATCCTAAAATCTTAACTTTTCTTGCATCATTACTGAAGGAAACAAGTTTTAAAACAATCCTGCCAGTCACCCAGACTGTAAGATACTTCCAAAGTTCACAGAAGACAGAAATTCTTTCATCTAACTTTTGGAAGTCTGTTCTCCACTGTACTACTATATAAAATGAACCACTAAACACTGCTTTTTCCATAGTGACATTGCCAGTATTGAAAAAGGGACTTTTAAAAAGAAGGATGAAAGCAAAGGGTTCTCCACATCCATCCATAGTTTAGGAGGCTCACAGAAGTGTGAAGTGACCAATTCGTCTCCATGAAATGTTCCCAGCTGAATGAGAAAATGGTATGGAGATGAATTTAGTCTGAAACAGTAGCTTTTAAGTGTTTGAACTGCTTCAGTCACCTGATCTGGTTCTATTACTGCTACCTCAGAAGCATCAATGCTTCTGTTCCAGGGATGTGCACCCTGCATCTGTCCTCTTCACTCTACCCCAATTTCAATTTCTGATCTTTCATGGATGAAGTTTCAGTCCAGAGTAGTGGGTTTTCTCCTCTACCTGGGAGAGATATATATGGAGAAAACAAGAAGACTCAGACCCCTTTCAGAGGTGAAAGATGTCCCAAAGCCAGTTGGAATTTGGTACTGTGGGGAAGCAAAAAACTAGGGAAATTAGATGTCTTCGGAAAGAGAGGAATTCCCAAACTCATGGAAGAGTTGAAACCACCAGGGGCAGTGCATATAGTTACAGATTCATATTGATGCTCCTAAAATGCTCAATTTAGAGCTCACTATCACACTGCCCCCTTTTTCTTTTTCCTGTCCGTACTCCCTCCTCCAGTGAGACCATAAATCCTTTTGTTTTTCCCAAATACTTTATTATCTTTTAATCCAACTCACCTAGTACATTTCTATGCTGAGTTTCTGCAGAACTATCTGCAGTACTACTAATATATTCTCACCACACACACATGCTATCCAGAATCAATCACACAAATAAGTCATTCTTCCAGCAGTTATGCTAAAAGTAGACATTGAAATCATCACCCATGACCCTACAGGAATACTAAAAGTCCAAACTAGGTCTCTTTATGCAGAAATCTCAAATTTAAACTGATTCTTAGCCAGAAATTGTGCTTTGAGGAACTTCAATCTGTTCAGTGTATTGAATATCTGAGACGAACCTATCATAAAGCCCCCAGCTTTTTTTCTGAGCAGTATTTTCAAGGCTCCCTCCAGAAACAAATACTTGTTTCTGGGTTGGTTAAAGGTTGAGTATGGAAAACAATGAGATCATTATTTTAAGCTCAAATTTAATTAGAAAAAAAATATTGCAACTTGCTAAGATAAGAAGAAATGCTAAATTCATAAAGGACAAAGTTATCTTAGGAAGTTCTTACACAAGTAGCTGTAAATCTGAACCAGAACTCAACCTTTACCAATGCAAAGGAACACAATATTTTTGAAGTATAAAACAGTTTTTCAACCTCAGCCTTAACAGGGTTAGTTTACTTCAGCATCATCTCTTGTTTAGAGATATCTCTTGTTTTGGGAACAAAGCAGAGAAGTTAAGAAGGAAGGACAAGTATCTTCACTTTGAGGCATGGAAATTCAAACAAAATGTTGAACAGCTGAAGGGAGTCAAAAGAAAAACAACAAAAATTTCAGAAAACATTTGCTGGGAGACTGAACAGCTTGCAGTTGCTTTGCTGGAAGAGTAACAGCAGAGTGAGCTGATAGCAATTATCAACTACACAGAGTGCTGCAAAAATGAAAGAAATTATTTATTCAGGTGTCAGAGATCATAGTAAGGCAATTTGTTGTGAAATTTTGCCAAAGATTATCTAGGAATAAGTGATACCTTCCTGACTAGAGACCTCTGGATATAGATTACACAAAAAGCAACAGAACACATAATCTTACTTGTGTAAAATTGATGAAGTAGATAATAAATTAAGATCTGTTCCTTCTCTCCTTTAAATTTATAGAGTAGAGATAGAAAAGCAAACATCACAGTAAAGTGAAAGGTTGCATAAAATCAGAAGGGAAATGGATGCTCAAAATATGTACAGTTTATACATTTCCAAATTTAAAGCTACAAGGTAGGAGAAAGAATTACTACAAAATGTGGTGAGAGGGGAAATTTAGGAACTGCTGTTATGGGCACTACTGCTTGTGTCCTGCAAAAAGTGGCAAAAGTATGTCCTAGAAATGTGAAGAAAGGACAGCTGTAACATGATCTTGGTAGATACAGATTTTCTCCACATACTCCAGGTACAAAACAAAGCCACCAGTTACTCAGCAATTTCATGCCCTTTATGGGGCCAAAACACTTTTTCTCTCCACACGAATTGTGTTGCCAGCTGCAGTAACTGTGTTACAGCTAGCTGTGTTATAGCTACTGTCAAACAGCAATACTAGAAATACAAAATGTGGGAAACATTGTGCTGTTCCCGAGATCCTAGTCTTATTTCTTGTACTTTGAATGGTATTCCTGTATATCAGCGCGAGATCTGCTACTGCTGAGCTTTTCATTTGATACAGACAGAACCTGAATATCCTCAATGACAGAGAGCAGAAAGAAGCATTCGTGGGACTCTTTTTTAGCGTTCAAACAGATTAGGAGAACACACTTCATGAAGATTAACCTCTAGAGAGAAGGCTGAATGTAGGGGTAGGCTTACCTTGAAAACAGAACTCATGGGGAACAGCAACTACAGACAATAAACTCTAGTGGTTCTGGTCTCCTTGTGATTAGATGTTGGAGTCAGTCACCTTGTCTGTACTTAAGCCAGCCATAAATTTGAGATTGATTTTGAAATACAGAGCTAAAATATTCCCAGTATATTCACTGAAGGAGAGTTTACTGAGTGTAAGAGGGAAAAGGGCAACTGCAAGGAAATAAAGCGGTAGCTAAACTGAGAATCAGCGTTATCCCAAAATGGAATACTGAATGCAAACATTCTCTCCATAATCAAAAAATAATCCTGGAGTAGGTGGATCTGTCTAACAGTGCAACAGAATTTTTATGCTGTGTTTGAGAACCTTCCTTTTTATAATGGTAGCATGCTTTCCTGTGAAAACTTTTGCGCCCCTTGAGAAAAACTCTTCTTTGAAAATATCTGGTTGGGAGTTCTGAATGCAAGCTCCATGTTACACCTTATACCTACAGAGAACAGGTTCAAAACTTTATTCAAAGGGCATTGAGCCATCCAGTTGGTTGATATAGAAGTGCGGGAAGAACTCTGAGCAGCTGCAAAAAGGTCAGAGGACAAACTAACAACTAAACATAAGCGAAAAATTTCTGACCAGTAGGAATGAAATTGAGACAGTCGGTTTGAAAAGCCAAAGGTTTTTTGTCAGTCACAGGTGTGTTTGAATTCGGGTGTTAGTACGCTTTGATGCAGAGAGGTATCAGAGTATTAAACAGGCACTGAAGTTAAAGGATGATTTCACCTAACTTCGTAATCTGAATTTAGGTAAAAGAAGGTAACATCTGATAGAGTCTAAATCAAATTAACTAACCTCTTAAAGAACTGGAAGACTTGAAAAGTCTAACAGCAGTGGCAAAGAGACAGGAAAATAGTTGACTGCAAGGTCTGGTATGGAGATCTGGTTACAAAGTCTGTTACTCTGTCACAAAGAAAGGTCTTTTCCCACAAGAGAAAGGTCAAAAATGTTTTTATTGGAGGAGAATAACTAAAAACTGCTTGGAATAGTAGTAGTATACTGGAAAATGGTAATAGAAATCCAAGGAGATGTGTTAATTTCTGATCAGGATGCAATTTCATGATAAGCTTTCTTGTTTAAGTGACAGTCACTACATACAAAGTATTATTTCATATCCTAACCTCGTAAAAGAAAAGATGATTTTTTTTCTCCCTGACCATTTCAAAGATCCAGTTGATATAAACTCCCAAATAACCATTGCAGTTGGTGCATCTGTGCACAACAGCTAAGGGACCTATGGCTGAGGGGCATTGGAAAAGGGATTACCCTTGGGTACTCTGGGGTTTCAACCAAATATGAGTTTAATAAGGTAATTTCTATATCTAGACACCTAAAATGTAGCTACATTATTAACTCCTTGTAGATCTGCTTCTGTAGGCTAAGTAGGCAACAAACACACATGCATTTTTAGGTCTCATTTTGTATCTCTATCGAAAAAGAAAATTTTTTGTATCTAATTTTCAGAAGAGACCTGTAACTTTGGGTGATGGCACTGACACTCAGTGCCAAAAAGAAGCATTTTTCTGAGTGTCACATGAGATATCTTGGATTTGAAAACACAGATATAAGTAAAAGTAAAATTACTGAAGTTGTCCTCTCTGAAAGGGAGGAAACATAACACCACACAGTTCCTAAATTATAAAAGACACCCTCTTTGCGTGCACACCCTGGTGCAAGCACACATTTAATATATTTACCACTTAAGATATACAACCATTTAGAAGAATTTTAGTCCAAACTAGCACATGGTATATCAGTCAGCTTTGCAGGCAGGCTATGCAGGGGTAGTTGGAATAAATAATTTGTAAGGGACACAGACTATCACCTTTTGCAACACTGGCATTACCATTTAAATGGTCCTTGACAAGGATCTTATTTTGTTCCATTTTACATTCATGCTTAGCAAACAAATGCTGAGCATTCATTAACAAACCTGCTATAACAAACAAAAAAGCGACTTCAGGAATGTTATCACACCACGTTCTGAGTGTGATAAATAATTAAAAACCTGTTGGCACACTGGTGTGTGTTTTTATGTTTTATGTATGTATAAGACTCCATGTCTGCAGCAGGCAGGGAAACTGTCTTTTCCTATAAAAAATTATCACTCTTGGATTTGGGAACCAAAGGCTAGAGTCTTCCTTTCAGTTAATCAGCACTGTTCTATTGCAATCAGTAGAACTCCACTGATATCAATAAGACAGTGTTGATTTACACCACTGGAATAAATGTTCCCAACAATTTAATTCCAGAAGAAAAATTTAGATGGTGGATTTTTAATTGAACTAAATATTTTTACTTCTGACTGAGCACTAGGTGAAAATAAAAATTTCAGTAAGATTCAAACCAGAAAATTGTGTCAATTTTACATTAGGTAAGACTAAAATGGCATTTGTGTTACTGCATATGTTCACACTAATAATGTGAAAGGAAACAAAAGATCCAGAAAAAAAATTCTGCAATCAAATGCCAGTTTTGCCCCAGTCCTCAGTTAGAAAGAGAATGCAAGTGCAAAAAGCCAATAAACAATAGCATAAACCACAGGGAAATTAATAGGAAAACTACCCTAGAAGTATTTGAGAATTTTCTTATTCTTAAAGTATTTTCAGTTGAAAAAGATTACTGTGCTTCTACTGAGAAAGAGCAGTAAGGAACTATTCTATTTCTTTTTTTTTCCCTCTCTCTCTGATTCAGGCTATTAGCTGAAACTGTCTTGAATTCACAAATTGTTTAAGTTAATCTGAGTGTACAGGTTGATAAGACATGTTTCAACTGATAAACAAGACACAGCTTTACTTAAAAATTAAATCTCATTTAGAACCTATAGGAACTTCAACCCTGTTGTTTGTGTTCTCTTGAAACTTGTACCTTGTCAAACTAATAATATATTCTCACTTTTATTATGCACTAAAGATAAGATTTCCCCTGCACTGTTAATCACTTACTCTGAGGGACTGTGTGGTATGTAGGGCTTTGCATGGGCTTTCTCTGCCTTCCAAATGAAGAAGAAAACATCACTTGACAAATTATGTGGAATGTAATCTTCAGAAGCTGAAGAGCAAGTTGCTCACAGTGGAACAGGTCTGGGAACAGTTGGGTTGGTTGGATTTGCCATCACTTCACTGCTTCTTTCTTTCCTCTTATTCTGTACAGGAAACACCTTGAGGTGCTGGTCCAGGGAAGGGAACGGAGCTGGGGAAGGGTCTGGAGCACCAGGAGCAGCTGAGGGAGCTGGGTGGGCTCATCCTGGAGAAAAGGAGGCTCAGGGGGGACCTTCTCACTCTCTGCAACTCCCTGACAGGAGGGGGGAGACGGGGGGTGGGGGGTGGTCGGGCTCTGTTCCCAGGGAACAAGGGACAGGATTAGGGGAAATGGCCTCAGGTTGTACCAGGGGATATTTAGATCAGATATTAGGAAAAATTTCTTAATAGAAGGGGTTGTAAAACATTGGAGCAGACTGCCAGGGCAATGGTGGAGCCACCAACCCTGGAAGTGTTCAAAACACATGTGGATATGGCACCTGATGACATAGTTTAGTGTTGAACATGGTGCTGCTACTGGGTGAAAGGTTCCAACCATAACAATTCTTCGATTTTATGATTCCATGATTCAATAAAGGGTTGCATGGCATTTCCTTTGCCTGCGTAGACTGTTACCTTTTGCTTTTAAATCATTTAATGACAGAGTTAAGATTCTCTTCTGTCTAAAAATCATGAGGTAAATTCTCTTGCACCTAAAAATCATCATATATAAAATGCACATATAATATTCAAGTGTGTATATGGTGTACAGCTATGTGTACCTTTAAACAAAGTACTTCTTTCCTTGTTTTTTCACTTGAATAATCAGGGAATGTGAGTTTCAAGGAGTCTCAAAGTTTACTTCGAGTAACTTAAATCTAAACTGAATTTACTAAATTTACATCTCTGTATCAAAGATGGGCAATAATTCTGCTTCCAGGTACTTTCTCTTAACACCACTGCTCAGCCAGCTGTTCACTCACTCCCTCTGCTCTGTGTTAGGGGGCAAAGCAGAGTTAAAAAGCTCATGGGTCATTTATTAGACCTATAGATGAAGAGACTAAGTCCCTTTTCCTGGTTAAATGAAGGTGGACAGCCCACCTGTGTCAAAAGTGCTGTTACAAGTGAGGTGATTCAGTCTGGCAATATCTCTAAATGCCAAACCAGACTTTACCTAGCTACTAGGACTCATTGGCAAAACATCTTCTTATAAAGGTGGTGAGACTACTTACCACTTACCGTCACAGACAAAACAGAACTCTACCTGGGGAAATTTCACTGATGTGTTTTAGATACTAATAAAGCCCTTGTGGCTTCATACTTTATTGCCAATTAAAATAGATATAGGTAGGGAGAAACCTCAAATTTTTATAACAGGGTCCAATCCTGCAACCCCGGACTTCCAAAACCTGACCATAGACACTTTTTAGCCATTTAAAGAAAAACAAAGATTCTGTGAGGGCACACAGTGCTGTATTATTCAAAGTCACCAGAAGGCAGCATTACAGTTAATCTGACAGTCTGTAGAACTCTATGAATAGGCAGTTAGATCTGGAATAAATGTCTGTTTGTTGTGTAATTCTTTTTTGTAGGCAATGAATATTGCCAGAAAAGTCTGTTTTGTCCAAGTCTCTCTTTGACAGAATCATTTATTAGATGCAAAGCTGCTGCCTGCAGGTTAATATGCATGGAAAGCAAATAAAATAATTGCCTGTTGTCAAATCATGGTAACATGAAAGGATCTGGAAATGTAAAAGCAACCTAAGAAAAATGGATAAATGACCAAAACTATGGGATTTGCTGGAGCTCAAGTGCTTAGGGAAACTGGAAAGCATGAACTCTCCACAACCCTGAAGGTATTTAAACAACTTTTTAAACTACCTTTCAAGGATGCTCAAATTAAGCAGAGAGAAAGAAAATTACCTTTATTGTAAGATAAAGGCTATTTAAATGTATAAACTGCATGATTAAACATGTTAATAGTAGGATGGAGGGGGATGAGGGGTTCACCCATGTCTGGCTAACATTATTTGAAAATGCTAAACATCTTTAAAACTCTTGAAACCCCACTGATAGTAAGTAAGGTCAGTGACCCTGACTGAGACTTGACTGACAGATGAGACACCTACTAATTTTTTCCAGCAAAATCACTTTAATGTCATGTTTTCCAAATTAATGGTTCTGTACCCTTGGATCTACCAGTGAAAATCCCTGTGTTTATGCTTCAGGGATATAAGCTAAAAATAATCATTACACCAGCATGGTTTTAGTCTGTTCCGGTTAGTGCTTTTTATAGCCAGTGTTCAAACAATTTGCAAAATAGGAAGGGACAGGGATTTTTCTCAGCCTTTATCATGGATGAAGATTTTCTGTTTGGGGATAGGGCAGTTGGATAGGGCGCTGAGACACATGAATGCAATCTGTGTCCCTTCATAAAGTCCTTGGTTAATTTCTTTTTTTTTCCTGTTATTGACACAGTTAATTAGCAAAGACACCAGCAGCAACACCAGTGGAAAGGATTGTGGGGAAGAATCTTATCCATTTCAACTGACACAGTTGAAGAACCTCACATATTTATATATAAGATACTATGAGATTTACATGTGAGAGACTATAATTCCAATAAAAGTTGAACAATTCTTCATTTATTACAGCCTGATATCAATTATTAGGGGGAAGTTCACCATGCTGATTGCAACCACTCTGCAACATTAGAACACCATGTGAGATTTGGTAAGTGATCTAATCCATATTGTAACAACTTCAGAAGTTTTAAAAATGACAGGTAGTTTTTCTGCTTTTCACCTCCACTGAAATAATTCCTGCCCCCAAATTTATGGTGGTCACATGACTAGTGATCTTAGGTATACATAATTTTAACCTCTAACTATAGTGGAAACTGAGAAATTTTTTTTCGATTTAATACATCAAAATTAAAATTAAAGTTTGAATTGTTGTAGAAAGGGGAAACACACATGGATAATACTCCAGAGTCCCAGATTTTATGTCCCCCTTGAAAGTCTAAAAAAGTTGACAAGTTACTTCTCTTTGCCCAGATCTGACTCACACTTCAAATTGTTATACTGCTCATGATTCATACTTCAAATAGTTATCCTCATTATTACTGTTGAATATTATTATTACATCTGATGTGTGTATTTCCTATCCTTTGGGGGGAAAAAACCTGAAAATAAGGAGTTGGGTTGTACACAAAGAGTGTGTAGGTAAAGACTTTCTGAGGGCATGAGTGTCTTTCCAAGTCAGACCAGAGAAGGTTTACATATTAACTCTGAGCCTTCAGTGCTTAGCTGAAGGCAGGTCATGTTTGGGTGTTGAAAGGCTTGTTTGTGACACACCTCAAATTCACCTGTGTCAGAGGAAGAGGACTCTTATTTTGGGGAACTCTAATCTGAACACACCAGGAAAACAGCACAATTGGAGTATTAAAACACAAAATTCAATTCTTATAACTCCCGAGAGAAGGGTGGGAGACCAAACAGTAGAAAATGAGAGGGTGGACTGTGAAGTGACAAACACTGTGTCAGAGGGGAAGGAGCATCATGGTGTGTGGGGGAGGATAAATACAAGAAAGTGAGAAGCAAGGTTGGACCCTGGGAATGGCATTTCAGTGTGGATGACAGACTGAGTGAAAACAGAATTTTCCAGGGCACATTCTTTTCTTTGCTCAGTGTACTTGGATCTAGAGTGAAGAGCATTGCTCTTTAGAGTATCTCAGTTACTGTGTCTACTATCCTACTGATCCAAGACTTTTTTGGAAATAACAAGACTAAATTTTTCTCCCTGTACTCATAGAACCCAACAGCTTAACACAAATCTTCAAAAAATAAAAGTTTCCAAAAAATATTGTCTAGATGAGAGGATAAAATGAAGAACTAACTGTTCCCATGTTTAGATATCGTTCCTACCTTAGGATATCTCACAAGAAGCCTTACCCCCTGCACATGGGGCACTTCGTGTATCAGATACAGAAGCTGAATCCGATCCGTCATCCACAAACATAGGATGTATCTAGAACAGACTCACACTGGAAAAGACCAGAGCTGCTACTCCTTAAGCTGCAAATGCCCGAGGCAGGATATTTTGTGGTGAACTGTGATAGCCTCCTTTGTCTGAAGCCTTCTCCTTGCCAGGAAAAATTCCTTCCCTCTACACCAGTCAGCTCTTCTTTCTTTTACAATTATGGAAAAGCGGGTCCATGAAAGACCTTGGAAAGCTGGTCTGAGAGGGAAAAATGGAGACAGCAGCATCATGAAAATGACAGTATGTAGCCAGGAGAAGGGTGAAATTGGGATGGCCTGGGTAAAACAAAAACCTACAGCCCAGCTGTGCAGGTGTTGAAGAAGCACTGCGAGCTTGTGAGTAGTCCATGCACAAAAGAAGAGCAAGTGGTTATGTGAGTGTAACGAACCAGTTACCAAATACAGTGGAAAGACATTTTTGTTAATGGATTCTAACAGGGCAAGGGATCCATGGCTTTAAAAAGGGTACATGGTGAGGCAGGAAGATCTCTTTGCAGGAAACAGTGAAGGAGAGTCGAGAAAGAGTCTTATTTATCTTCTTTCACATGTTGGAACTGTGTCCTTGCATAGCCTCATACATGGTCTGGCAATAGTTACACATTCCAGGCATTTGAAAATACATTAATAATCTCCAGTCTACTGCAACAAAAAATGGCTAGTAAGCACCCTACTAAGGGAAAATCAGGGTTTGAAATTATGATGTAGTTGTTGTTATAGTAACCGCATACTTGCACAGTGTTTCCATTTAACAAACGTGAGATAAATTATTCTTCTCTCAAGAAAAGAAGGAGACAATTACAAGAGCTTTCAGAGATGAACTGTGCATTTATACTTTCTGAGTTTAGATACGATCTAATGTATTAAAATTTTACATCTGTATTCCTTCATCACAATTTGAACAAATTCCCTGATTGAAATTATGTAGAAAGGGGCAAAACACTCACAAATCTCATCACATGTCCTTCCTAGGTCTGATATCATCAGGTTGTTTATTATTACTTCCTGATTACTCCTACAAATAGGTTTTTTCCTCTTGAAGAAGTATCACAGACCAATGACGAAAATAAAAAATTGTGGTCCCAAGCTCATCAAAAAATATCAGTTCCTTGTTTAGCATTTGCAAGACTTGGCAAAAATATCCAGAAATTAGAATATTCCACTAGACAACCAAAACTTGTCATTATTATGTTACTTACAATTGAATGAACATACACAAAAAAGAAACATGAAGGTTCCATATGAAATTGATGACACGAAAAGGTATAGAAAGAAAAATATTAGTTAAAATTATATTTAGGAAATATAAAGTTCATTATGAAAACAAAGGATAGCACTCAGTGCATGGCCATCTTGATTCAGTGATGGTGGGAAACAGAAATAAAAATAACAACTACAAAGAAATGACAAAATCAGCACTAGTTTGTTCAACATCATCACTGCAGAGAATGACATGCTTGCATCACATGAGGCTCTTTACCAGCTTCATCATGTATCTGAAATAAAAGCATAAACTCCACACACTAAGATAAATTGCATCCAGGAACATTTGAGTGGATGGGTGAAATAAATAAAAAATAAATAAATAGTCACTTTTAAGAAAAAAATAAAATTCTAGGTAAACTTATAGTTCTGAAAATATGTTACGGTAGAACTTATATTCATAAAGGATGAGCTGCAAAGTCTTAGTAATTATAGGCCAGTTACCCAGGTATCAAACTCAGACAATATAATGGAAAAGTCAATATGATTTCCCATTAATAAAGAATCAGAAAGAGGGCCTGTAATTCACTCCAGTCGATGTGATTTCATGGAAAATGGGTTTTGTCAAAAAGCTTAGATTTCATTATTTGATAAGACCACAAATTTGGTTGATAAAGGTAGCTCTGTATATGTAATACATGTAGACTTTGGTGTGGTATTTGACTTGTATCAGATGAGGAGGTGATTAAAAAAAAATTACAACTATCTATAGGTCATATTAAATGGGTTCTGAATTTGCTAATGGAAACCTTTTAAGTGTTTGTTAATGGAAAATAATCACTGGATACACTAACATTCATTATACCTATTTCATGTTTATTACTTCAAAAGGGAATTGCTGCGGAAAAAAAACCACCTCCTAGTAAAGATGGGATGGCACATAAAGAGGGGTGACCTTGCTCTCTACAACTTCCTGATAGGAGGTTGAAGTGAGGGGAAATACAAGGTAACAAGGGGTAGAGTGAGAGGAAGTGACCTTAAGTTGTTTCAGGGGAGGTTTAGACTGGATATTAGGGAAAATTTCTCTAGCCAGAGGGTAGTCAGGGGTTGGAGCAGGTTGTCCAGGGCAGTAGTGGATTTACCATACACAGAAATATTTAAAAGGCGCGTAAATGTGATACTTAGGGGTGTGGTCTGTCAGTGGAGTTAATAGTTCTGGTTAATGGTTAGAATTTATGACCTTAAAGGTCTTTTCCAACCCGAAATATTCTATGATTCCATGATTTTATGATTTTATTATTCTATGATTCTATGATTGATTCTACGATAAGAGCCTGGATATCTAGAAGAGTGATCATGGGCAATTAATTAGTGAGATGTATTTGCATTAGATGCTACTAGAAAGAGACAAAAAAGAAAATTCTCTGTTTTACTTAATCTGCCAGCTTGTGGCAAAAATTGCTAGCAATAATGAAGCAATAAGTAGAGAAGTGGAATTTTTATGACTACGTGTGGCAGTATTGAAACAGGAAATGGAATATTGCATGGAGTTCTTGTGCTTGTACCTTGCAGAGGAATCTATAAACTGACGATGAAATAAAAAAGGAGTGAAGCAATTTGGCATCTACCAAATGCATCTTACAGTGGAAATATTAGAGTCTAGGTGAACCACTTAATCAAAATAAGATTGATAAAAATGACATCTACAATTTTGTAAGCTTGACAAGAGAACATAGTGTGTAACAGGAGACTTTTTTGTTTAGTCGGAGCCATGACAAGAAATAGTGACTAGAAAAAAAATAGTGAGGAATTTCACTTTAAAAATTGAGATCAATTTCCATCTTGAAGGGTAATGATGATCAGCAATCATTAGCAATCAATGATGAAAGACAACATGATTGACATAAAATGTCAGAGATACACAGAAAGTCAAATTAAATGATCCATAGTTAAACATTGAGAGATTCACTTGATTTGAACTAGATTTTGTCACAGCATTCCATTATTTGAACATCACAAAACAGCATGCTATAAGAAGCTCAATAAGCATCTTAATATCATCTTCCTGCTTGTAACTGCCTTTTTGTTTGTAATAATGTTTTCTGAATCTTACAGCAAGAAATTGTGCTTCCTGTTGTATTTTGCATATAGCTGTTTGTCTCTGGTTAAATCATATCCATTAGTCCCCTTGCAAGATTTATCAAATATGACATAAAAGGAAAAATGTAGAATCAAAGGTTAATTTAATGTTACAGAGATTTTTCATGGTGATTTAGTATTAATGATGGCAGTTTATGAGCCATGTTTAATTAAATGAATATGGGAGATAAAAATCACCCTGGTGTTTAGCTTTAGTCAAGATTATAGCCTCTGAAACTCAAAAGGGGTTATGAATAAACTTAGTTCTGCTCTCTAGTAGGGATTGTATTTAGCTAAGACTGAAGGTAGATTATCTATAGAGTATATCATCAGGACAAACCTGATCTTCAGATAAGTTAAAAGAGATGTGGCTTCTTTTATTGAAGGAACTACAATGAAATATGTCAGCTACAGATGTGGTCAATTTGTTTCTGTGTAGGGTTTGGCAAACAGGGAGCTTTAACTGACCTGTGACACGCATTGTACACAAAAATAATGCTCAGACAGCAAGGTCCCTTAACTTCTTCAGAGGCAATACTAAAAAAATACCTGAGATTGCATCTCCTGCTGCTCCAGAAATGTAGGAGTGGTTGCTTTAGAGTTGCCTTTGGAAGCTGATCTTACAGGGGCAGTGATTTAAATACTGCATTTTAGAATCTTTGTATAATTGCACCATTCCATGATCACCATACAGAAAACCACTGCAATAGATATGAAGTAGTCAACAACCAAAATAAAAGAAAAAAAAAAAAGTTTAAACTGAAAAGAAAGACTAGGGTTACACTTCCTTCATCTTTTACTTGCTTTGTGAACCATCATTAAGAGATGCATTCTGTGAATATGCATCACCAGCTTCTATTTCCTAAACTCATAAAATAACCTGAGTTGGAAGAAACCTACAAGGACTACCAAGGCAAACTCTTGATGCTCCACAGGACAACCCAAGAGTCACACCACATGCCTGAGAGTACCATCCAAACTTTTCTCTAACTCTGTCAGGCTTGGTGCTGTCACCACTTCCCTGGGGAGACTGTTCCAGTGCCCAACCACCCTTTGGGAGAAGAACCTTTTCCTAATATCCAACCTAAACCTCCCTGAATCAGTCCCATGCCATTTTCTCCTATACCTGAGAAAGGTATTAATTCATTACCACAGATCTGGACTACTATTTTTCAGCTCCTCACAAATCTGATTTCACAGTCTCTCTCTTTTGAACAATTCTGTTTCAACTATAGCTCCACTGTAAGGAATAGAAACACTCACTGTGTGATATCAGGTACCTGGGCTGCTTTAATCCCCAGAATCCCATTTGTTCTTGAGCTTCAGATAGTTTGTATCATCTTGTACCTTTATCTGCAGCTGAGTACCTATATATTTACATATGGCTATTTCAAGGCTCTTGTCTGTCAACCTCCCTTTAGATCTCACTTAAAGCACAATACAGAATTTAATAAGAAAACAAAGTATCAAAAATAATTCAAATTGAATTGTTAGAACCAGATAATGTAGTGTGAATTAGAAGGTAAATTCTAATTAAAACGTAACTTCTCACTACAGTGAGATTTTTGCTGTTTCATTCCAAAACAAATAACTTAGAGCTTTCACTCCATAGAGTTTGTCCAAATTTTCATTCCTTATTTTAACTTTTTCTTTTTATATATATATATAAAGTGTAAATACATAAATGTATAAATATATAAAAATAAATATACATAAAATAAGTATATATGAAAATAAATACATATATATATATATAAAATAAATTAAATTATTCATTATGTATGGCTATCTCTTCATACAAAGAGCAACATTTTAGGATTCTACAATCGAATGTACTTCTGGTGATTTATTGAAAAATTGTCATAACTTAGAGGTGGCACAGGTTTTCTGGCACCATCAGTGGATACCTTCTTCTTCAGACTATTGGATTAATAGGAATTGTTGCTGTGGCAAGGAACAATTATTAATCTAGTAAAAATTTAATTAATTTGCTAGAAGTCCTTGGATAATTCCTAAAAAGGCTCTGCTTCTTCTTAGCTTCTGACAAAATTGATGTGACTGATACTTCTCTGAACAGCAGAGGTGGCGTGATCTTATATTTATGCTTTGAGGTCCCAGTATAAAAAGAATCAAGTATAATTTAAATATACTTCATTTAAATAATACTGAAAAAATACTGAAAAAGAAACAAAAAGAATATTGCAGTACACAGATTAAAGCACAGAAATATGTGAACTAGTCACAATAGAGTCTTTACATGATGTTTTATTTATTTAAATTCAGTTCCTCTATACTGACTTTTTTCTTTTTAAGCAACTGAGATTTCTCTCTCCATCTCTACCACCTACTATGTTTCCTTTGCAGACAGATTAATAAAGAAGAAGTTTTTTGTTGGTGTCATATTTACTGGTGCAAATATGTAATCTGGGAGGCAATATAATGCCTCCTGGAAATAAAACTTGTGTATATACCAAAGAACGCAGGTGATTTGCAACCCCTCATAATTGATTCCCAGTCTGCTTACACTGCAGAGCATGTGGCACTATGGAAAGTTTTTCTTCCAGCAGGGCACTCCCAAGAGCTCCATCTGCAAGAGAACATTCATCTGTCCTGTCAGGCTGAGGATGTCACTGCTCAACGGTGCCCAAAGGAGAACTGAAGTCAGTACTCAAGGAGAACAAGTACCCCATAATTGCCCAGCTCTCAATACCAGTCTTGCAAAGTATAGTAGGGGTCTTTCCTGTGAGTGTTCTGCACTTAGTGAGTTGATGGGAGGAACGCTTGTTGGCTCAACACCAGAAACACTGATGCTTCCTGACGCTCCAACCCTGAGGAATTTATGAACTCTGCAGGCTCCAGGGTTAAATTCATATGGATATAGCCATGTTTCATACAATCACAGGATCATGTGGATGGAAAATGCCTTGGGATCTTTGAGTCAGGAGACCACATAACAAACTTTTCTGTTTTCTCCTTCAACAGAAATGGTCCTCTCTTTATTTTCAAGTATACGTATTGGAATGTGATCAGCTCTTCCAATCTGATATCTCTTTGGCAGAAGAACGGAAATTAGAGGAAGATGTTGAAGACATGGATCAAAATTTCTTCACAATATACGAACACAGGCCTTCCAGTACCTGAAGGGAGCCTACAAGAGAGATGGAGTAACTATTTACAAGAGTCTGGTGTGACAGGACAAGGGGGGATGGCTTCCAACTGAAAGAGGGTAGGTTTAGATTAGATATTAGAAAAAAATTCTTGTCTGTGAGAGTGATGAGACAGTGGCACAGGTTACCCAGAGAAGCTGTGGCTACCCCATCCCTAGGAGTGTTCAAGGCCAGGTTGGATGCAGCTCTGAACAGCCTGGGATAGTGGAAGGTGTCTCTGCCCGTGTCAGGGGGTGGAACAAGATGATCTTTAAGATCCCTTTTCAACCAAGGCCATTCTATGATTCTATGAATTTCAACTCCAGCTCCCAACATAGTCACTAGCCTAGCTGCTCCCAGCCTATATGGGTGTTTCCAGAAATACAATTTCTATGAAGCAAGAAAAGAATTAGTGAAGAGATTCTTAAGACTGTTTTTAGAAGAGGAAGTTTCTAACTTTTATGTCAATGCTGATTTCTTGACACAGTTCTGTTTCTCATAACTACATTCATCATTACACAGATAACTTATTTGATTATATTATTGCAACAAATTGAAACAGCAGTCTAAATAAATGGGAAAAGTGATATTACTTGTACCACCTTTTAGGTTGTCAGCCTGATATTAACCAACTAAAGTCTGTACATTCTGACTCAGACACTTACCAATACCACAGGATATTGAAAGTAAATTTTATTGTGAGTCACACCATTACTACCTTTTCCAGTGTTGGTTGTACTCTGAAAAAGTTTGTTAAAGCCTAACACCCTTAAATATCACTTCTGAGTTTAGCCTAAAATGATATTTGTATTCCTAGATAAAGTTGCTAATTTGAGATGGAGAGTGAAGAAATAACTAAAAATAGGTTATGAGACTTCTGATGATGTACCTTCTCTTCTCCCTTCTTACTTCTTTTACATTTTTCTACCATAGGTGCTTCATAAATACTTCTTCCTTTATGTAAATGCCTGCTCATATTTAGGGAGAGACAAGAAACTGAGTTCTTCTCATAGGTGCAAAATCCAATGTAATTCATGGCCACGGTCACTGTAAAACAGTGCAGAGGAGGCTGAAGTGCTCCATCCAGAGATGAGAGTGAGAAGCAGAGATATGTCCCTCTGCCTCTTTCTTCACTCCAGCTCTTCTCTGGATTAAATTGAAAGATTTTCTTTTCCAGTACCTTTCATAAGTGTTAAGTTCACTTCTTACAATAAAAATATCAGACTTGTTACAAAATATAATAAAACTGAAACAGTTATAAAACTGTACTTCAAAATCAACTGGAGTGCTTCAGGAACAATATCTCTTCTTTAGATATTGTGTTTATTAGTTAAGTAATAAATGTGGTCAGTTTGTATTCCACCTTTTGATAAAACCGGGGTATTTTTTCTAAGACATATACCTACTACTAGACTTGGTGCTGTCCTATAAATAGAAGTTCCTTTTCATTCTATTGGAGATAAGAGGAGGAAGTTGGTGGTGTTAGAAGGTTCCTGGTAATCACTAGTTTTTTGAAAAGCCCTGGGTGCTTTACTGAGATAATTTTGGCAGGTCGCTAATCTTTAGAGGCAGACATAAATCAGAGTATTAAAAGACCTCACATCATGGCAGCAGAACTACTGCAGCCTGCAACTTGTACTGCCACAAACCCAGAAAAAGAGCTCATTTACACAGGAAATCTTGTCCAATGCAATTTAGGGTCTGGGTTGAGGGTGGTGAGGCCCTGGCACAGGTTGCCCATAGAAGCTGTGGCTGCCCCATCCCTGGAAGTGTCCAAGGCCAGGTTGGATGGGGATTGGGGCAACCTGGGATAGTGGAAGGTGTCCCTGCACGCGGCAAGGGGGGTGGATCCACATGATATTTAAGGTCCCTTCCAACACAAACCACTCTGATTCTATGATCCTACAAGCCAGTATAACTATATTGATACAAACTCTTACATTCTTTTACCAGGACCAGTTTTTTACTTGTTTCTCTATTCAATTTAGTAAGAGATTAACAAAACAAGTTACTTTTAAATCAAATAACAAAACTGAGCATGGGTTGATGCTAACTTAACAATATTAATGTAAAAATTGCTTCAATGTATTTGATTTTTGCATGCCTTTTTGTAATTCTGAGGTCTTTTGAGGTTCAATTCTCCTTCTTCCTTTATTTATTTAATGATTTAAAAAAAAAAAAACACACAAAAATTTAATTTATTTAATATTTCCACGCACAATACTGGAAAAGTGATTAAGAATAAATAAAACATTATTACAGCATTCTATCTAACATGATAGTCTTATTTCAATTATTACTTTATTGAAACATTTTTAGTTAGCTTGCAAATAAAAAAGCTTTGGTCTTCATATTTCCTAGTGAATAAATTATCACTTTATTTTACTCCTACCTTTACCCAAAATGTATTTGGCAGTTCAGTTTCTAAAGTGTATTAGAAAGACGTGGCTGAGTTAAGAACCAAACCTGTATTCCTAGGTGTTTATTTTGGTCTTTAGCCATAGATCCAGGTTTCCTAAGGAGTGAAAAATGCTTCTACTAGATCAAACCTGCTGCTCATCTAAACCATTAACTTCTCTGAAGGTGACCCTTGTAAGTTAGTTGCAATTTAAGATGTGTTTCTCTACTGCACCAGTTTCCTTGACAGTGTTTTAAAATCTCCTGGCGTCATGTCCAGTAGAACTAAATGCTGTGAAGCTGCACATTGAGATGATAAACACATCATTAAAAATACTGAAAAATCAGTTTTGAACTAGGTTTAAAGATCAACCTTTATTGAAAAACTCTTGGTTTTGTTAAAGGAAACAGGTTCAACACTCCAGTGTATTGTGTGTTACTAATCTTTGTAATATTTTATATTATGGTTCCTTTCTCACTTAAAATGTCTTAGTGGTATACACAGACTTGCAGATATTTCCATTCTATAAATTTAACATGTTATTTTACCCACTGATGTACCACCCATTTATACAATTACTGTATATAAATTTCAGGGGCTTTTTTTACTTCATTCCTTATACAGCTTACTATTTGAGGGGGGTTTTTTTGTTTGGTTTTGTTGTGCTGGTTTGTTTTTTTTTTTTAGTATGTCCTTTAAAAATAAGAAAGACAAGTCCACATCAACACAAGTGTTTTTAGGAACTATGTGCTGTGAGGGCAGGAGATTTGGTAGATGATATTTTTTTATTTTTTTTTTTCTCAGTGGTTATGGTTGATGCAGAAACTGATAAGCAAATTGTTCTTTCCATTCTGCATTATCTTGTCCAATTTGTATGTCTGCACCAATGACTATTCAGCAATATTTTCATTGTCTTTGAATTTT
Source organism: Corapipo altera (assembly GCF_003945725.1). Classification (NCBI taxonomy): domain Eukaryota; kingdom Metazoa; phylum Chordata; class Aves; order Passeriformes; family Pipridae; genus Corapipo; species Corapipo altera. The sequence continues at coordinate 3,880,334 of NW_020884918.1, forward strand.
GTCCTTATTAAATTCATAGGAACATAATTTTGTGGAGAAGGGAAAATGAACGACTATTTTGCCTTAAATGTTTAATCATTAGTGTATTTCAACATTTTAACCCTTAACAGGGACTATCATTTGCCTGTAAAGGGGCTCATTATTTCACCACAAAGGTATGTCCGATTTACTTAAAATTAGCCTGTCTGATAATAGTGCTGTTTCACAGAATCACAGAATTAATTAGGTTGGAAAAGCCCCCCCCAGCCCATTGAATGCAGCCTGTGACCAATCCCCACCTTGTCACCCAGCCCAGAGCACCGAGTTCCATGCACAGTCATTTCTTGGATGTCTCCAGAGATGGGGAACCCACCACCCCCTTGGGCAGCTCCTTCCAGTGCTTAACAAATCTTTATGTGGAAAAATTCCTCCTTATGTCCAACCTGAACCTCCTCTTGTACAACCTGGGGCTGTGTGCTCTGTTTCTATCGCTGGTTGCCTCGGAGAAGAGCACAATCCTCACCTGGCTACAACCTCTTGTCAGGGAGTTGTAAAGAGCAATAATGTCCCCCTTGAGCCTCCTTTTCTCCAGGTTGAACAACCCCAGCTCTTTGAGCCACTCCTCATAGGACTTACCCTCTAGACCCTTTGTCACCTTTGTTGACCTGCTCTGGACTTGTCCTTCTTTAGATTCAACTTTTGGTCATCTTACATTCATAAACAGAAAGGGCAACCACAAACCAGCAACACATATTGTTCAACTATTAATTTTTTAACTTAGTGTATATTTACTGGAATATTACTTCCAGTTTCACTGGGACATTCCTTGTTATTTTTAGTGTGCCTGTCTAAACAGACATGGGAAATGTCTAAAACAGTTGCTGAATGTGCATCCAAACAGCAGTAGCAGTCAATGCCTCCACAGTTTTGTAATTAATACTGAGGCAGCTTTAATACCTGATTTGCTTTAAATACCAGTATATTGTCAGAAACATCTCTGTCATAACACACTTAGATTACAGGAATCTGAATTGTGAGAATTTGGCCTGGCAGCAACATTTGTTTCTATTCAAGGTGGTTTAACGTATGCTAATTCCCAACTGCCTGCACGTTCAACAAAGATGATTAGCAGGCATCTTTGACTATATCTATGCAAGTAAATAGAATGAGTCAGCACCTTTTATCTGACACGAAAACAAACTACATACCTGTCTTACACCCATATATCTAGCTAGGCTCTCTTGTCTGATTCTTGCAGCTAAAAGTGGTCTGTCCAGACTGTCGTAACTGAATTCAGTAAAGGAGCTGATCACTCCACACAGAGGAAGCTGGTATAGGAATAATTCAGTGATAATGTTCCTTCCCTAAACAGACAGAAATTGAGATTAAAATCAACAAAATTGTCCTGGTTGATATAAGGATCCAGTACCAATGGTAGAAAGAAAAGATATGTATTCCAGAGTTACAACCAACATTTACAAGAATCTGACGATACCTGAAAAGCAGTTTTACAGAAAACAGAGCCAAGCTTTTCTCTTTTGAGGAAGATGGTAAAACAACACCAAACAACAACAACGTGTGGCTTAGTATATTCAGGCTGTTCATGAGGAAAATATTCCTCATTGGCAGTGACCAGTGCATCACCGAAATGTATTTCCCAGAGAACTTGTTGAACTTCCATCCTTGGGGGTTTTTAAGACTCAACTAGACAAAGATACAGTTGACCTTGCCTGCTGTTGGTGACAGTCCTGCTCCAAGTGGGAGGTTAGGAAACCATCAAGATGGATCCCATCAAATCAGCCTTTCTGTGATTGGGTGACAATATCAAGAATGACCTTACACAGTTGAAAAGTGACAATGAATCTCTAGAAGAAGGACTAGCTGATTTAAGCTTCAGGACTTAAACTTCTGTCATCATTAAAATCCGGGTCCTGGACCACAGTTCAATCTTTACATTTGTTAGCATATGTTACTGAATGTTTTGTTTTACTAGAAGAGCTGTGAATGTTTGTGTTATTCTTCAGTGGTGCATCTTGCGGCTGGATAGATGTCTTGGAAAGGAGAGATAGTGTTCCTTTTTCCTGAGACCAGGTGAGGCCAGGTAGGCAGAAACTCTTCATATTGGGATCACCTTCCAGAAGATGATGTGGGCTAAAGGTGATCCATGAGTGAGAGAGATCAGCACCTACAGAACAAAAAACTCTAGTTCATGGTAAATCTGCACATCGTTGCGAGGTGGTGAACTGGGGTAAAGGTGACATGAAGTGATCTGTCCAGCAAAAGGGAGGCTGAGGATTTCCTTTTTTATTTTGCTTTACAAAACACATTTGAGTTTTCCTATTTTAAGTTTGTCTCTCTGATTTATCACACTAAAACTTAGATTTAAACATTCAGAAACTTTTTGACATGCTCATCTTTAAGAGAGCTGACCCACCAGATACACTCACTTGATCATGTCACTAAAACTATTGTTTTATCTGTGGGTAACAGACGTCTTTTTCCAAGGTTCATCTGCAGACAGTGATGGGTTGTTGAAGGTTTATTGCTAGTGACTGAAGGAGAGAATACACATGTTCTTGCTGAGTACCATTTGATTAGGAAGAGAGGACAATCCATAGTTGCTTTTATAACTAAATGACATAAACATCCAAAAATGTCGTGGAAATAGGAGATGTAAAACATTTAGACCAATTGGGAAAGATTGCAACTGGACATGAGGTAGAATAAGAAATACAAATAACAGTAAATCAATATTTTTTTTTAAAGTCAGACTTTGTTAAATAAGGTTATGTAAAGGTTGAGAAAATGTGAAAAAATATGTTAAAACAAGGTAATAATTCTGTATAGAATAATCAAGATGCACACAGAAATTATTGTGAAATTGAAGACTAATTGAAAAATTGAGACTACATTTGGCTCATCAGTAATCTAAAACATAAGAATAAATAAAATATGGATAAAATTGAAACAAAGTTGAGAAAAATATGAAAATACTTCATGACTGTGTATAGATAAACACAAACAAAGCTCAAACATGAAAGCAATATAAATTAATTTATTATTGAACTAAAAACAATATACCAAGTAGAAGTCTTCTGTCAAAGAGGGAAAGAAATTATTGACAGATAAAGACAGCCAGGACATATAATGTCATTCTCAAAAAAAGCTTCGTTGACAATTTTTACATGAGTCTAGGAAAGGTAGTTCCTACTTGACCAACCCGATTTCCTTTCATGACCAGCTGCCCCAGTAAGTGGATGAGGAAGAGGCTGTGGGTGAGTCTACCTGGATTTTAGTAAAGTCTTTGATACTGTCTCTCACAACATTCTCCTGGAGAAGCCACAGCCCAGTCCCTGCACAGGTGCACTCTTGGTTGGGTTAAGAAGTGGCTCATGGCCAGGTCCAGAGTGTGGTGGGGAATGGAGCCACATCCCACTGATGGACAGTCACAGTGAGGCCCCCCCAAGGCTCAGTCCTGTTTGATGTCGAACATCAGTGAACTTGGAAAGGGGATCGAGTGCACCCTAAGTGAGTTTGCAAATGACACAAAGTTGGGGGATGAAGGGGGATCTGCTGGAGGGCAGGAAGGCTCTGCAGAGGGACCTGGACAGGTTGGATCGATGAGCTGAGGCCAGTGGTACAAGGTTCAACGGGGCCAAGTGCTGGGTCCTGGGCTTAGGCCACAACAACCCCAGACAGTGCTGCAGACCAGGACAGAGTGTCTGCAAAGCAGCCCATTGGGAAGGGCCCTGTGGGTACTGGTGGTAGCGGCTGGACACGAGCCCAGGTGTGCCCAGGGGGGCAAGAGGCCAGTGGCCCCGGGACTGTCCCAGCCATGGTGTGGTAGCAGGGCCAGGGCAGTGTCCTCCCTGTGCTGGCACTGCTGAGGCACCTCCAGTGCTGGGGCAGTTCTGGGCCCTCAGACAAGAGAGACATTGAGGGGCTGGAGCATGTGCAGGGAAGGGAACGGAGCTGGGGAAGGGTCTGGAGCACCAGGAGCAGCTGAGGGAGCTGGGGGGGCTCATCTTGGAGAAAAGGAGGCTCAGGGGGGACCTTCTGGATCTGCAGTTCTCTGACAGGAGGGGGGAGCCATACGGGTTCTGCTCCCAGGGAAAAAGTGACAGGGTGAGAGGAAATGGCATGAAGTTGCACCACAGGAAGTTCAGGTTGGACATCAGGAGAAATTTCTTCACAGAAATGATTGTTAAGCATTGGAACAGGCTGCCCAGGGAGATGATGGAGTCACTATCTCTGGAGGTGTCCCAGGAGAAACTAGATGTGGCAATTAGGGCTGTGGTCTATTTAACAAGGTGATGATTGGTCAAAGGTTGGACTTGATCTTTTTACAACATTAAGATTCTGTGTTCCTGGGATTCTATGAAAAATTCTTTCACTTATTTGATTAAATGGTAGGAAACTCTTATATTTCATGAACAGCAATACAATAATATCCAAGAGACAGGAAAAGTTAAATTACTCAATCAAGTCAAAGGTATTTAAGCCAGTATGTAAGAAAACTTTCTGTCATTAGGTTCAAGAATGTCTGGAAATATAAATACATATATCTCTATTTATTTAAGAATATATTTTTTCTTGTATATGTTAGAAAAAAATGGGTAAACTGGGCATTGTCAGTCACCGTTATTTAAGTTCTGAGAAAAATGATGGAGCACATAAACACTGACATATAAAACCATAAAGGAATAAGGAGATGATCAGCATCCATCACAAATTTGTCGAAAACAAACAAGTCAAACCAATATATGTTGCTTCTGAGAATTTGTTCAAGGCTCTCTTGGGTCCAGAAATCCTAAATGCTTGATGACTCTGACAGAGTTTGCGTAGTAAAAGTAATGACAACACTGAGCTAAAAAGTTAGTATGTCAGAAAAGACTACGGAACTCAGCTATCAAACTGATGCAAAAAACCACTATACCATTGAATAAAGGGTGGTGGGAAGAAGATGCTACACGCACTAGACTGATCATGATTGTCCAAAATACCAGTTCTGTAGACAGTGCTCTAGATTTTAGAAGAATCTTCGTGGACAGAATCAGTAGTAGCCTTAAATTACAACAAAGATAACTCTGCTTCAATATTAAGTATAATTTTTTGAATTAGTGAGATCATCATCAAGTAGACCTTGAGTACAATCATGAATAGTCTGCATTTGTAGAAGGTGGTTGTGGTTATTGAAACATCAAAGGTCTTTAAGAATAAATTGGACAAACATCCATCATAAATGACACAGAAATGGCTGATTTTGCCTTAGGGAAGGAGAATACACCAGAGACAGTTATAATACCAACCAATTCTGTGCCTTGAGCACTGATGCATGTACATCCATTGTGTTTGACTCTTACCCCTGGTGACCACAATGTGCTGAAGTATTGTTGTTGCAGTTAGTCTAACATGATCTCTTAAAAAGAGGTCATTCTTTCAAGATCATTCTTTCCAGATCAAGGACTGAAAAATGCAGAATTAGACCCAGGTTCTGGAGAAAAATGGGGTTTTTTTCCTCTTTCTTGTGATTTGACACTCACATCGAACTTCTACATTCTTAAAAAGTTATATGTAGTTATCCACAGTTAAATAGTCTACATAACTTGATGTAGACAAATAATGTGAGGATGATAAGATGGTAGTTGTGCTTTTGTCTGCATAAAAAAGGTGTTGGTAATAATAACCTGGGATGCTGAACCCATTTTTTTCTGTCAGTAGGGCACGTGAATGAACTGTAACCACTAATTCCATTCAGTGTAGTTAGTAATTTCATAATATGCAACATTATGTTCCACCTGCCATTTCATTGTCCATCTCTGGTCTCATCATCAACTGCAAGAGCAAAAGCTGAATTGGTTTGCTTGTATGTCAAAAAGATTCATATTGAATTACAGTGGGATCTTGTATGCCTTTAATGCATGTGTTGATGTCATAGTAATAATAATACTAATAATAAGAATAACACTTTGCAATTCTGTAGCTGCACTCTGATTATACCAACATGATTTACTAACAGTAATTATGTGAGCCTTTCAAAGCTCTTGTAACAAACGTGATAGGCCCAGATACAGCAATTACAATCATACTTCTCTTTCGGAAAGGATTTCCTGAAGACTTCCACATAATCCATAACAAAGAAAATACAGGAATATGAGAATTTTGTCAAAAACTAGCAAGCTGAAGATATAGATATTATCTTTATCTTTATTAAGCTAGTTCTTTTTCTTCCATGTCATTGTGTCACCACACAATGAACACTTTAATTTTTTCTTTCCTAATTTACAAAACAAAAGTAAGTTTGCAAATTGCAAACTTTGCAGCTCATTCATAATCGATGTAAGTAGCTTATTAAATATTAATTTTTTGGGAAAAGTTCAGTATATTTACTTTCCTCTTCTCTCTGTGTTCACTGTTTTATGTCACCTGTATGCTATTTTCTTCTCTCACTTGACAGTTTGATTTCTATGGTGTATTAATATATTTAAAGTAGTCATTATGCAAATAAAAAGCTGAAATTTACTTTATATAGGGATGTTATTTCAAAGCATGGCATACTTTACGTACAATTGCTCAGATATTTAAAAAAAAATTAATAAAGAACAATTCTCAAAACTGGAGCTGAATATACATGCATACTGGGAACAAACTTTCTGATTTACATCTGGAAACATTGATCTACAAACTCCTCCAGGGCCACGCTACCTCACGACATTCCATCATCCATTTAATTTCCTTCAGTGCGGTGTTATTCTTCTAAAGAAACATTTTCTCCCTCCCTGCTGCCCTTTACCTCTGCTTTGCCTTTTTGAAGTTAGACCTTTAGATTTGGCAGACATAAGACACATTGCTTCAAAGCCAATGCTTTGCAGTTTGATGCTGCTTTTGTGTATTTTTCATATTATTTCTGCTGCTCAAGGAAACTACATGTGATCTAAGTCAAGGTGTCTAAATTACCATCAGAACAGGGTTTTTTTGGGGGGAGATCTTGGACTGGTGAGTAAACTCTGTGGTAAGATACTATAGGGCACAGCCCTTCATCTTCTCCATTTTCGGGGAAAGCAGAATTTGCTTGGCCACAGATATGGGCCAAATTCTAAGTTTCTCTAAAACCATCCCTGGCAACTAAAGCAAATGGTAGTATTATAGGAAATTTTGCAGGACATTAAGTTCATTTCATATTGTCCGTCCTACTTTATACATTTCCACGTCTTTACCTCACTGCATGAGAAATTTCTGCAGAACTTGATTCATTGAATTAAAATGAAGAATTTCCTAAAATTATATTTTTTTTACCAAAAAAAAAAAAAAAAAATCCCGCAAACCAACCCAAAACTCATAGGCATTCCCTTTTTGCCTTTATTTTTACCAAGAAACTATTTGATGTATTTTACTTTACTTTTACTTAATTTAACATTTTTGTATTAGCTACTTATTAAAGTATCTTCCTGTAACTATAAAATACCTCAGTATAGTTTAAAGTAAACATAAACACACACATAGAAAACACAGTCCTTTGCATATTTAAAAAAAACAAATGGGTAATTTCTTGTCTGCTTAGATCAATGCCATGGGTAAATAGTAACACAAAATGTATTTAGCTCTATAAGGTCTAATACCAACAGCTGTATTAGGTAGTTTTCTACTCGTTTCATGCATGTCTTTATATAGTCTGCATCAGAGTAGAAATATTAGTAATAAATATTGATTTAAGGTAAGGTATAACACAGAAATATCCCAAATTGCATTTCGTAAGAAATAAGCTCCAGTGAAAGAACAAAATCAAGAATCCTTGGGGGTCCCATTCGACTCAGTATATTCTATGATTCTATGATTCTGCGTTATGATAAAGCCTATATACTTTCCTAGTAGGCAATATATTTGACTACCTCAAGAGAGCTTTGGAATAATTCACTACATTTAGTCAGTTTTTGCATCCTGGTTCACCTGAATTCAACAAGACTCTTCCAGTATTAGTATGGATGATGCATAGACATTTAAAATTAGGTGCAGAACAGAAATTATCAGTATAATTTGAGGTGACTGAAGGTCTTGGACTGACTGAGTAGCTGCTGCGAACAGACATAAAAGTATGTGGTGTTTCAAGTGATTCTGATTTTGACAATAACAGTTCCCATTATATATTGTTTACTGAGTCCATTTAAACAAATGTGTATTGTAGCAAACTGAGGGATTATTTAAAATCATGCAAAAGGCTTCTAGTTGATGACTATTGAAGCGTTGTTCCAATTAGGGAAAATTCTCACTAGAGAAACAAACATTATAGGGAGGGAAACAAAGTCTCAGCTTGATGTCAGTATGAAAGGGTGTGAGGAAATCTGTAAATGACAGGATGTGTATTTGAAGATGATGAAAAAATACAGTCAGAGAGCAACAGTCAAGAATTTGACAATGTGTGTACGAGTCACTCAAGGGTTTGCTTTCAAAAAAAGCCCAAACACTAATAGTTTAGCAGAGCACCATTTAAAATTCTTCAGTAGGAAAAAATGTTTTTTAAAATTACAATAATTGTGGAGACTGATTCTTTAAAGAACCAACAGTGTCCACGGCTGTGGTGACTAGAAAACATGAAGGGAGAACCTTTGGTGGATCAAATGCTCATCATTGTATTAGGATACTAGGAAACTAGGAAAAAAAATCTTCTTCCTCCAGAATATGGAACTTCTGATGGTAGCTGATGAAGGAGAGGCTAAATCACAACATTTTTGTGTCCATCTCCCAGTTTACTCTGCCACAGCTGAACCAGCACAGCTGGACAACACCCTTGCTGCTACCATGCTTTACTTCACTCTTGGAGTGCTGTGGTTTTAGAGGTGATGACAGAAATTAGTCCAAACCTCTCCTGCCGTACCTGAAAAGCAGGGCTACATAATTTGCTAGAAAGAGAGCACTTGAAGTTGGTTTTGCTTTTAAACTCAGTATATGTCTCATTAGGCCATTGCTGCTGCAGGCATCAAAGTGCTCACCAATAATTGCAGCCAAAAAGTGAGCATTGGAGGGCATGGAATTGTTTCTGCATGGATTATATGGCTGATTGGACCTCAGAAAAAAAATGGTAAGTGTTCCCTTTCTTTATTTGCAGTGTCCTTAACCTGAAGTAGGATGTCTTTTGAGTGCTGTTAACATGCAGAAATAATAACAAAGAGTATCAGTTGGTATGCAGCTTTCAGTCCTGAATCCTGTGTCCTCTAAAGCTGAAGAAAAGATTAACTTTGATTTAGACAGGTAGAACAGGAATCATGTTGCAGGGAGATGGTTGAATAAATGTGAATAGAAGTGTTTTACAATGGACAATAATTATGGGTCTTCATCATAAACCATGGCCATCCCTTGCAAACTGCTCTGGCAAATTGTCCTGTTTTCTCTATTAGATAATTTCTCACTGTCCTGAGTCAATTTTAACCCTTTCTGAAAGACCAGTCTTCCCCTCTGGAACAGTCTACTTTGTCCACTTTCGGTCACCGAGTTCCAGTGAAGGTCTTAGCAAGAAACAGAATATGAAATGAATCTGTGAGGGTGAGGGCTAAGTGCTGCATTTCCCACAAATTCTTTTTATTCTTTCATTTTTCTTGGGCAAAAGGAATAATTTTTTTCATGGTATCTAGGCCCTCACCTCAAAAAGTCTGAAACCCTACTGTTCTACAGTATTTTATTTCAAGTTCTGTCTACCAACAGACCCTGGTTAAATATATGTAAATGTACATATATTTAACCAAAAGCAAATGCCTTCTGCTTTCCAAGATGCAGTCAGTTCAATTTTTGCTCCCTCTCTTTAACTGTTGTGCTGTCACTTCTTTATTTTCCAGAGGAAGAGAGAGAAGAAGAAATCTATATGTGTTTCCTGCAGCATAATCCAAACCAGTGCTGGTAGGATGTCGAGATAAATCCTATACCCTGTGAATGTGAAATTATCCTGCCCTGAGAAAAAGAACTGGATTTTTTTAGAGAGACACAGCAACTTTGGATGATGTTTAATATAATATCCTTCTCATGGGCTCTTTAAATATCACATTGCAGAACACAAATGCTGTGGTGGTTTTTTCGGTTTCTTGTTTGTTTGGGGGTTTTTTTGTTGTGTGTTTTTTTTTTTTTTTTTAATTTCAGTCTTTCAAAACAGAACGATGTTCTGTAATTAAATCTATCACAACACTTATTTTAGAGACCTCGAATTTGTAGAATTGATTGAATGGTTTATTTTGTGTTCATCTCTCCCTCTTGTGGCAGAGTTCAGCAAGGAAAAGGGTTGCTATTTGCGATTAAATTGAAATGTAGGTAATCCTGAATATTATATGCTTCCAACATCAGGATGTTTCTAGGTATATTTAAGTTACAGAGTGTTATGAACTATTAAGGATATAATTTGATCTCCTCAAATAAATAGTGCACATTTGCTCTTACATAGAGCAGAAATATCATCATCTCATTAGACTTTATCTACCTTAACTCTCACCTGTTAAATGACTGTGTAGGTTATGCTGTAAAATGGCTGTGTGTAAGTTAAACATTTTTTTAGAGAAACCTTTTGAAAGCAGGAGATTTTTTTTTTTTTAAATTTGCATGAATGTTGTCATATTAATAATATTTTTTCTCTAGGGGAAAAAATACACTAAATATCAGTGCATGGTAAACGTTACTATAATGTACTGCCTCATTGCTTAAGGGAGCTGCAACGGTTATAGATTTCTCTCAAGGGGCAAAACATATTTTCAAAAAAGCTGTTTCTTCAGTTCCCCTCACTCATTTGACATTATTTTATACAGTCTGAGTTATTTTGTTTTATTGTCAGTCTAATTTGCTGTTGGACCTCTCAGATGGCATTCTGAAAAATAAAAGATTAAGGGAAGCAAAAAAAAAAAGAAAAAGGTACCAAAACCAAACAAACAAAACAAACCACGAACCCCAAAATTTGTAATCATGACCATAAAACTCAGCCAGAAGGGTTTTCTGACAAAAATTATGTATGAGGTGTGTTTTTCAGGGAGAGGTGCATCTACATGTGTGAAAAGAGACAGATGTGCATCAGTAATTTTTCTTTCCTCTATGTACAGGCTGACAACCACTAGTTTAGAGGGATAGACAAGAGGAAATATCCTTAAGCTGTGCCAGGGTAGGTTTAGATTGTATATTAGGAAAATTTCCACCCTGAAAGAGTTGTCTAGCCCTGGTACAGGCTGTCCAGGGCAGTGACGGAGTTCCCATCCCTGGAGGGATTTAAAAGACATGTAGATGTGACTCTTGAGAAAATGGCTTGGTGCTCAGCTTGGTAGAGCTGGGTTAATGATTAGACTCAACCTTATAGGTCTTTTCCAACCTAAATGGTTGTAAGATTTACAGAGAATTGGTGGCAAAGCGATCAAGGTCCTGATACCTTGGGCTGGATCTTCTTGCTGGGCTCTGACTGATGGAGGATTCTGGTTGTTCCAATGTGAGTAGTCACCAGTCAGCACACTGGGAGCCAGACATGAAATCTGCATCCCTTCCTCATGCACCATATCCTGTAGACAGTGGGGTATCCACCTACCAGAATGTGAAGAGACTTCTAAGGGTCTTTTAAATTGTCCAGTGTGTTTAAGACATTCATATAGAAGTGAGTTGTCTAACATAGAACCTACTTATCTCCTTCAGGAGGAATTACAGAATTCTGCTGGGTTGCTTTATTCTCAAAGCACACTGGAAGCTGCAAAGACTGCTCGATAAAACTCTGGTGGATGAGATTAACCTTGGAATTACAACACATTTATGTGTGCATTAACAATAACTCCACTAACTCATTGGGAGCTAAGACTGTCTCTCTGGAAGATTACTATCTTTACCTCTTAATCTAGCTCTGAATCCCACCCTAATATACCTTAAACATGTCAGCTTAATGATCAGATTAAGTTTGTAAAAGCTATGGGCATGCTTTGCATTGAGACAGCTCTAAAAAGGGCAGGCTCTCAGTTCCCCTGAAAAGAAAGCTCAAAAGGCAAACAAGTGTCTTCTGCAAAATCTGATTTTGAAAAAGCCTTTGAAGGAATCAATAATTCCAATTAAATCATTCAAGATTTATTGATTTATACTGGAACAAACTGGAACAAACTGGAACAAAGGTTCCTGATAATACCTTTAGCATCCTTTTAACAATTTTCAACTTTTTCACTTGAGAGTTGTTTGCCTGACACTGCTTGTCCATCTGCTTAGGTCATTTGTTCCTCACCATGGCAGCTGGGAAGTTATTGTACATCAGTGATCTGAAGTATAAATGTATTTATTGTCCTTATTGTTGTATCTAGGGTGAGGAAATGAGGGTTGTCTTACAACATGAAAACAACAAAGTCTGTAGCCAGCTTTATTTCTCCGTGAGTAGAAGTGTCTCAATCATAGTTCATCATTGTTCAAAATGGCATTTGTATCTGTTTCCTCATAGTCTCCCTCTTGGTTATAGTTTCATCTTTTCTCAGAAAAGACATTAGGCTGAGCCAGAGGGAAAGCTTTTCGGTAAGATATTAGTTTCCTTTGCTGGGAGATTAAAAGCTTCAAATCTTGACCTTCTCGTTTCTGATCTGTATTAACCTAGTGGATAGGATTTTGATGACAAGGTTTGGGATTTTGTTCCTACAAGCAACAAAATAAGCCCTGTTAGAGATTACAGCATCTGTGTTTGCTTTGCCAAGTCAACCCATGGTGGGACATGGTGTTTGCAGTTGTTTGCAGGAAGAACCAAGTAAACTAAAATAAATTGCTCTCTTGGAATTGCTCAAGTGCCTTGACATCCACACTTATTTGTCATGATGCTATAGCTCAGAGACTGGAGGAACTTCAAAGGCTGCAGAGAACTGAGTTAATTTTATGGACCTTGTTTTTGATTTAGAGAGCCAATACAAATATTATTGTAACTTCTTTGTGCTTACTATAAGCTCTTTTAAAAATGCATGAAAGCAGAGCTCCATTCTGCCATAACGAGACACAACACACTCTGGCTATATAAAAATGATACATTGAAATACTTTCTTCAGAAAATAGCTTCTGAAAAATGTAGACTTTAGGACTTGCTATCACGTACTGCTCATAAAAGTTCCAATTAAATGTTAAATTACAAATATATATTTTTTTTTTTATTTGAAGCAAACAGACCTTTCAAACTTTGTTTTTACTTTGAGATTTTTGTTGCTGCTGGGATAAGCCTATTTTATTAAAGCTTATGCTACAATCAGCTTTTCATCAAATCTGCTGTTAGCTTGTAAACCCCAGGGGTTCAAATACAAGTGGACAAATCTCTTCAAGGTTTGCTTGAAACCTGTTAAAAGCTTACCATTATTTTCCTGTTAGACTCAGGTCAGAATTAATTTTCTGAAGACCTTTTAAACCTCTGCCACTGTAACACCCCAGGTAAGAAGTGAAGTGGAAGTGGAGAAATATGATAATTTGAGCTGAGGGAGAGAAGCTGCAAAATCAATTTTTGAGCAAGGGAAGAAAAAAAGACATTGTTCAAAGTATCTTTTTTGGTAACATTTCAACAGTATTTTCTGTTTCCCTAACAATATATTACAGTACTTCAGATTGGGTTTTTTTATATCTTATTATTAAAAATTATGTCATGCTCCAGGTACATCAGAAGGTAGCAAGAATATTTTGATTGTTTTTGACCTAATGCATTTGACATGGTGGTGCTGTAGATAATCACTATCCAACTCTTTTCTGGCTCTGGGAATAGGATTGATAACTGAACAAGACCTTGCTCCTTTTCCTGTCCAATGTAACGGGGTCCCCACGTTCCTGTCATGCCTCCCAAATATCACAGTAAAGATCAGCTGAATCAGTCACGAACCTTGAGCTCGGTACCAGGGCCAGTGGCACCTAGGCAGTGTGAAATTGCAATGAACCAGGGCATTTCGTGATGAATCATGTCCTTAGAATGCTGCTGCCCTCCAAAGACACAAGCTGGTACTGCTGTACTGCTGTGTCCTCAGGAACCTGCTGCCAGTAGTTTTGGAACGAAATAGGGAGGCAGATATACCATCATTCCTCAAGTTCCATTTTTTCTCTAAAGTAAGAACCATTATTATTATTGTTATTACTATTATTATTATTTTTAAACCACAGCACTTCTATGAGAAAAAACTGTTTTCAAAATTATGAAACATAGCTTGAAAACATCCATATTTCATGACAACACCAGTTTTCTGTGATGTGGACATCAGGCTGTGCTGCAGAGCGCATACTTTGTTCCCTGCCCTTCACAGGTCTTCCTGCAAAGACTCCCACCTAATTTTTCACATCACAAGTTCTTTGTTTGGAGTACTTAAACAGCAATCAGGTATTTTTCTAAAACAATCTCTTCTAGATCAGCAGATTAGATAGGGTCCAATTAATATTTCTTACCTTTATGGGCAGGATTATTCACAATGAAGAGATAAATTCCCAAGCTTCACTAAGGAGAAATTAAAGACAAAGTTGTAGTGCTGTGGTTACAGAAACATTTACTTTAACATGGACTTGTAGGGACAGGATGAGTTGTTACCCAAAATGAGGAAAAATCCTAAAAATTTGGATGTCGTGTTTAACCTACTTTACATAAAAATTTTGTAAGCACCTCTGGTCAATGCATTAGAATACAATTGCGAGTGATTAAAATGACTTTTTTCTCTACTTCTTTCAGCATTCATTAACATATAACCGTAGTTATATTATTGCTGAAATTTCATTGTACACTGCACTGCTAACTAAAACTAGGTCTTACAAACAGTCTAGTGTTACACTTTATTAAAAATGTCATGTCTTTATTTTTCTTTTCAAACTCAACAAGCACAGTCCTGACTCCAGTGAATTTTATATCTCAGCATAACCACTGTACAACTTGATTGCAACATAGAAATTTCCTAAACGTAATTTGTCTCATTTTTCTGCAAAGCCCAACCATTTCAGTGTGGTTCGCAAAGCTGTTTAGAAGTAGTTTATCTTTCTGTAAGGAGGGTCAAATTAATTTCTTTCTCAAGTTCTTTATAATGGCCTTTCTCATGTTAACATCTAGCCAGTTGTCCTGTCATAGTAAGAGAGAAATTCCTTCATTATCCCATCTAGTGCCTACTGATTGCTTCAACCTATTTGTGATTTTAATCTACGTGTTTGTTCTTCTGTGAAATTATACTGGCTATTACTATTTGGACATAATTAATTCTACTTCTCCTCTTTGGTGTGAGTTCCGCAGGTTAATTGCGCTATTATACAATTATGCTCCAATACTTGTGAAATATGGCTTGTTTCAACCATAATTTGGCTTATGTTATCACCCCTCTTTCTATATTAACCTTCTTGTCAGCACCTCCACTTTTCAGTAGCTGAAAATTCACTCGTGTTTGATCTCACAATACCAGAATGTGGGAGCTCTGGCAGCGTTGAACAGTCAATTCCAGTGGGCTCGGCTGCTTTTCAATTCCTCTCTTACCATCACCAAAACTGATACCAAAAGAAAAACGTAGATACTTTCCCTCATTTCTTTACCTTCAATCTCATAACCATGCCACTTCATTTTGTTTTATTAACCTTAATGAATCACTTGCTTACATCATTTTTACCTATGGTTGAAGGATTTGTGCAGTATAATACAACCTTTAGGACATTTATTTTGGTTATCAGACTGGAAACAAAATTTTCTCCACATGAAGTTTGTAATAGGTTCCAGTGTGGGGAAGCAAATGGGGCTATATGTTCACCTAGTCTGAGATACAGTTTTAGGCCACTTTCATTTGGAGCAGAAAATAAGGGAAGTGTTTTGTTTGGAGAATTGCTGGAAACTCAGAAGTTATAGACCTTATTATAGTTAATTTATCCACAAATCTAAAGCTGTCATAAAGGAATGTGAACAATGTTGGTGACATACCTGGAAAGTCTATATGAAAAGGAGTGGTGTAAATGATGCTGGACACTGGTATGTTATTAATAATAATAAAATTGAGACTGTGACAAAGTCAAACCTTGTGCTTCTGAATCACCTAAGTGTCCTGATTAACTAAGGATACTGTCCTGGCCAAAATCCTCCTGCAAATGTATACCATGGGTTTTGGTTCTGAACACTTCACACAGAATTTGGTCCACCCTACTTTGCAGAGAATTAAACGACCTTCTTCTTCTAACGATGTATAGTCCTGCAGCAAAACAGAGAGGAAACAGTTCTATTTTTCAAATAACTTGATGAATGAGAAAACCGTTAATGACTGCAGCTTCCACACCTCCTAGGGATTTAGTCACACAACTCCCATCAGCTTCAGGATTGTCATTTCTCGTACTCTCTTTGGAAATACGCCTCAAATATTTTTACTGTAAAGGCAAAACACAAAGGCAGTAAAGGAATTCCTGTGTATTACTGAAGCCTTTGAAACGCAGCCAAGCTTGTACATCATAAAATGCAATAACCAGTTATGAGGGATGATTTTAAAAGGAGAAAGAAGGTAACAGATGAATTTGCTACCACTTACAGTGTGCTGCTTAGATGTTGTGTACTCTGACATTAAAACAAAACCACTCTCAGATATAGAGTGCCACAGTCCCCTTGACACTAACAGTGTCCCGGTGATGAAATTTGGTGGGAATGTGCTCCATGACTCCAAGAATCACTAGGACAGCATAGGGAGAACAAATTAGAAGCATCAGACCAGATGCACAGTCAAGGGAAAAAAACTACTGAAATGAGATTGATTGAACAGTTGTAGCTGAAAGGTTGGAGCTCATTTTAGATCCCCACAGGTCTTTTTTCTTCATCTTGTCAAAATTTGCATTCTCCCTAAATGGCTCTGTGTGAAACCTAACTAAGCAGCCAGTGTTAAACACAGTAAGTGTTTACCAGGCAGAAGATACCGCTGCCTTGGACGTGAGCTGACAGGATGAGAGGGAAAATGCTGGGGACACCAGGCCCTTCTCTGCTGCAGGTTCCAGCAAGCCACATAGAGTAACATCCATCTTATTTGATCTACCAAAAGTCTATTTATCAGCCTAAAATTGTCACCAAGATACACCAAGAGAGACGAAAATTGATGATTCCCCATTACTATCTTTGGTGATTCTGTCTGGTTGTGACAGTACTGCAAACGATTTCATACTTCATCTGTACCATATGAAAACTGTTTTGTGCATGTAAGTAATCTGTGAGAAAACTGTATGTATATATATATGCTTAATCTGACATCACATATGGTTTCAGGCATGTAAAATTTTAAAATTAGGGTTTGGAAAAATAATTTAGTTTGGAGGAAGGAAGCTCTGTCTCTTTATTCTGTTTCTTTTTTTTTAGGTTCAAGTCATGAATCCAGTTGCCTTCGACACAAATCTTGATGAGAAAGCTTGGAAAATACTCTTGTGTTTGTAACTTTCTTGAATCTTATGGTATTCTGTGGTTTTTTTCTTAAAAAAAAAAAAGGAATCAAGATTCAACATACTGTTCTTTTCAATGTCATTTACAAATACAGTACCAGAGAAAAAACATAAAGGAACTGGAGGATCTGGAAACTGAAAGCCAAGCAAACACAACTAAGGTTATTGTTCCACTTTTTTTCATTGTTTTCCAAACTAATCTCAAGACTTTTTAAGCAATTTGACTGAATTTTTCGTGTTTCATGTTGAAGATGGTGTAAATAAAACTCAAGTTTTTTATTTTACAAGACAAAGAATGGCAACTCCACATCAGTGGAATATAAAGCTTAAATTTTCTTTTGGGACAAAAACATGATAAATTTGTGACATAGTGATCAAATTCTACCTCAAATAAGAAAGACACTTCTCTAATTAGCTTTATTTTACATACTTCATTTTATTTGTCTCCCTCTGCGAGCCCAGCGTGATGATCAAAAATCAAAGTCACATGTTAACTCTGTTAAATATCTACTAAGACAAAAGAGATTGTCAGAAGGACAAAGTCTTTGTTGATGATTATGCTCACACAAAGGGAAAGTTGAAAAGCTGGAAGGGTAAGATCACATCAGTCAAAAAGGAAAAAAAAAAAATCTTCCTCTTCATGATGGAAAATAAAAACTGGAAGTGTTCACAGAAGAATACAAGAGAGATTTCCGCTCAGATTATTCAGCTTAAGGCTTCCTACACCTTTTGGAAACACCACATTTTCTATTTACATTTAGAAGGGTGTGGTTTGACACAGAGGTTTTATTACCTAGCCCTTGGTTAACAACTTAAGTTAAGAATGACTGTTTTCAGTAATTCATGCAACATTTATGTAGGGTGGTGCTAAGGGAGCTGAAATTTTCTCTTTTTAATAGTGCGTTAGACTCTGATATATTTTGCACATGACACGTCAGAGAACACGAGCATGTAACATATTCCTTCAATATATGTGACCAGTGGAAGTACCACAGTATATCTCAAATATGGCATTATTAATATATTATTTATACAGAAAATTTAAAAACAGAGTTTAGAAATGTGATTGTATTTAGTAGAGGTTTTTTTGTGTCTGAGTTTGAGATATTTTTCATTCAGTAGACTACAGTTCATGTTTCCATTTTAGATTTCTTTGGGTTTTTTTAGCTATTCCAAGACTGAATGAAAATCAGTGATCTTTAAGAATAGGTGAATATTTTAACACTTAGAAAGGAGGTCAAATAAACATAGGGGTGGATACCCTAACAATATTTACAAATGGAAAACACCAGAGGGTAGTATTTATTTATTTTCCAAGATATTTGGAAACAGTGGAACACTCTGGCTGCCGAATCCAAAAGGGTAAAACCGAACACTTAAATTCCTTTCTGTCAAATGCAATCTATTTCAGTACTTATGTTGGTGAGTATGTGAGAAAGCTGTTGTTCAGATCATATGGGCTATCAGGACAAGACTGAGAAGTGCAATATTGTTAAGGAAACAAAAGATAAGCACTAAACTGGCAAGCTTTGCTTCTCCAGCAGCTCTGAATTATTAACACCACAAAGCAGAAGCACTGAAATCTTGAGAGATACTTTGCAGGGCTGAAATGAATAATTTACGGAAGCTACTGTCTCCTGTCTCGTTATTAAACAGGCAATTGGAAATGACTGAAAATAACTGGTAGCAACAAAGAAAAGGCTGTTGAAATAGCACCTCTGCACAGCTTTAGGCTTCTTTGCTTGAGCTGAGGTGTGCTGTCTTAACGACAGGAGAAAACAATTTCTCTAGCACTTAATCTGAGGACTTGGTGGGATACTTATCTACACATATTATTAGAATTGCCCTCTGTCAAACAACAGACCTAAAAGTTTATTATACAAGCTGATAAACTGATGATGTTCACTGGTGTAAAATCACGGATGAGGAGACAAGGTTTTCAATTATAGTGTGTCTGGAGTTCAATGTCTAAATTTAGTTACTGTTTTTTCCCCCCAGTTTTCAGATTCATCTCTTCGAAAATAAAGGATCTAACTCCTTTGGATTATTTTCCTTTTATACTCTGTGTAATCTCAATTTCAAGTAAACATGAAGTGACTTTGAAAAATTGTTACCAGTTGGGCTTCTTCTCTAGGTATGCACACACTGTGGGATATAGTAGGGTTTTTTTGCTATAGCCACTTCTCACAGGAAACAAGGGCTAATTCTGGAGGGAGAGTGGAGCAGATAGTTTTTGGTTCCATGACTATAACATGACAGCAATCATATAGACTACAAAATATTTTAATTTCTCAGTGGGACTTCATGGGAAATATTAAGGTCAGAATTAAATTGGGGGTGATCAAAGCAAATGTTTTTGAAGCAAAGTTATGTTCCTGTTTCTAATGAAGGGTGGAGGTGTGTGTGCATGGAAGTGCACTGTAATTAGGATGGTAAAGAAACAATGTTTACAGATCTATCTCACAAAAAACATTTAGAGAACATTTCAGGGAGTTGGACTCAATGATCTCATGGATCCCTTCCAACTTGAGATATTCTATGTTTATATGATTCTCTGTGGTTTTCAAAAGAAGATAATTTATTTCATAGGTGATGCCAAATCCCCAAATGACAAGACAGTGACCTGCTTTAACCTCAGTTAAATTTCTAAACCTAGGCAAGTGAATCCAGGCCAAAAAACATGTAATGAGCAGGAGCTGCTATTAACTGAAGACAAAGGACTGAAGTCTTGTGAGATAGTGTGTAGTGGTTTGAACCAGGTTTTCCCCCTGCAGCTGAAAGTGGTAACCCCCAGGGGGTGGTAACCCTTGAAGTTTTGAAGTTTTAGCCAACGGGTGCTTCTGTAAAATATAAACATATCACAACCAAACGGAAGAGAAGGGTTGTTGTAGTTTGGTGTAGAGGTGGTAGCCATGTTGTAAGACCACGAGGAAGGGGGCTTGGAGCCACTTGGGGCCTCTGGGCCCCCCCAGCCCCAGTTGGGGTCTACAGAGACTTGGAGAAGTGTTAAGTTGGACTAAGTGTCTGTAGCTGAACCTGTGAGCAGAAGCGGCAGTGGTAGAACTGCACTGACCAGAGAAACGGTGGCACAGAGCCAGAAGAGATAAGATGAAGCAGCAGAGGCATTACAGCCAAGCAGGAGAGAACTCCTGGAAGGAGAGAGATAGAGACAGCAGCAGAGAGACAGAGTTTTGGGGATAAGAACTGAACCAGACCCCCCAAACTCCTTGGAGAACCCTCACGTCCTAGAAGGGAGGGGTGAAGTGCGACATGCACTGCAGAGAAGAGCTAAGAAGCTCAGTCGTCCTGAGAGCTCAGCCAGGACGAAATGTGTGGGAGATGGACCTTTGGCCCTCCCTTGCTGCAGCTATAGAGAAGGTAGCAGCTTGGAATCAGAGCCAGAAGCTCTGCAAGGGTTTTGAGTCCCCCGAAGATACCAGACCGTCACAGAGACTCCTGTGCTCCGTTGATATGATTGTGGTGGAACGACCCTTATCTGGGGTGAACATAGCCCATGGAAGACCCCTTTGCCTGCGTCAAGGGGCCAAGAGGGGCTTGGAGGCCTCCCTCGTGTGTGCTGGCAGAGATCCAGCTATCAGCTGCTGTGTAGAAGAAGAGAACCTACTGCCTTAGAGACATTACTGCTTTGAAGAAGGGATCTGTCCTTCTTCCCTCCTGGATTTTTATTTGGAAGGGAGAAGAGATTTGATCCATTGTAAATACTTATACCATGGTAGAGATAGTTGAGATCGTGTGTATAATGTATTATAATATTCATTTATGTGTACAGTCTTGTAATATATTCCCTTTCCCCCATTCTGAGTCTCGTGTGATTGTATGGAAAACACATCTTACACTAAGTTGAGATGTGGGAGGGGGGAATGGAGCTAGAGAATTAGAGAATTAGATTTTGGAGATCTCAAACCAAGAACAATAAACAGCGTTACACTTGCTCAGTCTCAAAGCAAACAAACCTGGACACTAAGGGTGGGTCATGCCTGTAGCGAAGAACTGTGGGGAGAGAACTGTAGGCAACTGAAAGAGTCTAAACCCTAGGAAAGTTCTAAAAAATGGAGATATCCTCTGATAGTACATAAACATTAATATTAAAAGAAGAGAAGCAGTATCTGTGCTGTGCACAGCTCTTGCATCTGGTACCCTGCTAAAAACTCACTGCCAAGGACTGCTGCATATTCCTCTTCCCTGCTGCATCTAGTCAGAAAACCCCCACATGTCTATATTGAAGGACTTACTTTGAAGGTGGGCATGAGAACAAAGCACAGTGATGAACCAAAACCAAATGAAAGGCCAGTCAAAGTCAGAAGTTCCTTAAAACTGGGTAACTGCACACAGGAAAAGTGCAGAATTCAGTTCTTCATCTCCACAGCTCTTTTTTTTTTTTTTTTTTTCAGCATGAGCACAAGCAATTTCCATTCTTCTCTCCTTATTGTGTGCACAGCAAACATCACAAGGATAATGTTTACTTACCCCTCAGGGGGTTGTGAAGATTAATTAGTAAATGTTCCCAGTGCATGTCAAAGATGAAAGCTCAGTGTAAGTGCTAAGCATTTGTGTATTCATAGACACCAAAAATATGCATTCTCCACAGGAAAGATGAAATGTAGTACTGTTTTCTAGCTGTGTCTAATTTCCAGAGGTGAAACTCTTATTCTATAGAAAGCCTACAAAATTACCTCTTAATAGGTGAGATAATTAGAGAAAATATTGTATGAGACATCCAAATATCTATTTTTGCTTTGAGCCTGGATGAAGAAATCATTGAAAACCTGCTGATTCCATTAGGAGAAAAGAAAGAAAAGATGAGTTATGTTGTTCAGTGAGTTTGTAGTGGAAATGAGGGGAAGAAAATGCTCTACTTGGAGTTTATAATCCAAAGAGTATTTAAGATGCTTATACCTTATATTTTCCCCCAGGATCCTGCCATTTATCTCGCTTCATACTGTTCATTTTGTGTAGTAGGTCTTGATCTAAACCTTAGTTTAGGTATTATATTGTTCTGCTCATTGAAGTTTCTTATGATTAAAACTATATTTTACCAGAAGCAAAATGAGGGCATCTGAACACTTTTCTCAGATCAAAGAGAAGTAACAGAATTAAAAATAAATGCTAAACTATACTGCTGTGTGAAATGATGGAGATAAAATCAAACTTATTTTGTACTGTAATGTCATAAACTATGTTTCTGTCAGCCTTAAAATAAAAGGTCTAGGAATGCATCTTCCAATACTTATTGTTTCAGAAGATATTCTGGTGTGAATATCTGGTTTATTATCAGGAAAGGGGCACCAGTTTGCACATACATGCACATAAATCTATATATATAAACCTCTGTGTACACATACATACATATATAAGGCTCATACACACACATATATATACATATATCAACATAAGACTCAGAGATATGTATAAATACACATATGTGTACATATGTGGGTACAGGTGCATAGCTGTTCATGAGATGTATGGTATAAATGTATATGTGTTAGGTTTATATATGTGTAATTTTTTATGTATAAATTAATGTATGTTTGAGCTATCAAACTTTAACTCTGCTGTCCTTAAAAAGGTGAAGGAAAATAAGAAACATATATAGGTGTCTTTGGTAAGCAATTTTCCTTGTTTCTGTATACAAATTTTGAGGTAAGGGACATAGTCTCTAATACTTATTCTGTCTCATAATGTAAAGTTAATTCTGATATCAAGTTTTCCAGAAGGTTTTGACTTTTTTGTCTTCCAAACTGATTGGATGAAGAGCTGTTTCAGCCCCATGGGAGTGGGGAGTCCAGGTAAGTCACTATTCTCAAAACTTTTAATTTTTATAGCAATAATAAAAGCTACCTACTGAATATAAGAATAATTATTCAGAGGTATTGTTTTTTGATGACAAACTGCATGGTTGTAGTCAAACATAACTGGAAGAATTAGGATTTTGGTTTTTCCTCATGAACAAATTCAATTATACACTCTTCCTTTTTGGGTTAAAATAGCATCTTCTACTGTATTTCTTTTTACTAGCTTTGTAAATAAAAATTAGGCTTATTCTGGGACAAATAGGGCTAAAATAATGGTGATGTAAATTCTGTATTCCATTCTGGGGGATATCAAACTATCTTCACACTGCAGAATTCTCAAGGGATTTAGAAATTTGTGAATTTTCCCTGTCTCTAATGTGTGGTTCAGTCAGAGGGAATGGCATTTTTTAGAAGATATTCCAACCAGAGGAGCAACCATGCCATGTAAATCACTAAGGATTTCTAAAAGACTGTACCTTGAGGGATTTTTCTATCCAATAATTAATGTTCTTTCCCTCATTTTTTTTTTCTTTTCTGCAAGGAAAGAGAGTAAAATTGAAAGTGCTCCATTTTATGCATAATTTCATGACACTTTGCTTTTTTATTACCTCTCTGATGAGTAATTTTGACTTTTCCAGTTCAAACAAATTACTGTTTGTTTGTTTGTTTGTTTGTTTGTTTTCTACAAAATCTAAAATTATTTTGTGCCCATAGGACAGCTTCTGAGTGTGAAGATTTGTCATCTTTAGACAAGAGCTACTTCTGTGGTACTGAGATGAACAGAATCTATATCTTCCCAAAGTGACAATAAAAAGTTTCCGCTGTAATTTTTCATCTTCAGGAAAGCAAGAATTATATGTGCTGTTCTGACTGTACTGAAGCCAACAGCATCCAAATTCTGTAGCCAGAGACAGAGTGAAATGAATGAAGAACTGAATACAGAGAAGTCATGATTCTATGAAGTCAAAACCACCAAGTGGAAAGGGTCCCTGCCCCTGGTAGGGATTTTGGAACAGATGATCTTTAAGGTCCCTTCCAACCCAACCCATTCTATGATTCTTGAATAACTTACTTATGTGGTTGAATTATGAGGACTGAACTTCTATCCTCAAAACACAGCCAAAGGCACATATGTGCAGTGGTAACATTAACAGAGTAGTATGTGAATGTGCAAACAAAAAAATATAATGAAATACAAAAGCTGACTTTGTGGGTTTCACATTCTAACACAAGGAAGGTTGTTTTGTTCTTTCAAAGTGCCCACTGGCACAGGCACCTTCAGTGTCACCAACCCTAAGACGCATTCATAGGGTCATAAGGAACTGCTCATCCTTCAATGATGAAAGCAAAGAAGAAATGTTCACACGTCTTTACATTCTTTGTGTTTTTCCTGATATATGTATATATATATATATATATGGTGAGGCAGAGTAGAGGCAAAATAGGGACCTAGATCAAAGTAGGAAAAGAGCTGAGCAGCATGCAAGAATGGATAATACAGTATAGTTGGATCAAGGAATATATGATCTGATACTGGTGAGAAACCACTCACAAGCGGGACAGTCCTGTCCTTCTGCTTTCCAAACTGGCTGCAAATTGCATCAGTGACTGCAGACCAGTGTGGTAGTAGGAAGCTCTTACCAGAAACCCAAGAAGAAAATCAAGCATCAGCAGAAACTCTCACGGCGGTTGCAGGCTGCTATATGTACCTAATAGGACACCCAGCCCTTTAAGCACAGAGTATCCTCTGAAGCACTACCCATTTTTTTCTCATCACATGCTATGTACATACAGCACCAGTGAAAAGTAAAGCAATTTCAGCGTCCTTGGGAAGCATATATATATATATATATAGTTCAATAACTGATAACTCATTTCCTACCTTTTACTCTCACAATCTGCAACATAAAATGCACCAAACAATAAGATTTGCTGAAAGCTAAACTGAAGAACTGTGTGTGAACTATGACTTTTACACCTGCATGCACAGAAAAAAAAACCCAAAAATAATATCTTAACTATGTTTTACATAATAGCACAGAAAACATAATCCAAATAGTCTGAAAGTCACAGGTATGTTTGTAGCCATTATTTTCCTGAAAACAGCCAAGACACTATCACCAAATGTGGCATTTAAAAATAATTAAATCAAATTTTTAAGCTTATTTAAGGTAATGGTGCAACATGAATCAGGCTTTAAGCACATAAGTAGGAGTGTAAAAGCCTTCTTATCTTTCGTTACCATGCCAATGACATCTAGCTATCAGATTACGTCATTTGCTTTGTTTTATAAGCAGGAATGAGTCCCCCATCTGCAATCAGTGCTGTGAGAATTCAATCAGCAGACAGCACTGTGTTTTTTAAGAAAACACTGCTGGTTGAAATAATGGTGCCTGGTGGTACATCCCAGCTCTCCATAAAAAATGCTATAGAAAGCTTGATAACATGGACGAGTCTCAAAATCAGTAAGCCGCCTCCTGAAGACAAAGTTGCTCAGAAAAACAAGGACATCTTCAATATTGTCATGACTCCTGATCGCATCCCTAAATTTTTCATCCCTTCACTGGACATAGAGCATATTTCCTTCCAACAGGAGCCAGAGGAAGACATCATAGAGAATTCTTCTGAGAGGGAAGTCTCTGATGAAATTGTTCAGAAGCGCAGAACAACTAGAAGCAAATCTGATTCTTATATCAGGAAAGAAACAATGTGCCAAGGAGAGAGTCTGGACAGAAGAGGAACCCTGTGTTTTACAGACCAAACGGCTTTCCCGGAAGACCTGGAGAGAGCTGCACATCACTGTGACCCAGCAACCAGAGCTGCTTTCTCTTTGCCACACCTCTCCAAAATCACTACCCCCTATGGGTTCCTCACACTGGGTGAAAGTCCAAATACCAGAAGAAAAGAATCTCTCTTTTTTCAGCATGACTCTGAAGAGCTTAGAATCCTCTTGTCCCAAAGGAAGAAGACCCCATCTCTAGTAAGGAGCTCATCCAGCCCTTTCAGTGAAATTCAACAAACCACGGAGCGCATAAAACCTTCAGACACCCCTTTTAAGACCAGGCAGCCTGTTTCCTGGGAGTCAGTCTGCAACAGCCAGCTTTCTCCTCTGTGCTGCAAACCAGACTCTGAAACACACCCTGCGAAATGTGAGAAGAAGGGGTTTCAGGTGACGTTGAAGAGACACCTGGCCAGCATCAAGCGGATGAGATCTGGCAGTGGGATGAACTGGCTCTGCTAACCCACGCAGAGCTACCCCGACTCTTAAGCCCTGTGAAAATTTAAAAGAGACTGTCTTTCACAGAGGTATGCAAACATGAGTGTGTGGCACACATTCAGCGTTGCAAGCTCCTGATAAAGGAGATCAGACAGACAAAGAACGAGACAGAACTTGTTTACATTTGTGGGGTTGAATTCATCTCCTCTTTCCTAAATTCACACTCGGAAGCCTTGAATCCTTTACAATGCAAGCAAAGACAGGACTAACTGAAACAGGCCATTTTGTGGGGAGAATGTTGCCTTTCCTGGTCATGCCTGTATATCTGTGAGAAGGAAGGAAATGATTGCATCCAAAGCAAACTTCAGAGAAGAAAATGTCATCTTTTAGGGTAGCAGTGTTGGTTTCAGACTGATACAAAAATTGAAAAGAAGAAACATGGTAGCTAGTCAGGTAAAAAATGTGGGGCTTTTATTACTTCTAATATTAGAGTGCAAGTGAAAACCGATTAAGTGTTAATTTGTCCCAGGGTGTTTACAGCAGGTAGTTGCAAGCAGCTGTTCATAACTCCTGGCAGGAATGTGCTGGCTGAGAGGGGAAGGCAAGTGCCTGCTTGCTTATGACAGTGAATAGCAAACCATTTTCTGTATTTAACAAATCTACTTATTTTGTCACTGCTTTAGTTAGCCTTTCAACATGCTTGGAATTAGGGGGAACACAATGTGATTTGTTTAGCTTCCTACCAGTGTTAAAGTATAATACCATTCTATTTTTATCCTGTATTTGTTCCAGTTATAACTAAACCCAATAAAATATCTTTTTCTTTAATAGTCTTTTTGTCCTTCTTGTAATTTCTGTTACCTTTTTCTTACCTTTTTCTTACCTTTTTCTTTTCTTTTTTTCACAGATTTGTTATTACCTTAAAATTGGAAAGGGGCATAAAGCAGAACCATGAATATTCAATGTCCTCAAAACACAGGTTTTTATCCTGTATGTTAAACTGGATTATTTTGCAGGGCACTGATCCTCAGTGGAAAAGCCACCAAAACCAGCTAGAAATGTCCAGTAATACCTAAACATCAAGTTGAAAAGTTTTCTTGTGTGACATTATCATCATTTTCAAATTGCTCATCTCCAGCTAAGCAAAATTTACTTGCCACTGAATTACAAAGAAAGATAACTTAAAGTACCTGTGAGACTTTTCTAGGGAAAAGATCTATCCCAAGAAACAGAGTTATCAAAGCTGACATCTGGTAAAATCCATTATAGTTTATTGGTTTATTGCTTTAGTTAATTAGTTTATTTAATATATTTTTATAACTAGAATATAGATGAAGTTATCAGTGCCTGCAATAAAAAAAATCTGCTTTAGCTGACAGGAGTACCACAGCATTCGAAAAAAAAATATCCATTACACTATTTTGTATTGAATTTATTTGTGTTTCCTAATCTGTAGAAGACAATTAAAATAGTATCAAGGTACCCTGACACATGGGAAAAGAGCTACTGTCTAAAGGGATGAGACTGTACCTCTTTTACAGACAAGGAATAAATTCTGTGCAGCAAATACAGCTCAAGCAGCCCGTGAAACTCATGTTCCAAGTAATCAGAAACGAGCTGTCTGTGCTCCCCTGGCTGTGCAGCAGCACAGGGGCCATGGTGTGTGAAATGAAATATGTGTGTGAAATTGAGTAAACTGTGACAGCAGCACAGGTATCAAAGCCTGGGACAGAAATCCAGACTCCCTTCATAACCCAAAGTATGATTCATCTCATCTCCTACAGATGACATCTAAAACTCAGCACGTGTTTACTCAATAGGTTTTGTCCAGGAGAATCCCAGTCAAAAATTACCACATCCTTGCAGGAGGCCAAAGGCAAGGCTTGGGGTCTAACCCTGAGTTCTCAGTTTGAGGTTTAGTAATGAAGACAATCACTCTGCTCTCAAAATAGAAATAAATAGGAAGTCTGCTTTTTGTTTTTTTGAGTATTTTGTGAAACCATTTTAAAAATGACAAAAAAAATATAATTTGCAGGAATACACTGGGCTGGGGAGAATTCAAAAGAGCCTTTAAAGATGTGTTTACCATTTCACCTTGTCATTCACCAGATTTATATTAAGGGTGACCATGACCGAAAATTTAATCGGTTAAATGGCTTTGAAAAAGACCTGGAGTACAAATGCCATGGCACTCTGCACACCATAATCCACACTAAGCAACCTATGCAGGCCTATATAAATTCCTGGTTACATTATCAGGCACATCAGCTACACCTTTGATATTTTTCCATGGAGAAAATCTTTACCACAGAATGTTAGATGTTAGAAGCCATTTCTTTTACATTCCAAGTAGCTGTGCTGTGCTTAGCTTCCCTTGGATACAACCAAAATTTGAAGTCCTAGTCCAGAGTGCTGGTACACCTTTTGTTTACACAGCTGGTTGCAGACCAGGGATTCTCTCTGGGATTCTCTTATCCTACAACTTCAGCAGCTTCTCATCAGACTTGTGCTCCAGACCCTTCTCAGCTCTATTCGCTTTCTCTGGACATGCTGCAGCACCTCAGTGTCTTTCTTGGAAAGAGAACCCATTTTTTTTTGGTCATTTTTTTACCACAAATACACAGAGGAGAAACAAGATGGGGTGTACAAGTTTCTTCCAAGGTCTCACTCAGAGTTAAATGGATGTTTGGGGGTGTGATACCAAGGTGCTTAGCTGTTGCTGACTACTGTTCTCCACCTGTACAATGCTGAAGAAACAAAACAATTACTCAAATTGGGAGTCACATTTCCTTCACATTTCTAATATTCAGTGGGATTGCTTGTCTTTTTCTACTGCTCAGCTAAAGTATTCTTCTGATATCCCCTTTTCTGGTCTTTTTGTCATACCACAACAAATTTGACAGGATTTTGTTAAATCCCAGTTTGATGGCTACCAGAGTTTTCGAGTTCTTCCCTGAGAGTGGGACAGAGAAGATGAGGGTTATATGGAACTGAGGGTACAGAGACAGCAGATTCAGTGATTATCATTCATTTTTTTAAGAGACTGAAAAAGGTGAACAACTATGGGAAGGGAGCTTGCAGAGACACTATGAGGCTTTATTCATTCCTAATGCTTCATGATAGTAGCTTCCCTGTATGAGTGACTTAAATGCTGGAGGCAAAAACCCAAAACTAATCGCTGAGAAGACATGTCTATTTAAAAAACAGTCATGGGACAAGCTTACAGAAAAAAAAAAAAAAGGTATACACAGGGATATCATGCAGCAATAAAAAAATTAGAATCAATGACCTATGAGATCCCTTTCAGTTTAAATGATTTAAATGAATGCGGAAGTCCTCTAGGGCACTGAGGCAAGACAAGGTCTTCCAGGAGTTCAATACATATGTCTAAATATCTTTTCTTAATTCTTTTTATATAAATGTCTATTCGTGACTTGTTTGCTCTCAACTGCATGCAAAATTACAGCAATGGTAGAGACAATCAGTGCTTCAGCAAGTGCTTCACAGGAGTGTTCAAAAGTTGGGTTTGACAAAAGGGGAGTCCCCAGAGCAGGGTCATCTCTGGTGTTTGTGCGTAGGGAGGGGTTTTGTTTTTTTTTGGTTGGGTCTTTTTGTTTCTTTTTTAATTTCCATTTTGGACTAGTTGAAAGAACTGATTGGAGAGACTGTAGGTCTTGACAGTTGTATTTAATGTAAGTGAGCTCCTTTTGAGTTGGGTTTGTGATTTTTGCCTGTAATCAATTATATTAACTTTCTTTCTCATTGTTTCTTATCAATCTCAGTTTAAATTTGATCCATATTTTTAAATTTCTGACTATATTTCTCTCTGATATTACACTATAGTTCACCGTGTCTTCCTAAATTGCTGCATAACATTGGTCATTTCTGTTTAAACTGCAATCACATTTCATCACACACTTATCTGTATTTTGCCAGTGATTACAGTGGTTTTTTTCATTCTACATATAGGTTGAAAATCCATTTGTAAATGGCTTTAGGATATTTTCAACTGTATGATCTATAAATATAGGTCATAGTACTTATGGTACAATTCTTATTTTATTTTAGTACTTTTTTTTTTTTTTTTTGTTGGGGAACTGAGATATAACATAGTGGTTCCTCAAAAAGATTATACCATCCAGGCCTTTCTTTTCCGTGATGATTTTTCTTCTGTTTTTTCTCCATGTGTGCTGCTGCTGATACCATCTTACACAATGGGTAATGTAATGACCTCTATTCATTTATTGCAAGTTATACAGTCTTGTGAACTCCATGAAATATTTAACACTAATAAACAGGATGATCATTACTTTAACGTATAATGAGAAAATAAATTAAGTAACTGACATTTAAATAAAATATAAATACTTGATGCAGTTTCTATTTACCACATCATGGCAGTAATCCATTTAAAGTCAATGAACAACATAATTGAATGGCTCATGTAATACAAAGGTCTTTCTTGAGGTTTTTTTCCCCCTGGCTATTCACACGGAAACTTGCAATTTCCTGACATTTTCAGGACCCTTCTAAATATGGAGGTGTTATTATATTTCCTATGTAATATTTTCATTTCACAAAATATCAGAAACACGGACACTTGCGACATGCCACTAAAAGGTAGCGCAGCTTATGGATGATAGGACAGGAAAACAGAGCAATGAAGAGGAGGCTGAGACCACCTTTTCACTGAGGTTCTGTGACTATTCTAAACTTGTGTAGTGACTGGTAATAGAATAGGTGAAGGAAGATTTAAACAGAAAGATCTCACCATCTCAGAGAAATGTTGACTTTTCTCCACAGACAACCAGTGCCCACTCACCACACTGTCTAGCAGGAGTGACACTGAATGAATCCAGTAAGGACAAAAATAAAAACAAACACTGAAATAAAATAAATGCAAGTTTTCATAATATCAAACCCTTCCTTTCCCAAAAAGTCAAACAAAGAGAAATTTTAACTATCATGAATATTCATCGCGTTTTGCAAAATTTTGCAAATGACTCAGTGCAGCAAAAACATTTGCATTCTGTGTAGGTTTGTTACTATCTGTTGATCTGAGGAAGATGTGGTACATGTCCCACATAGTACTTTCATAAATATTGAAGTTTTGGACTTTAGAAATAGAGAAGTAAACAATAAAAACATAAATTAAGGATTTTAAATACACCATAGAAGTTTAGCTTAATAAGCTGCAATATTCTCTGGATTTTCAATTCTTATAAATTTGAACATTTGAAATCAATAATTATTTATGTTATAGACTTGTTTTTTGGGGCAGAGAGGAGTCTGTAACTCTGAATATTTTGTGAGTATGGAAAATAACTCTATTTATATAACACAAATAAATATTATCTAAAGACCTACAGCAGGGCCAAGAATTTCCTGCCTGACAGCTCTCAGATCCCTGGTCAATGATTGCATAATCTGAGAAAGAGGGAGTATTATAATTTCTCCTTTATGAATCAGAGGTACTAAGGGAATAGGTTATGATCTTCTGATAAGATATTAATATGTTAGCATGTTAATCAGTCCTGAAAGTTGTACAGGCATTAATGGGGAAAGAGCTCCTATCTACCGCTAGTTGAGTACAGAACTGGCTAAACATATCTATGCCAGCATATTAAACAATATCTAGGAGTATTTACCTATGCACCTATGTGACCTAGCATCCTTTTCTCCATTCACTGCCATCTACAAAGGAAATGATGTAATGTACCCAAAAATGAAGCACTGTACACCCAAGTAGGTCTTGTCCAGTGTAGGCAAGAGTGGTGAGGAGCTTTCCTTGTGCTAAAGGCAAGTAAACGTGAAGTCACTGAGTCCCACGGGGAACCTTAAAAGTAGTTTGCATCTTCAGTACTTAATATCAACTGTTGAGGCCAGAAAAGGCCAATAAAAAATACTTCATGCATGAATCTGGAATTTTTTGTTATTTATAGCCAGAGGCTCCTGTCCTGTCCTGTCCTGTCCTCTCTTGTTCTCCTTTCCCTCGTATCTGGAAGTGTGAAACACAGTCAGAGTATTTCAGGTTTTTCCTTCATTATGCCAAGAGTGAATGTGGAACATTCCAGGTATTCAACTGTTAATGCTGGATGACAAGTGCTCAAAATTTCTGTGCTAAGAAATCAACAAAATGTCTTTTGCTAAGATATCGTTTTGCTTTCTCTATCTTTAATTTTTAACCAAAGACTAGGACTCAAATATGGGTACTATTTGAACTATTTCTACTTTATTGTGAAGAGATGACCCAAACTCTTATAAGAGATAAGAAGACGTATTGTAAACTACTGTCATGCTTTACCATCCTCCTGGTCAAACATGTGATCCTGACAATAACAGTTGCATTTTATAATCAAGATAGAGCAGGAAAATAAGGGAAACCTGTAACTATGGCTAAGCTTGAAATTTCCATCTGTATTTTCTCTTTCCTTTGCAACTGGATACAGACTAAATATAAGGAAATGGCTTGCATTACTCAGATGAGTGCCTCAAGTTATGTGAGATGATTGTGGTCACCAGTTTGAAATCTGAAATGTTCTGGATCATGTATTAAACATTAACAAACTGACAAACTGAATATTTTAAGTCGTTACAATGATTGCTACAGACAGCATGGTTAAGCATTGCCAGTGGTAAGACAAAAATGCTCTTCCTTTCTAGCTTACTCTTGGCAGTATAGTTTGGGGATTTTTTCTTATTTGAAATGTAGTAAAAAGTAGATCCGTTAAACCAGAACAGAACAATGTCAATTTGTTAGGCTTGTGCTGTCAGTTACAAGTGGAATCCAGTTTTTCTCTTTGGTTGCATGTATATAACTGTGACACTCGCACATATGCAGGGTGGAGATGTGTTTGCTAAAGGGGACATTCAAAGAGGTCACTGTGCCAGGGTCCTCAGACACTGAACATATTTCTGCAATGTATTCTCCCACTTCAGATATTCAAATGAAAGAAAACCACTTAGATATATGGAAATCCCGTGATAACAAAATTTAATCTAATGAAAACCACCAGCCATTTTCACTGAGAGAGACTGAGTGACCAGGACCTGAAAATCTAACCCAGGATGCCAAGAAGGAGATATATAAGGTTCCCTTGAATAGGTGCTAGTCACCACGAATGACTGGAAATGACCTGAAAAGACAAGGCTCATTTTGTATGACCTGAAACATTTGTAATGTAAGTATGTCTACTTTGGACTTTTCCTTATAAACAAAGGAGATAAATGGGAACTTTTTAGGCATCTCATCTGATTTACCTTGAATGTCTTCTTTAAAATGAGAGGAATACTGTGCTACAAATATCTGTATTCATAAACAATAATTAAATGGGGACTTTAAAGGAATATCTTCATTTCAGCTATCCACAGAGAGTGTCATCACCTGCATGTCAATGCTTGTGCTAATTTAAAGGAATTTAAGAGAGTTATCACATGATCAAGGACTTTGTGGTGAAAACTACATGTTTTCTAGTCTTGAATTTCTGAGGTTTGCCAGTGTAATGTGTCATGAGATCACCAAAGAGCTCCCAGCATTTCTTCCATACAGTGGACTTCCCTGCTTCAAATGTATGCTGTGCAGACTTAAATTAGTCCTCGATATGATGATGTTGGCAACAGTGGAGGAATTGCATGAATGAAATGATGTTTGGTGGTGGTCGCTTGAATTATCCTATCTTACATACGTGAGGTACAAACCAGAATCTGAAAATAAGAAAGCTCTTGCCTTCACCAGACATCCAAATGCATGTTGATGTAAAAGTAATTGTGTGGAGTATGATCCCCTATAGTAACAGGCAAACAAGTTAAAGCTGTTTGCTACAGCATCTGATTAAGAAAAAAACAATATGAATCCACACATGGTTTCCTGAAACAACTTCATCCAAAAATTAAAAAAAAAAAAAAAAGGTATTTTAGCATTACAGGCACATTTTAGGCTACAAAATAAGCCTTGACTGCAGGAGGGATATGTCATTCAAGATACCCTTAAACTTCTTACTCTAGAGGAATGGTAGATGGAGTGTACAGGTCTCTTTCATGATACATATCACAAAATTTCTAATAAACATGAAGCATAAGATCTGAGAGGACAATCAGGACTAGCTACTTTTCTTGAAGCTACTCAACAAGCCCTTACTACTGAATGAGGCTAATGTCACTGCAGAAGTGACTCATTCATTGACACAGTAACCTTTACCTGGTATAGAACAAGAGAAGTTGGATTGACATCACAAGAGTTGTTTGCTTATACATCACTTGTCTGTCATTACACTCTCCTTCCCTCTGAGAGATTATTCCATTAAGTGGGCCAGAAATAGTATTGACGTCACAATTCACATCTGCTACTGTAATCATTTGCCTATCTAATATTTTCAGATGAGAAAGAAATCTCCAAAAATTATTCGTGTTACACAAAATATCATCGATTATTTTATTCAACTTCAAGCTCCCTTTCAAAGGGACAGTGGAGTAGCACACACACAAACCACCAATACCTTCCATCAGCTCAACAGAGAAATCAAATTCTCCAGCTGAACCCTAGGAGGAAGTTCACAAACCGCTAAACATAAAAGGAAAAGGTTGCAAAGCTTTTAGCACTGACCTCATACAAACTCAGACCTCACACCATGGCATTATCACCACCTGCACTAGTGCAGAACGGGATGGAGCAGACACGTAAGCTAAATATAGACAGATGACAGGGGCTAAAATCTGAAACAAAACAATTGTCCAGTTGGTAACCAAACAGCAGAAGCAGCAGTATGGTTTAGGTATAGTTCAAAAGCCAGTATTTTTAGAGC
Source organism: Corapipo altera (assembly GCF_003945725.1). NCBI lineage: Eukaryota > Metazoa > Chordata > Aves > Passeriformes > Pipridae > Corapipo > Corapipo altera. Next base: position 3,915,514 of record NW_020884918.1, read on the forward strand.
AGTTCACTTGAACAAGTACAAAACCCTATAAATTCAATGGAAAGAAGAAATGTTCATTGCTTTTTAAGTCTCTTGAAGGGGAATAAGTTATATGTGCAAGGCATATGACCATTATAGTACAGTCAGATTGGAAAGCTTCTTATCTTGTAGAGGCTTACCTGGGCAGCTCAGACCTCCAAGATATTTTGTACAAATTAAAATCTGATCACTGATCTACTGGGATTATCTACACAAACTCTGTTCTGTTCACAGTTGTCCTCAGTTGCTGTCTGTCTGTGTTACTAGTTATCTGGTGAGAATAAAACAATGAAAATAGTGAAGCTACTAGCACACTCATGTTTTTTCTTAGAGAAAGGACTATATTCCCCTACATGTGCTACAAAATTGGAGTTTAACCTTGGAGGAAACAGCTCAAGCTGTGACAGAAGACATAAGCTCTTCTACACAATCCATCTTCCCTTGTTTATTTCTCCACTGTTCATTTTCATTCTCTTCTTCTTAACTCACTGTAGCCACAATCATTGTGCTTCTTTAAAAGCAATCTTCTCAAAACACTATTCAGTATCTCTGCCTGTGACTATGTAGAACTGGATGTACCAGTCACACATTCCTCCACTCTGTCCTACCTCTAACATACCCTGGGTAATACTCTAGTTGTAGGCATAGACATATCTAAAGAAGGGTACTATCTGAAGTTCTTAAAATCTGGTCATTTTGAATATATTTGACACTAGATTTATTCTCCACATCATAAGTGAACTTTTTAGTACCCACAAAGAGACTCAAAGAAGAAAAGAGCGCTTGATGAGGCAGGATGATGGTGTGGACTTGAAATTAAGTTTGCAAAGCATACAGAAAAGCGTGTATTCATGCCCTACTTTTATTTCATAACAGTTCTTCAGATCTTCTTTGCATGCTATTAAGTTTTATTCTTTGCAATCATATCCCCTCTGATGACATCCCTAGACAATATTTGCTTCATAAGAGGCAGACATTTCAGCGCTCTTCATGCTGACCTTACTGCACCCTTATGCATAGCAATCAGGCCAGGATTACAAATTGTCATTTTTTTTGTATTTAAAACCTTCTATTCTGTGTCCTTTTGTGTTGATGATACCCAGAATAGGCTTTATTTTTTTTTCCTTTATGAAAAAAATACATAAATTTCCTCCAGTCAGTTAATGTTTCATCATTTTTAAGTGAGAATCACTGCTGTCTTTACCTTACTGACACTTTACAGGAAATTATTCATCACAGTTTTACCTTTCTATGTTGAGTCAAAGAAGTGTGCTGCCTTCTGAAAAATAAAGTTACTAGAACGCTGTTGAAAACTAATCTTCTAATTTGTCTCCAAGGTCGCAGTCACCCAATTATAAAGCTGGCAAGTGCACTCAGGAGGTTTAAGTGGTTATACAAACATCTGGAGGAATGGGTCTTGAGAGTGAAGTATTTGGAAATAACTTTCAAAGGTCCTTTCAAAGTCCACTATTTTATGGTCTAAATCTATAAGATTAATCATTTAGTGTTTAAAAAAAAGACCTTAAAGAAATCACTAACACCTTCAGTATTCTTGGCAGATGCTTAGATAGTCAAAAGAAACAGCTATTCTTTACATTTTGATTCTATGTTTGCTGTCACTGTAATTGTCTTTATTTTATTGTTTGAATGCCACTGACAACTAAATGCTTAACACAATTACCCCTGTATAGAGTCCCATATTACATTTAATTAGTTCCTCGTATGCAGAAATAGCTTAGAAAAACAGGTGGTCTAAAACCATAACAACCCACCTGGAGAAATTGCAACTATATTGTTGTCTCCTACACACGTTATCAGGCCACCTATAAATGTCAATATAATCCAAAGCTCCGTGCTTATTGCCTGATCTTGACCCAGTTTTCTGACTATTCCTGTTTCTGGCAAATACTTGTCTTTCAAATGATTAAATGATGAACACAAGAATGTTAAAACATTTATCTGGAGCAAATTAACTGAAAAGCAGGCACTATGATCCTGTTTGCATTTGATATATCATGCAAGCTGATACATGAAAATAAATAAAAAGAATGTATAGTTGATGATGCTTTGATACAGAGGACTCCATTAGTGCACTATCTCCTAAGCACATTAAATTTTCCAGTGACAAATAAATCAGGACGTTGTGGTTTAAGAGTCCTGTTTTGTTAATTGAAGAAAGATTCATTATGTAGTTCTACTCACAAGAGTGCAATAAAGTTGCAGTCCACCTAGGGTGTTTCTGAATAAGTTCCTGTATCGGCTTGAAGCATTGTTATGGATGCCAAGACACAGAGCATTCCTGCTTGTAATGTAGTCCTTCATTTATTAATTAGTTTTATTATCTATTTTCCAACATTGGCATTAAAACAAATTAGTAATGATGGTGAAATTCACAAACTAATGTTATATGCAGTTGGAATAAAATGCCTTACAGGGGATACCTCTGCAGAAAAGCTGATTGCTTGAATCACCTAAGTGTCATAGAACGTCTCAAGTTGGAAGGAACTCATAATGATCATTCAGTCCAGTGCAGAACTACTGCTTGCAGGGCTACCGAAAAGCAAATTATATTACCAAGAGCATCTCCCAGACACTCCCTGAGCTCTGTTAGGTTTGATGCCATGACCACTTCCTTGGGGAGCCTGTTCCAGTGACAATCACCAGTGAAGAATCTTTTCCTAATGTCTGATCTGAACTTCCCCTGACAAAGCTTCAATCCTTTTCCTTGCATTTTATCCCTGTTCACCAGAGAGCAGAAATCAGTGCTGCCCCTTTGCTGCCCCTCTTGAGGAAGCTGCAGACCACGATGAGATCTTGAGCTCTGTCAGGCTTTGTGCTGAGACCACTTCCCTGCAGAGCCTGTTCCCGTGCCCAACCACCTTCTGGGAGAAGAATCTTTTGCTAATACCTAGCCTAAACCTCCCCTGACACAACTCCAGCCCACTCTCTAGGGTCCTGTCACTGGTCCCTACAGAGCAGAGATCAGTGCCTGTCCCTCCTCTTCCCCTCCCCAGGAAGTTGTAACTGCAATGAGGTCTCCCCTCAGTCTCGTCCAGCTGAACACACCAAGTGCCCTCAGCTGCTCCTCACATGGCTTCAAATCAAGGCCCTTCACCACCTTCCCTCAGTCTTCTCTTTATTCAGGTTGAACAGACCAAGTGGCTTCAGCTGCTCATGGAAAAGTCCTGCCTTGAGGCAACCATGGAAACTGAAAACAAACTTTTCAGATAGAAGGGAGAAGAAAAAATTATTTTCTTTTTAAAATGCTATTCCATGACTTCAGTGCCAAACATTTGAATAAAAACATGAACAGCCATGAAAAAAAAAAAAAAAAAAAAGAAGATGTTTGAAAGTTACTAATTTGAGGATTTCAGCATATAGATTTATGGATCATGTAAATTCATTTTGGATTGAATTTTCTCGTTACTGTTTTATTAAGATTAATCTGGACATCATTTGAGAATTGTGAAAATGTGCAACTGATCTCGTGTATAATTTGGTAATGGAAATCTCTCTCCAACTGAGTTTCTAGACAAATTTTTTAACCAGAGTCAACTTAGTTGCTATATATTCAAGTCCTAAATATGGACTGAACATTTGTGAAACCATTTCACAACTGCAGACTACAAAATTTAACACATTAACCAGATAATTGTGCATTAATTAATTATGTATGAGAAAACAATGGGATCTCTTGAGCTCACACTAAACACTGAACTTTGGAACTTCCAGTCATATCTGTTTCTTTCACCAGTAATCTGCATGATGATAATGATAAAGTTTCCAAGTTCTTAATTATGTTTAAATAAATGGTGAACTCATATATTATTACACTCACTGAAACATGTTACTTGAAGCTGAAAGAGCAATTAATGTTTTCCATATTGGCAACTTCAGGCATATAATGATAATGTGCTTCCAGCAACATAAAGATATGGTCTATAAATAAAGTATGCATTTAAAAGTGGTAAAGTAGGCAGAGACAAAGCAGCTCTCTTGCCTTTTTTAGCAACAAGATAAGATTATTATGGAGAGAAATAGCTAAAATGCACTGAAAACTGACCTTTCTCCTTTACACATGAAATTCATGGCAGGGTTTTGTACATTGCAAATAGGAAATGCTGAAGAAATTGACATAGTAGAGTGCCTCCAGTTAAGTAAAAAGCTCTTCAAAAGCTACCTATTATAGGAAAATTTCTTTTTTTTTTTTGTTTCTGTATTTGTCACATTTCTTTTTCCCCTGGAAATACAGGTTCCAAGTTTATACAAAAAATATCTAAAATAAAAAAAATCTAGAGTCTTTAAAATTATTTCAAAGCATCAGTCTTTGTCAATAACTTCGGCAATGTTTCATTCAAAAACCAAAACACTTTTTTTCCCCTCCATGTAGAAAACCTGAACAATTAACAGTTCTCCCCAGGTTCTTTCACTTTGAGAAACTCTTGAGGAAACAAACAAGCAAATAAAAAAGGTATTTTGCCATAAAATTCACATTTAGAATAATTAAAAAACTTCCAAAAACATATGTAAAATCCTGACTATAACCCCATTCAATGTTTCATTTATTGGTTCTTGAAAATTCATTTTTCATTTGCTCATATTTCTAACCAACATTATAGTCCTTTATCACCTTAACATGTTACTGCATTTTAATTATAAAACTCATCTTTATAGAAACTAACAAATATTTTCTTAGGAAATTAATTTAAAGAGAAACAAGTAAATTTTAATGATTTATGGCCTCTTGAAATACTGGGAATACAACTATTCTGAGATTACTAATTTAGTCTAAAACTGAATTGTCTACTAATTAAATTGCTAAATATATTGAGCCACATTCATTTCTTAGACAACTCTATTGATTAGAATATCCAACTAAGGTTGATTTTCTCCATTGATCCATCTTCAAATCTGGAGAAAATGATACTACTGGAATGAAATATTAATTTGATTTCACTGGTAATATCCAAGTAATATCCTCTATGTATCTCTGTGTGGGAATTTCTTTGCAACTGATCTTATCGACATCAGGAAAAAGGTGTTTATATACCAGAAGGCTTAAAAAGACAAAGTGCTAAGTTGAGTGATTTTTTTTTTTTTTTAATCAATTGATCAAGCAGGGAATTGCAGAAAAAATAAAGATTTAACTTTAGAATTTTTTACCCACCTAATTAAATGTGAAGTCTTCAGCAGAAAATGACAGTTTTGGGTACAGCCCAAAGGACACTAAGGGAGTATATTCATGGGACAGATCTGTTACCCTTCAATATTCGCCAAGGTCTCATCATGGAGTCAGAAAAAAATTGGCAGATCACTAACTATGCGTTTAATGAAAAAAAACAGAATAAAAGCTACAGCTCTAATTAAAAAAAAAAAAATCAATTAAAAAAAAACCCACAAAACCAAATCCAAAAAAAAAAACCCAAATACTTCCTAATTATTATTTTTTAATATGTGACAGAAAGAAGAGAGGTATGGATTTTCATGTGGTTATATATATACATTATGAACAATTCCTTTCACTGAAGAACTAATTTTCACTATTTTGCCTGGGAAGTGTAGGAGGAAGGAGGAAGGAAAAAGTTTATTATTGCACCTTACATCCTTTCTTTTCCCGTATTTGCTGGAGGAACAGACACAAGCCAAACAAAAGACATTTAAATATAACTTTTTTTTTCATTTAAAGACTTTCTGTCCACTGCAATGTTGTATGATAGTGTTTGTGAGAGAGAGGGAGGGAGACAGATAAGCAAAAGATTTGCTTTGTCATACACTCTCTGGACCATATTTGCAATATATTGATTAGTAAAACAAGTCAAGAAATGTGTTATTTATTCACCTGTTTTTACACACGCTTTTCTAATACTACTTCTATTCAACTTACTTTAGTTCTCGTTTATTTTTTAAAGGAAAACCTTTATATTAATGAGTTAATCGTAAGTTAAGACTAACTCTGATGCAATCTTTTTACTTTCTGCTCCCATTTTCACTCTTCTATTATGCAAGACATAGAAGAGAATTCCACATAATTTTAATTTCATTACCCTGTAAGCTCTGCGTGGGTGGAACTTATTGAGTTGGCTGGGAAAAAAAAAATCACAGTTGTTCCCAGCAAGAGAACAGATATATTAAAATATTTAGGAATAAAAGAAAACTTTTTTTTTTCTTTTTGAGAGTATTTAGAAGGGTTGTAAACAGTAAAAATAAATAAGAGCCAGGCAAAAAGTACATCAAAGTTGAATAAATAAATAAATATATAAATAATATTTTTTTGTTCTTCCTAAAGCAATGATAGTTCTGTCTATATAAAGAAATAAATATATAAATTTTTTTTTTTTTCTTCTTCCTAAAGCAATGATAGTTCTGTCCATATAATCTTCTAACATTGCTGGTCAGCATCATTTTATTTTCTGCAGATCCATAGTCTTTCAGATAAACAGGGAGTTAACGAATACAGTTACTTGTCACACAACACTGCCATTAGGAATTCTTTGGTCACTCCTTGGCGAGCAAGTTTGGGCACCACTGATGCATCAGATACCTCAGATTCCTCCCCTGATGTTTCTGACAGAGACAGCCAAGTATTTTCTAATAGTTTTCCACTGAACATTGGACTGAGTCACTAATCTGTGATAAAAAGAAAAAAGCACCAACACTGTTAATTGCTTGATCACTTGCATTCAGTGTCCTTTCATATTTCAGTGAGTGTTCCAATAAGATGCCCCAGAATGTCTGGAGTAATATTTTTGTCTGAATTTACGAAAGCATCTATACATATCCCATACCCTGACCTGTTAGAGTGAGTTTGAAATAATCTCAGTGACAACCCACGCCATGTAGAGAAATACAACAAAAAAATATGCTGTATCTTTGGGGAATCTTCTCACCCTAATGTAGGTGAATCAATAGGCACAGGAACTAACCAATTTATGTGGCCAAACTGCAAAAGTTTGCCTGCATTTCTCTGAGGTTTCCACAGTACGTTTCCATGTTCATTTAAATTAAATCTGTCCTATATTCAAATCCTTTTTTTTAAATGAATTGCAAAGTGACAGACTCAAGTTTCAGTTGGCTGCTTTCACAGATTTCCTGTGTCACTTTGGAGAGTTTTATTTCTCTGCTTATAAAATAAGAATGCTATTTACTACTCCCTTTCTTTATCTGATCTGTCTGGTTTTGAACAGAGGACTGATTTGGGGCTTTGAAAGCACTTCATGTTTAGGGACTCTGTGTGAGTCTGAGTGCTGCTGCAGCAGAAACAACACAGTGCCTTTCTTGACCCTTGTGTTTGACTTGATTTTGGGGGAGTGGATGATATATTTCTGTTAGATTTCTGTTAAATTTCTGAACTGCTTTGTAAAAATCTGCTTTACATATGCCCGCAATGCTCTATTTTGTTCACTTAGATAGATTCTTCTCTATTCCGAGGCCCATAAACATAACACAAAACCCTGGAGAACCCTTTGTGTATTTTTTTAATGTTTTAGCCTCTGTGGATATAAACCAACTTTCTGGTATTATCATCCTGTCTTTTGATTGAAGCAGAGACTAATTATGTTAGTTATATAATTATTATTCTGAAGACTCTCCTTGTATGCCTCATCTGTCTTTATGTTGCTGAAAAAGACATTTTCTTGTCTACATTTTTGCTGCCTGAGCAAATATAAATGTGCTCCTTAGGTCAGCTAACATTGAATACAATTTTTCTAAGTTAATGAGTGTAGGGAAAAAAAAATAAATCCTGCCAGAATTTACCTACATATAAACATATCTCCTAGCCCACTCAGTAAGCCATGTGAATTTCTCAGGGTCTCTTTCATTAACCTGAGTAAAACCATTAAGATCTAGATAGAGATAGGGCATTCGTGTTCTCTCTCACTGCTGACTGTCCTGGGACAGAAACATTATTACCCTTTTAGAGGCAAGGGCTGGATGTTCCATATGAGACTGAGTTATTTCCACCATCAATAGATATCACTACATCATCTAGTCTAAACTAATCACTCAAAAAACCCTCTTTAGACTTTGAACCAAGAGGAAAGATGAATAATGATGCTTATTTGTGTAACTTTAAGGAAAATAAATTGAATAAACTAGTGAAGATAGACAGACTTGAGTAAAATTAAACCATTTGCCTCCATGAGTTAAATACCAGTATTTTTGGACCTGAGCATTGGCCCTTCCCTAGCTGTGAATATGGACTCTGACATACAGCAACACCACCTGGAGCAACCACCGTGGCACATCAAAGCCCTCTTCCAAGAGAGACCTCCTGTGGGAGAAGGCTACTATGCAGGCTCTCAGGAGTACCTGGTGGTCCTCCCTGAATCAGATTTGGTAATTGTCTCACATATGGTTTAGCTGGGGTTCTTAGGTGCCAGGTAAGACACTGTCAGAACATGTAAGTGGACTGTATGCCATTAAGAAGAATGAAAATGTGGATCAAAAGGAGAAACTACAAAGAGCCAGGAGTCCAAACCAATATTTAATGGAAAGAAGGCTAAATATTGGAATAGGATTCCAGAGATGCTGTGGGATCTCCATCCTTGAAAATATTAAAAATTTAATTGGTCAAGGCCCTGAGCAACTCATTTTATTCAGACTTGCTTTGTACATGTGATTGGACTAGACGGCCTATTTTAGTCCTTTCAAACCTACAGGTTTTCATGAACCCTGTTTAATTTCCTGTATTTTCATTGTGAAATCAAAGGGGAGACATTCACAGACAAAATTAATAGTCTTGGACTGGTATGAATCAGGCTGTGCTGGTTCTGGCTCTGTGTAAGGACTTAAAGAGCACAGTTTCCTGCCTCAAACACTGACAAGGTGACAGAATGAACTTGCCAGAGGAGAAGCCACCACAGGGAGAACTCGAGACAAAGTACAGAAGGGAGGAATTTGTGACAGGAAGGTACTAATTCCAGGCTGTAAGATCTGCTTAGCACATCCTGTTTTATGCATCTGGACAAAAATTCCCAGTGGCAAACTTTGGGAAATGAAGCAGCTGCTCATTCACATACCACCATAAGTTATGGGAATGGCATCTATGAGCACCCCATGGATATACCAGAACTTGGACTGTATGAAAGTGGTACCCCCACAAGAATGACTTTGGGACTCTCACCACCAAGAAGCCCAAAGCGAAGAAGGACCAAGAGCATACTGCTGGATCCACAGATGGTGATTATCTTCTGCTTGATCTCCCCCTCTCTCTCTCTCGCTCTCTCTGTCTCTCTCCCTGTCCCTCCCCCCGCAAAACACCTTTTTTCTATTTCTTTCTATCTCTCTACCTCACATTTACTGTTAAACAAAGTCTGTGTTGTTGACTTGGTCATATGGTCTCATCTGCACCTTGATTTGGGCAGATACATCCCCAATAATTGGATCATAACACTGGAATAGAGTTAATTTTCTTTGCGGTAGCTGGCATGCGGCTGAGTTTTGGATTTGTGCTGGAAAGAGTGTTGACAAATCAGGAATTGAAAGGCCAAGGCCAAGGCCTTTCTTTTCCTTACGCAGCCACATCATCAAGAGGGCTGAGAGTGCACAAGGAGATGGGAGGGAACACAGACAGGACAGCTGACCATAACTGACCAAAGGGATATTCCAGACCACATGTCATCATGCTCAGGAATAGAAGTATGGAGATGGTTGGTGGAAGGAATGCTGCTCAGGAACTGTTTGGGGATTGAAAGGTTGACGACGAGCAATTGCTCTCATTTGCATTGCTTCTCTTTCTTGGGTTTTATTTTTCTCTCTTTATTATTTTCCTTTTCATTTAATAATAATAACAGATAATAATAATAATAAATAATTCATTATTAAATTGTTCTTATCTCGACATGCAAGTTTTCTCACTATTTCTCTTCCATTTCATTTTCCCCATCTCACTGGAGTGGGAGAATGAGTGAGCAGCTGTGTGGTGCTTAGTTGCTACCTGGGGTTAAACCATGACACAGGCTCTGTTTGTTGCTTCTTTTTTTTCTTTCTTTTTTTTTTTTTCATTTTCAATTAACAATGTTTTTTCAATTTGTCCTTGTTTTCTCACTGCAAGATATTTGAGCAACCAAATTTTCTCTGCGTGTGTCCGTGCAGATAACAAAGTAATCTAATTCCTGAGAACCCTTGGAAACTAGATCTGATCTTCTATAGATGTGCATTCATGCTTGAAGGCTTTTCAAGAGATTGAACACGAACCAGCATGATGAGAAATCAAAGGAACCCGCTATTCTCCAGTAAGACTCCTGATAAAGTAAAAGTTAAATCCCTAACTGTCCAGGTTTCATCTGGGTTTCATCTGAGATAGAGATAATTTCCTTCGCAGGAGCTGGTGCAGTGCTGAGGGTGCTCCCTGTGCAGTATGAGCCCATCACTCAGATTCTGCTACAGTTGGTATGAATTGTATGGGGAGTGGATGTAATAAAGCTCCAAGTGATCAAACAGAATGGTGATGAGAGCTCTAGAGGTCCTTAGGGAAAGCATGTAAAGGACTGTAAATCACCCCGTAAGATGTATGAAAAATATTTAATTAGTAATGGGCACTATTTAATGTGAGAGGGAGGGCATAATTCCTACAGTCATATCTTGATGATTTCTACAATGATTCTCCTGAACCCTTCAAGGGATATCAGACACACAACTGCAGAATTTTGTGGGAAAAACAAAACTGAGTTTATCTACCTATAGTCACAGTCAGATATTATCTGTGATATTCCTTCATCATGCTTCATTGGGGAATATTCACATCACAAAAAACAATTTAAAAAAATTAGTAGATATCTTGTTATTGTTGTTCTTTTATGTTGTTTTGAGTTATTTATTTGGGAAATCCAAAATTCTTATAACCTCTTTCCCTCTTCACTTGATTCTATCCAACTTCAACAAGAGGTTATGACTGTTAATATTCATAATTAAACAATATAGCAGAGATGACATTAATGAATTAGAGACCAAAACAGTACTTGGTTTTAGAATAGAATAGCAAGACAAGTTGCCAACTGGCACAATTAAGAAAAGGCTGTTAACAAATTATTAATGTAAGATGCATTGTGAAAACTCACACTGCAGCTTTCTTAATTACAAGTATATGTTCTTCTCTGTAAGATATTCACTTAATGAAAGAGTAGAAATTCTCTGTGACTTGTGAATTTGTCTTCAATAAAGGCTGCATGTGGGAACATATAGAAAGTAAAATATTACCTTAAAAAGTCAAAATGTTTGAGGAGGTAACTGTTGTACTGTATATCCATTTTGTGTCTTGGATAAGCACATTTTAAAGAGGCTAAGGAAGAAACAACTACCTGAACTTGTGTGAATACTAAGAAAAACAATTTAATAGAGCTCAATTAGAAAATATTGCACAGAATTGCTATGTCATCAAATGTATCCAACCCTTTTACAATTGAGGGCATGTGGACTTTTTTGTAACAGACTTAATTTCTCTATGGATCCAAATGTTTTCACAGGGTATAAATGGACTACTAATTCAAGTCTGCATTTGAAAAGTGACTCTGATGGTTTCAGTTTAAATCATATTAACTGCTTAGATTTTGGGTTCTCAGTGTGCATCACATTTTTTGATTAAAAGAAGTCAAGTCATCAAAATGAAAATGATAAAGGAACAGAAATTACTGTGCTTCATTTTAGGGAATATTTCTAAAGCAATAATAAAACACTTTACCAATCAACCAGTTAATGACCAATGTGAGTTGTTATAAGGCATTGGGTAAAGATGACAGAGCCTAATTTATCTTGCTGGCCATTAACTCATCAATAAAAGGGTTACTAGTCAAGAGTGTAAAAATTGTTCATATAAATCTCAGTTATGTTACTATTAAAATACTAAATTAGTTTTATAAAATAATTTACTTTATCATTATTACACTGAAATACCAGTAATTTATAACCAACACTTTATTTCAGCCACTATTGGACCAATAAGCAAAAAAATTGACCTGACTGCAACCTTAAATGGGGAAGTTAATTTTATAATTATCTGAGTTTACCATATGCTCTATATAGTTTTTAACACAAAGAAGGACACAGATGTTCATTTACTAGGACGCAGGAGTCAGAATAGTTGTTACTCTGTATAGTAGATAATCTTCCTAGTAAAAATATTATTGTTACACATTGATATCTCAAAAATCAGTCTTAGAGGTCCACCTAAGGACACTAAAGTAATGTTGTCCACCATTTTTAAAGAATATCCTACCTATATTTGCCTGTAACGGATATTTTTACTTGCTAAGCATGGATTTTGAGATGATGTCCCAAAGCTTGGAACAAGACTTACTTATTTATGAAATCATTACAGTGATATCATACAGAAGTGGCTGTGTCTGTCCAATAGATTTCTTTGGTAGTTTTGGTCTTGATCTGAGATACAAAATTAGATGTTTGTGTAAATATTACCCTAGTTCAAACAAGAACTTACTCAGGAAGGTGAGATACTTTCAAAATCCAAGGCAGTTAGATCAAATCAGTGCAAGAACAATTGTCTGTATTAGTCAGGAAACTGTGTAGTGCTGGAAATACTGTTCATCTGAAAATATGTTCAGGTTACACATTTGCAAAGTGAACATAAATAGATATTATCACAAACCAGTTGCCAGTAAAGACCTTCTTTCTTCTTTCTCCGTGGCTTTTTGTGGAAGACGTACACCTTTTCACTCAATATTCATCTTGTTCAAATGGGATTCTGAAATTAATGGAATGAATTTTTTATAATATTTATGTAATGAATATGAATGAAGGCATAGGGGAGGGTGGGGGGAAGAAGGTTTTCAGGCAATGTTAAATGTATCCCAAAATGTAGCCAGTATAATCCATTCTAAATGGACTTAATAAACACTCAAGCACCGTGAAGATTTTAATTAAGAAACAAGTATTAAAAAAAAAAAATCAGCTAATTTCCTAATTAAATCAACATGCACTTGTAAATGGGCTACCAGTAATTTTGTTGCTGGTGTCATTGTGTCTTTTAGGCATAATGCATAATTTTTAATAGGCAATTACTTGATTCTACATAACCCAGACATGGTCTTGAATGGTTAATTCAGTAATGCTATAAAAGTCATGTACACTGCCCTTTGATGAAAGGTGATGACAAAAATAGTAGATTAGATCAGAATGTTTCAGAAGAAGATCTGAACAACTGAACAACTGCAGATTACTTTAAATACACAAATGCATCAGTGGACTTAGTGACACATTTCAGACCTGGACTGCTACAGGGAAACTGAAAATCTTTTAGATCCTTTTTAACTCTCTGTAATGTATTAGCTGAACCTTTCTGTGTACTTTCTTGAAAGAATATCTCAGGAAGATAACTAAAGTAATTAATTTGGCAGAAAAAGGAAAACAAAATAAAAAATATGATTATCCAATCAACTTGGCTAAAGCAGCTCAACAGGAAAAGAAATGGAACCCAAGTCCCTCAAGATACCCGCTTCATGCAACAGACTGTATTTTTATTGAGGATTCGCTCTACTGTTTAAAACACTTTAAGGAAAACTTGCCTAATTAGCAACTTATCCCTTAAAAGGAAACTTGTCCAAGTAATCAACTTATGTAGACCCTTGTCAATGTGCAGCGCAACACAGCTCAGTTGAATGACAGCCTGACAAATGAGATGTGCTGATAGAGAGAGAGCTTCACTCTAGACTGGACAAAATCTCCACAAAGTTTAGAACCACACGTTTGTTCAGACTAGAAAAAGCTAGTTTTCAACATTTGGTTGAAAACTTGTTGTTCCTTTCCTTTTGCTTTTGTCAAATATATAGAAGTTTTATCGCATCCAGAGGCATTTTGTGAACTGATAAAATAAATTAATCCAGGTAGAAACAGACTGAAAAATCTAGATTGCTGGTAGCAAGTTGATTAGCTTCAAATAAACTAAATATATCTATAGAGTAGACTTAGTCAGTGTTTCTACATTAGACATATGCCAGAAGAAAGTACTGTAAAAATCTTTGGTGCCAAAAGATTTTAGGAGGATTTTAAAGAAATGTCAGAGCTCTGACTTCATTTTTTTCCTTCTTCTTTTCCTTCATTCTCCTTGTTTAACAAGGATCTCTTCTTTACCTCTCTGCAGATCGTTGATGTAGAAGCCTCCTCAGCTCTCATCACCTAAAAGAGACTTCATTGAGCTTTCCTGCCTCATTGACTTCCTTCTTTTTTCTCCTTATCTCTTTTCAAAACCTATTGACTGTTTCTTAATTTTTATCTCCATAATTTATTGCCTTTATGATAGAATGCCTCAATTCATTCCCCCTATAATGTCTACACACTACTGCTCACTGTGATTTATGGCAATATATGATCTTCTGTTGTTTAACTCCACAAACCTACTTTGGAATGAAATTCTGTGAAAGAAGATATAGTCCCTCATGACTAATGAAGTCAGCACGCACTACTGACTCCTCATCATCTTGAAAACACACACACATATTTTTAGGCATAGTCAAAAATAGAATCATTAAAACATTTAAGTTTGTGGCACTGTTGCATTTCTACCGAAGTTTCTGTTAATTCTGAAAATCAGCAACCCTCCTTCCCACGATTTACTGAATTTTTCCAAACTACTACAATGCAAATAAGAACTAGGTGACTGAATTCTATTTCTTTGATCTGGAATTTGGAGTTCCAGAAAATCCTCAAACCTGTTAATCTTGTACTATATAAAGTGTACAGGGAATGCAAAAAAACCTGGAAGATTTAGGAAAAAATCTGATTAGGGAAGATTGATAAATTTTAAGCAATTTATTTGGTCTAGATCTTTAGATTCCGAAGAGTTCAAAGATTTCTTTCCTCACTTTGACACTGATGGAAAGTAAGGCTGTTCATTAACTTACAAAACAGAGACCTGTAAGCTTTATTTTTCAAATTATTAGTCCTTCTTTCTTCTCCCCTACACATGCTCTTACAATTTACACAACTAAAAATAACAACAGCATGGTGGTGATTTATTTTTTGCATCTTCTAATGTACACCTGCTAGTAGTTCATCAGCTGCCATTTGCTTAGCAAAGATATAATTACCATTCTCTAATTTATATGTCAAAAAGGTTCACTAATTCATTTGGAAAGATGGGAGCTGAGGGAAAGAAAATGTGATGTTTGCATTTTGGATATCCATAACTTTCTGAAAAGCTAAAAACACATAGAGACAGCAACTGCATAAATTCAGACATCATTGTGTAATACTTATATCTATGTACAGACCTTCTAAGCAAAATCTACATGCATATTTAGGAGTCCCAAAAATCCAGTGAATCATCTAATGTTTAGGAAAACATCTATAAAGGTTAGGTAACTAAATCTCAAAAAAATCAATGTGACTTTGCTACTGGCTCCAGTCACACCATCCACATGCAGACCAGATTGCGTTTTCAGGTAGCTCAGTCAGTTGGACTTTTGTCTGCAGGGATTCTGAAATAGCTTGGAGTTTTTCTAGGAAAATAAGCCTTCTGCAATTCGATTACCTGTGTGTGACTACTTGCCTACATGCTCAGCTGAGAAATTTCCTCAAATTACTTTTGGTGAGTGGAATCGTATTTGCTAGGGAATGTAAATTCCAACACATTATCCACATTTACTGGAATGCACTTGAGTGCATTGCACTTGACTGCGACACAAGCTTGACCCTTTTGTATGAGAGAATTCTCGGAAAAGTTGTATTCTCATCCCAGGATAAGAAAGTATCCTTGTTAGATCACCATTATTTCACCTGCTATATCCAGGTAAAAAGATATTTTGCCTTTTGTCTCCTTACTTGCCTTTTTCTACTTGCCTTTTATCTCCTTACTCATTGGCATATCCTAGGACTTGTTTGTTCAGTCAGCGTATGACTGAGCTGAATATTCAGAAGGAATGGTGGTGCATGGCACTCCCATCTATATTTATTTAACATACAGCATAGATCCTCTCCAGGTGCTTAACTGTCTTTGGGATCACATTTGTGCAGTAGGGTGCAATCAGGCACACTGCTGCTATACCCAACTTTTTGGGTTATGTAGTTTCTGAGCTGTCAGTTCCTCATGGTGGTGTGATGTCTTGTGGAGTAAATCATAGTAATCCTGAGGGTTTCCAGCACTGTGTGGGAACACAGGATTCTGGAAGCAAATATGGATCCTTCCTTCCCAACAAATTTCTCAAAATTCAACAAACACCATACTCTAACTATTATCTAACTACATTTATGCTACTGTTTTGGGGTTTCTTTTTGGTCATTTTGATATTCTTTTAACTATTAAAGATTACAGTGTGTGTCTTTTGCAAAGGCTTTCCCTAGAGATTTAGAAATTCTGTCAGCACTCTGAATATCACAAAATCTTTTATTTAATTCTCAGTTAATTTTGTTTGTCTGTGCACATTCATAATCAAAAAAAAGAGGGAAATAGAATTCAGGATAGGTTCAAGGGGTAGAGATAAATTATGAGGTCCAGTGCTGCATCAGATTCAAGAAGATGAAGGTTATGATCCTTCCAGGGAATGGTCTTCAGCAGTACATAGAAATTATGGCCCTTTGAGAGATCTGGAGGAGATGTTTGACTTGAAAGATGAAATGGAGGTATTATTGTCTACTTTCGTGAAAAGGTTTTCACAGAAAACCCTGAAAAATACTTTGGCCCCTGGCACCCCTTTGACTTCTCCAGATCATCAGACAGAGGAGTAACCTAAGTATGATTATTTAAAGTATAGAAATTCTGTGTGGCTGGTCACAGTCCTGTCATGGGATTCCTTTCCCCAGTCTGGTGCAGGCCTTCAGTGTAACAATATTTTTGACCAACTCATGCTTACTGGCATGATCATAGTGTAATTGTTCAGATCTTTTTTTTATTTTTTTTTTTATTTTTTTTTAATGTAGCAGGAAAAAAGCCAATCTGTTCATGGAATATAGAATGGTAGCACTAATTAAGGCATTGCATTTGAAACCATGGTTTGCAGAACATATTTTCTGCGTAGCAACTGATGAGTTTACAGACCTCAGTGGTAAGGGTGGTTCTCTCCTTTACCTGTTGGACCAGCAAAATCACAGTATGCAATGTTTTCTGCTTGCACTACAGACACCTATGCAGGATGTCAGTCCTACGCTCCCTATTGCAAATTTTTTTCTCTACAACAGCAAAGGTTCCCAGTTTTATGCTGCTTCTCTCCACAAGGCTATTAGCAGTGTTTTCAATAATAAAGGTTTTATTCTGTTAATAGAAAAAGGATTGAGAACAGGTAGGGGCTGGAATAGGATATATTGGAGATCCTGCCTCTCCTGGCATACACATGGGAATGGAGACAGAGTTCTTGACAGGAGAATGAAGGGGCTAACCTTGAACACTGTCAGTTCAGCTGACTGTGTAAGTAAATTTATGTGTTAGTGTCCCGTAGTTGCTAATAACCAAGGTGGTAACCATGTGAGCTGTCCAACTTCCCCTGTCCAACTTCCAGACTGCTCCCCCATTTCATGTTTTTGTACATCATAGAGCAGGCTCCCAGTTAACAACAGAGTGTTTCCTTAACCTGTTAGGACCAGCATCCACAAAACACTGGAAGCACTTGAACCTCTTGCCGTTTCCTGGTACACTTACCACGCTGGGAAGCATTACCTATGGCATCCTCACACTCGTGCACCCACACAAAAAGGAGTATGTACCTGTGAAAAATTCCCATCAATTTCTGTGAGGTAATCAGGTCAGATGTCTTTACATATTCTCAGTGGGCAACGGGTTGAGCGTCGGGGATTGGGAGTATCAGCCCAGGATCTGTCATCACTCGATGGTGTTCTACGAGTGTGGCAAACTTGACAGTTTGCTGGCTCTGAGAGTGTCCCACTCAGAGGGAGGTGCTGGTCACAGCCCACAGTGGCCCAGGAGAGCTCAAAGGCTCTTAGGACTGTTGTTTACAGAGTCACAGAACCACAAAATCATAGAGTGGTTTGAGTTGGAAGGGACTTTAAAAATCATGTGATTTCAACTCCCCTGCGTGTGGGCAGGGATGTCTTTCACTAGATCAGGTTATTCAGAGCTTCATCCAGCTGTCCTTGAACACCCTCAGGAATGGAAGGCTCGCATCTTCTCTGGGCAACCTGTTTCAGTGCCTCACCAGCCTCAGAGTGAAGAACTTCCTCCAAATACCTAATCTAATTATCTCTTCTAATTTCAAACCATTCCCCCTCCTCCTATCACTACATATTCTTGTAAATAAAATCTGTCTCCATCTTTCTTGTAGTTCCCTTCAGGAAGTGAACAATTAGGTCATCCCAAAGCCTTCTCTCTTCCAGGTTGAACAATTCCAATTCTCTCAGTCTTTCCTCATAGTAGAGGTGCTTCATCCCTCTGATCATCTTGGTGGCGTCCTCTGGACTCGCTCCAACAGCTTCATGTCTTTCTTGTGCTGAGGACCCCAGATCTGGAGGCAGCTCTGCAGGTGAGGTCTCACCAGAGCGGAGTCTAGGGGCAGAATTACCTCACTTGACCTGCTGCCCACACTGCTTTGGATGCAGCCCAGGATGTGATTTGCTTTCTGAGTTGTCAGCACACCTTGCCGGGTCATGTCCAGCCTCTCATCCACCAACAACAGAAGAGTTGGTTTTATACACAGTAATTTTCCATCCTGGTTGCAATTCCAGTCAGAAACTTTCTTTGAAATTTTGATTAAAAAAATGTTATTCCACTTGAAGCTGCTATGCAAGCAAGAAAAATAAGTTTCCCAGGCAGTTCTTTAAAACTGGAGCTTGTTACCAACACTAGTTCCTAGGAGCAGATAGTATCTCTGACAAGCTCAAGGGGAGCTTAGCTCAGGTGCTGTTCATCCAGGCTGAGGCTTAACAAGCATTTCTGTGATCCTAGTGCAGTCTGAGGAAGGGTGGGGATGCACCATCATCCCAAGTAAAGTCAGTCTTACCCATGACGGTAACTGGTGAGTGATGTCTACCTGTCTGTATCTTGACACACAAGCCTTTTATTATATTTTCTCTCCTCCGTCCTACTGACAAGAGAGAATGAGAGAGTAGCTTTGGTGGGCACCTGCTGACTACCCAGGGTCAACCCACCACAGAACCACAGATTAAAAATAACTAGAACCTACAGTATTTAAATCATATTTTTGCATGACTCAAGAGGTTTTAAGTTCTGTTTTGTGTTTTGGATATTACTTATGAATTTTTGTTAGAATTAGGAGATGAAACGCATCAATTTGTGGCCATGGACCATAACTCAAAATTACCATAACTTGAAATGGTGCTGTATTCATGGAATTACAGAGAATTACTCCCCAAACTTTTCTTCCTGTCCCAGAATTTTTCCATATCTCTTTGTAAAAGTTTAAGAGGTATGGGAATAGCCATGTATCGAAGGTATTTTTCTTTGCATTTTATTCTTAACAAGGTCAGCAATTTTACTCACATATCCTATGTTCCTGACTAATTTCTTTATTCATTTGACTATCAAAGTGTCATAATCTGCCACTATATCCCTCCTGTCTCCTTCCCCTCTTCCTGCAGTTTGGCATGTAGCTGATTTCTCTATTCTGAAACATGATGGGCTGAAGCAATTTAGATGGAATATATGTACATTTTTTCTTTGGTTGCAGCTACATTGAATACTGTGGGAAGACTCCTGAAAAACAAATGAGAAAAAGAAAGAAAATTCTTTTGTTAAGTCAGGCGTGACTTTGAAATCCCTCAAGCTGTTACAGTGTATCTGTTTTTATTCATATAGTACAAAGTGAACGGAAATGCTTACAAAATTGGTATTAAATGTCACAAATTTAAACCTATCTAGATACAGCAAAACAGAAACTCAGAGCTAAAGTAATTAAAGTCACTGTAGTTTCCTGAGTTTGACAAAAAATGGATTCACCATGACATTTACAACATTGCTGTAAATTTAAGTTATAACTCCTTGTTCACTAATAGCTTCCTTTCAAGTATGTGTCAAACTGTGTACTCTTTTCACAGAAATGAAAGGCAAAGGAAAAAACACAGACATATATGGGGAGTAAACATGAATTCTGCCAGATTAAAGGTAATGCAAAACAAATAGATAAGGACATGAAGGGTTAGGCCAGAATAATCATCCTTTAAGTGGCTCGCAGGAAAAGCATTGTTAACAAGGGTATGAACATGACAATTCTAGACTGATCATTTCTCTGTTATGCCCTCTCAGCATCTTACAGTCACTGGTATAGAAACTTCCCACAGCATCACACAATCCCACAGGATCGAAGGACCTCCAGAGGTCATCTGGTCCAGCCTGCTCCCCAGAGCTGGTACAAACACAGTACAAGCTCCTGGCTTCGCTTGGTCGGGTTTTGAACATCTTGAAGGAGAGAGATTCCACAGACTCACCGAGTTCCTGCTGGAACATATAACCACCCTCACGTTTGTTTGTTTGTTTGTTTTGCTGTTGTTGTTGTTTCTAATTTTTGTCTAATTCAAATAGTCCCTTTTCTTTCTGAAAAGAGTTTGGCTCCTTATTGTCTGCATTCTTCCGCTGCAAAGCAAGCTACACATGCTTAGCTGTCTAAAACATTTGACATTTTTTTGTTAAAATGTAAGCACATGGTGGTAAAACCTAGATTTATGCTTCTCAGGTGGGCAGAGCCTGGATTTTTAATTAATCTTAATTTAGATGTAAATCAGGAAGTCTTAATCTCATTTATTTTTAAATCTCTTAAACTTTTAAAAACCTTAATATTTAATTTTTAAAATAAATAAAATTGAGTCTATAGCTTCAGTTTGTTGAAGATAAGCAATATCTAACCATTTTTAGAGGACATATATAGGGCAGTTTAAAAGATGGAAATAAACCAGCCTATGCTTAAATAAAGCTGTTTGGCCTCATTATCTAAACCATACCATAACTAATTCAGCAAGTCATTAACTGCTTCACAACTGTTGAAACCGCAGAACTCACAACTCAGATTGAAAGATCTGACACCACAAACATTTTGAGTTATGGGCTGATAAATACAAAGAGTAATGGCTATGGTTATCCAACAGACCTTCCACAAGCGAGTGATCTGTACTTACATTAGAGCTAAGATGATTTACAAATGCCAGAGTGCCACATTTTAATTTCGTGATATACATATGTCAGGAGATTTTTATTCAATATATCACTTCTATAAGCTTTTGGACTGTATTTTATTATGAAATAAGAAATGGGTAACAGGTTAAATCAAAGTCAAAAAGAATCAATGGCCAATATCATGAAAATAGGGTTGTGTTTCAGTCATTATTGCTGTCAAAATCCTTCTTTGTATTCTGGAAGAAATTTGACTTCTTTTTTAAGCATTTATCCCAACCCTCAGTTACTTCAGTTCTTCACTTCCATGGATCAAAATGTTAAGAAATTACAAAAATATTTTCAGTTAAAATTTTAGATCTTAAATATGTTGAAACATATGCTTTTCTTAAGAGGCCCTTAGCAGCTTTTCTAATATAATTTCTGACTCTTTTCCCATATCAAACTTTCAAATCCAATCCATGGAATTTACTTAGTTACTTAAAAAAAAAATAAAATATAGTGTTTTAAAAGCATGTTGGGTCAGGAAAAAAAAAAAAAGCTTCTATTTTTGTTTTCCCACAATAAAATATTAACTTTTCAATAATGTATGAAACATTAATCTACCTATAACAGCTGGGGCATAACATGGCTAATGGACCAAAACTGACAGCTAATAAACTAGTATTTCTCAACTTATATTAATATGCAAATACAGCTCAGAGAGATATTTTCGCTTCTAAAATTTAATCTATCAAGAAAGAAGTAAACAGGTTATAAGAAAAAAAAAAAAAAAACAAACACCAAAACAGTAGTGTAGAAGGATTCAGATGTTTAAGCATAACAGTATCTGGAAAAGTAATTTTTAAGTGTCCACAAAAGAGACCCATCATTAGATGAATGTGGTCTCACACTGTCTCAAAGCTCTGAATTAACAACTTTTTAAAATCTTTCTAATGTATGCAATGATTTAAATCTAAGGTTCCTAATTAGCAGATCAAGAGAAGTCTAAAAATATCTGGAATTAATTTAATGAATGACAGCTCATCAACTGTTTTCTGCTGGAGAGAAAACACAGCATCGCTCAAGAAATGTTCATGATGTTTATTGCTAAGGCTGAAATTAGAAATATGAAACTGGTCTAAGAAACCCTTATAACTCAACTCAGAGAAAGTAACATGTAGTAACCTGTATTCTAAAGAGGTCAGTATTAAAAGACATTTTTAACAATTTTTTGAATAGAAGAGGCTAAAGCCTTTAAATAATTTGCTATTAGGTTAAAGTTTTGTCTTTCTTTTGTAGAGCTCATTTACCCATCTCATAAGCCTTTTCTTGTGCATCATTAATATTAATAATTCACATTCCTAAGGCCTGCTCTATGTACAGCAAATATCCATTTTCTTTTGAATAGAAAAAGATCACATGAAAATTCAAAACATAGAGAGCTTTAATGGACAAGAATGACAACTCTCTTATTCTTCTCCATGAGGACATAATTTCATTTCAAAGAAAGGCAGAAGAGCTTCCTTCACTTTTTTCCTTTTTTCCAAGTTGGACATATTTTGATAGAAAACCTACAATTAATACTATAGTAAAATGATACCTAATTAATTGCATTAAAGTGGTACGAGCATTAACTTTGAGTGATGTGCAAGCCTTACTCTGCTACTGCTATCAGCTCAGTGATTTTATGATTCTTGTCATCAGTGGATGATAAAACAAAGAAGATGAAGACAATTAGGCGTATTTCTCCTTTTTTAAAGTAGAGGAAAGTCTAGTTTAAAGAGACAGGCAATTTAGTGGGTTTGAAAGACATGATGAACCTAATTAAAGTGTTCTAATAAATCCTTATTCTTTTAAAATTTCTTTATAAGCTCAGAACCTTAATTGTTTTTGGGTACCATCCAGTAATTCTTTGAGAGATGAATACTTAAAAAAACCCACAACAAAACCAAACACTTAAAAACCCCAACAATCTCATTAGTATTAAACCCACTACCACAGAACATCTGCCATCATGCAGAACAGCTAAAGCATAGCAATAAAGAGTTCATCAGCTATGGAATCCCATTCCTCCTTAAGCTTATCTCAGTATCACCTGCTGGAAGTACAGTTTGGTCCCCTAAAGACACCAAATGAGAAATACAGAAGCATAAATACTGATCAACCTTTCTTGTAAAGAAAAAGAAACAAGAAGAAATATTGACTTGAATTTTTGTCCTTCTGTCAGGCACCAACTTCAAATGAACTGCAGCTGCCAACACTGAACAGGTGTTTTGCAGCAGCTGCAAGCAGGGTCACCAGAGTAAAGGCTGTGGGAATTTCAAGGCTAAAGAGATGCTAATCTGAGGTCATCATTAGGATTTTTGGTAAGAGGAGTAGGCAAGGCTACAAATGAAGCATTTTCAAATAACACTGGTGCAGCTTAATTTAATTATCGGGTTACTTTATTCAATGGAAGCGGGGTATTTGGGGGGGTAATACCTTCAGGTAATGCCATAGGTCTTGCAACCATTGCTCGCTGCATTCAGAGTTCCAGCATCTGAGTAAGGATATTCCTAACAACAGAAACTGAATAGGGGCTTTACTAAGACATCTTGTGCTGTGTTGGCCCTGGCTGGATGCCAAGTGGCCACCAAAGCCACTCTGTTGCTCTTTTCCTCACGTGGGCAGAGAAGAGAAAATGCAACAAAAGGCTCATGGGCTGAGATAAGGGCAGGGAGTGATCATTCACCAATTACTGTGACAGGGAAAACAGACTCCACTCCACTCAGGGAAATTAATTTGATCAAATGGGATGTCGGCTGGTCTCTTTCCTTGATGATAATTCATCAGGTTTATTTTGTGAAGGACCTTCTTTGATTTTTATGAATAGTGTTTATCTTTGTAGGACCCCACAGAGGAAACTCTTTGGTACCAAAATAGGAGATCAGCTTCCTTTAACTCTCAGTTCTTAGCAAAGTATTTTCGTTTTTAATTTTGGTATATTGATAGTTTATTTTTCTCTTGACGATCTCTAACTTCTCTTTACATTAAGATTTTATAGGCTTCTATACAAAAAAGACTCTGTTGCTGTAAGCTTGCAGTACAAATACTTTGGTAGGCCTTAATAGAAGGATTGTTTCTGTTTAATAATCAAAATATATGTGTGTATATTGCTGTATTTCCAGATTTTATCTCAGATTGGATTTGGAGAATCAGAATATTTGGCCTGAAATAGTGCGATGCATATACTCAGCTACAGCCACCTAAGAGGAAAAAACTTTACTATTCAACTAAGACATACATGCTACATCACATCTTTAAATTAATACATTTCCTCTTACTGGATCTTATATCTGTAAACATACTTATTTTCAATATGAGCTTATTACATTATTTCTCTGTAATTTGTCTTATCCATGCTACACCGTTTCTTTTTATTTCTCACTAATACTGTCAATGATGCTCAATTTAGTATAATTCAAAAATTTCATCAAAGTATTTACAATTGTAGCACCTGTCCTCAATTTGATGATGATTCTTTAATTGTTGTCTTTATCTCTGTAACTCTAGATGTCATGGTCATTGTGCACATGTATTAGTATTAAGGACACTAGTTATTTTTTTAATTAGTTTTGACAGAGAGAGTTTTTACTCTAAATCAATCAAGTAGTTAATCTTGTGCAGTGTTGATCCGTGGCTCAAGGGAGACCTTTGCAATGGAAAAGTGTTACTGCCTTTGCACAGAGGACTGGTAAGTCCTGCTCCAGTACAATCTTTACATCCCTGATCAGGAATGACAGGAGCAGAAGGTCAGAGGAGTGAAAAGTCCATTTTGTTGGAGTAGACTAAGATAATGTGACTTTTTTAGGTAATAGAACAGAAACTAAACATGGATAGCCAAGTTAAAGCTTAGGTGGGAACTGAGTTTGATAGTTTAAGACCAGTGTGGAAGAAAATAGCTCAGTAGTAACTGTGAATAAACTTTGAAATAAACCTTTTTAACTCAAAAAGTGGAAAATAAAATAGACTAAGACTTATCATTTAAAAAAAAAAAAAAAATTCTATGTATAGCAGTTGGAAATTGGACTTGACTCCAGAGGGCCCTTCCAGTCAATGTCATATATTTCCATGTGCACTTAAGTTTAGGCCTACTGACAATCTTAAATTATTTTGTAAAGAGGTTATTGAATTGCAGTAAACATATTTTTTGATATTTTGGGAGACTATGTCACTGGAATACGGTTATGCAATTACAATATTCTTCCTTTTTCCAATTGTCTGTTATTGGATGCCATCAGTTTTGTGGCTAAGTATATGTTTGGTCTGACATGTAGAACTATGCTATAATTCTTGTCTAATCTGAGAGAAATTGGAATGATACCTGTAATTTTTAAAGTACCACCACAGCTGGTACCTGAGACATAGGCAAGGCATGTAGAACAGCACTTGCTGGCATAACAGAACAATTAAGATGCTACTGTTTTCTCCTTTCTGCACATGGATTCTCTGGGAACTAATGTAGAGTGTCTTTTCTTTTTTTGACCTCACAGTTTTCATCAGAAAGCTAGAAACTCCATTTGTTTAGAAACCTCTGTTTATTAAATTGGGTTGACTAGAAAATACCCAGTCGAAAAGCTGTTGGAAAGAGAAGTGCAGCTGCAGTACAATAAAACACTCTCTTCCTTGGGATACTAGACTACAGAGGACAATACTCTTCCCCCAAAATTTTGTAGTCTGAGGTTGAAAAGGTATTACCTAACTAATACAATTGGAAGAACAAAGATAAAGACAGAAACTATATGAAGAAAAGAATTTTGATATATAAATCAATTGTGGACATGCCATTGCATAGTTTTTAATCAGAAAATGTTGTGTTTGAAGTGCTTAAACAAATGTCCACATTTTTCAAAGGGTCTCTGAAGAAGCATACATTTATTGTATTATTTTTCTGCTGTTCACATGCAAAAATAACACTGAATAACTGCAGATTACAGCCCCCACATTTGAAGTTCCACTCTGTTAAGTACAATAATTCATAAAATAAAGGTATCAAAAATAAGATTTCTGGTTGCATCTTTATTCTTCTGCAAATACAATATTTAATACAAATACAATATATGGAAGATGATTTACCCTTCTTCATTATTGCAATCATAATGCAAATGGAATACAATATTTCAGTGAATATCTATTTGTTCTGGTTAGCAAAACAAAGGTCGATAATTATTTGAACATGGTAATAAAATGAAAAATGAAAGTGTTTTGTAATGGATTATTACATTTTATGACCATACATTTATTTTACATATTTCAAATAGTTTCATCCCTACTGTGTTTGAGGAAAAAACCTATGGGGGTACTAATTTTTAGATGGAGTCAGGTGCAGACAATCAACTTAACAAAACAAAAAATAAATATGAATTTTCTTGGTTTTCACAGGTTGATAGATAGACTGTGCCGACAATTTAAAGCAAGTACTTCATTGGGGTGAACTTCAACAGAAAAGAAAAGGTGTTATTTTACACAGGATCAAATTCAAACTGATCCTGAGTTTCAGTCTCTCTTAGTATGGATAATCATTAAAACCAGAGACCACTGGATCAATGTCAGTGTAAACACATACTACAGCAGTAAAACTGATCAAATTGTACCCTCATATGGAGATTGCTTTTGCCCAGTTTCCCAGAGCAATATCTGAAGCCTTATCTCAAGCATAGCAGGCTAAGTGCAGAATAAATTGGTTGGTTGATACACCTTTGAGTCAGACAAGTCCATATACAGCTTTCCTGAGAGCCTGGAGCAACGGGAGCAACATCTCTCAACCCATTCCCATAGAACACAGAGATGGGAACTTCTCCCTCCATTATAGGTAAAGCTGGGGTGCTCCCAACAGGGGACTTGTGGTAATAATGGAACTAAGATCCAGGGTGAATCCAACCCCCTGCTGCAGGGGCAGACAGCGTCATGGAATCATAGAATATCCTGAGTTGGAAGGGACCCACAAGGGTCATCCACTCCAACTCCTAGCCCTGCACAGGACAGCCCCAGGAATCCCACTATGTGCCTAAGAGAGTTATCCTAAAGCTTGTTGGGCTGTGACTACCTCTCTGGGGAAAAGAACCATAGAATATGTATCTACAGCCTCTAAACTTTCCAGAAGGAGTCAGAGGAAGAAAATAGAAAACCAATGTACTAACTGTATCTGTAACTAGTAAATGAATTTTTAAGGGAGTTAAGGACTCAGCTCAGGTTTAGTCAGTGTTGTTGACCTATTTAGCCTCTTCCTAGTCATTTAGGGGAGAAAAAAATAAAAATAAGGAGCACTGGAAAGATCTAGAATTGCACTGCAACTTTTACTCTAAAGATATTTGTCACAGGTTTATTAATCTTCATGCTTTCAAGTAGCACATAAAATAAGTAAAAACTTCAAGGCCAGGTTGGACGGGGCTTGGAGCAACCTAGTCTAATAGAAGGTGTCCCTGCCCACAACAGGGTGTTGGAATAAGATGATCTTTAAGGTCCCTTCCAACTTAAACCACTCTATGACTCTATAATTTGTCATTCCTATGAGAAGTATAAAGTTGTAGTATTTAATTTTTCCAGCACCCTGCTCATTCTTCTCAGGTTTTATCGTCCCAGTTTGAATAAATGCTGATGAATGTCTTTCAGTAGGAAAAGTGTCCTTGAACCAGTCAATGTGCCCTGTGTTTTTACTACAGCAATGTGGTTGTTCTATGTTCCTGATGTTTATCCTGTTCCTGTAGGTGTTTTATTGTGGCCACTGGCAAACAGAAGGGTTCAGGAAATGCAGGTTTAGTTTCATCCTGTGCCCTGTGCTGGAGTTCTTGGGAGCCATGTTTGTGTTGTGAGAATAGTAATACCATCAGACACAATAAAATAAAAAATTTGACTCAAAAGTAAGACCCTAGTAGCATGGTACCATCGTAGCTGAGATTCTAGAGGTTATCTTACTTAATAACCTAATCCCAGAAACCATCTTCTTGGTGATACTATGAGATTTATTTGTCTAGAATAAAAATACATACACTACAAAACTGATTTAATTATTTCCTATAATCATAAAATCTCTCAATTTGGAAGGGACACATGAGGATCACCAAGTCGAACTCTTATCATAATATTATACCCACCTCCATTATTATTACAGCCACCCCCTACAGAGAAACCTACCTTTTCTTGGATTTCTTGGCATTTCTTGGAGTAAGAAGTTACCTGACTTTAACTTTTCCTACCGTAATTTTCTCTTCATTCCTTTTCCACAAGTGTGAAAGAACAGCTGCTGCCTGATAGAATTATTTTAATTGTTTGTATGCTATAAAAATGTTAAAAGCAATTTTAATTTTAACAGTAAATAGGTTTTATTACCAAGTTATACTTTTGCTTGTGGCTATAAGATGGCAACGGGTGGTTAAAAGTATATTTGATTTTGTACTATTATTTCTCCTGTATCCACTGGATAATCAATGAAGTGATACTATTTTACCCTCAGGAACCAAAAAAAAAAAAAAGAAATGCTAATGGAAACAATTAAAATATATGAATAATACTGACACCTCTTTATTATCTTTCAGGTGCACTCAGACTTACCCAACACATTAAGTGGTAATGATGCAGATATAGTTATTTTCCAGTTGACATGATTAGTTCGGTGGCACAGACACATTTATCTTGTGCTTTGAAGCCCTTCACATTAAGCTATTGGATTTGGGAAATAAAGTAAATAGATATATGAAATGACCTCATCCTAATATTGAAAGACATGAGTAAGAATGGCATTTCCATGGTCTACAACGCTACTCAAAGTTATATGAGTTTTTCTTGATTCTCTGCTGTGTTCCATAGGCTGAGGAATTTCAGACAGGAATGGTGTATAGACTTCTATGGCCACAGGCACAAAGTGTTAATCTTTGTGTGATCTTTGTGTTAACCATGTTTACATACTAAAAAAGTCCTTGTGCTTACAAGACATCCACTGTACATTGAAAGAAGATGCTCTTTAGTCTTTCTTGAGTCTTGTTATGCTGATGTCTTCATCTGAGTTTGTTTTTTTTTCAGCTCCTACAGTATTTGTGCTGGCTCGAGAGGTACTGCATAGTAAGCCCTTTCAAGGAATGTAAATGCTGTCAGGAATCTATTTGGCATCTGGACAGGACGTTTTAAAAATCAAATACATTTCTGTGGTGTATATCTAAGACCAACACTCAATGAAACATAGAAGAGTTATGAAGTGTTGCAAGTCACAATATTAATAACAATAAACTGAGAGTCTGAATAGAAATTAAAGATGAACATAAAACAGCATAAAAGACTTGACCAAAGATGGCCTTGACATTCCTCTCTTCTGTATAACTTTTAACTGTTAAGTCTGGAAAGCTCCTGTACAGAGTCTAGACTATTCACAAAATCACAGAATCAATTAGTTTGGAAAAGACCTCTGAGATCATTGAGTCCAACGTATGACCAAACACCACTATGTCAACTAGATCATGGCACTGAGAGCTACGTCCAATCCTTCCTTAAACACCTCTGGGAATGATGACTCCACCAACTCCCTGAGGCAACCCATCCCAATATCTGTTCAGAATTTCTGTAAAGAAATTCTTTCTAATGTCCAACCTAAACCTCTCCTGGTGCAGCTTAAAACTATGTCCTCTTGCCCTACCACCAGTTGCCCAGAAGAAGAGATCAATCTCCACCTGGCTACACCCTCCTTTCAGGGAGTCATAGAGAATTATAAGGGCACCCCTGAGCCCCCTTTTCTCCAGGCTAAACACACCCAGCTGCCTCAGCCCCTTCTCATAAGACTTGTGCTCCAGATGCTTCACCAACTTTGTTGCCCTTCTCTGGACTTGCTCCAGCACTTCAAGGTCCTTCCTGAATTGAGGGGCCCAGAACTGGACACAGTACTTGAGGTGCAGCCTCAGCAGTGCCCAGCACAGGGGATGGTCACTGCCTTGGTCCTGCTGCCACACCGTTTCTGATGCAAGCCAGGATGTTCTTGACCTTCTTGCCAATCTGGGCTCATGTTCAGCTGTTCTTTTCTCCTGGGCAACTTTCCAGCCATACTGCCCAAAATCTGTAGCTCTGCATGGGGTTATTGTGGCCAAAATGTAGGACTCAACACTTGGTCTTGTTGAACCTCAATTTGGTTGATTTACTAGAACTGTGAGCCTTGGTAGGGACCAAAATGCTACTGCTATTTCAAGCATTCATGATAAAGAACTTTGTCCCACTAAACAAAAATTCAACAGTTCAGACAGGGCTTAAACTCTCTACCTAAGTTTATGTTGTTATATCGTAACAGTAGCGAAATGGGAGACTCTGAATGACTCCAAAGTACTGAGCATGCACAAGATGCGTAGTGACAGACCAAGGGGGAATGGCTTCCAACTGATAGTAGGTTTAGATTAGATATTAGGAAAAAATTCGTGACTGTGAGGGTGGTGAGGCCCTGGCACAGGTTGCCCAGAGAAGCTGTGACTGCCCCATCCTTGGAAATGTTCAAGGCCAGTCTGGACGGGGCTTGGAGCAACCTGGGATAGATGAAGGTGTCCTGGCCTGTGGCAGGGGTTTGGGACAAGATGATTTTTAAGGCCCCTTCCAACCCAAATAATTCTATGACTCTGTGACTGATAAAATGAAAAAAAAAAAAAACCACACTGGTGTTGTTACTTAAGAAAGAGAATTGATAGCTTTTAAGGATCCTTCCAGGATGATACATACTGTCTTCACTATTTTCTGTGCACATTAAACACTTGACTTATGGAGAAATGGTGCCTTCTTTCCAAAAGGTGACTGGAGCCTATTAACATGTACCATGATTGTCTATGGTGGATGTTATTAAGGGACCCCACCCGTTAAAGGAAGGAACTGGGCAATAGCATTGCTCCATCTAGTTTCGATGCTGTGCTGTGCATTGGAAATATGACCCCTTTTATACACTAGATAACTACCTGTATTTCTGAACATTCATCAACTATCATCATGTAATTTATTTTATTCACCTCATTATTATTACTTGCAGCACCTGCATAAAAGGTACTTTTATTGCACTCAAATATTTACTTTGTTAGCTTGGTTGGCCTATATGAGCAAAAGTTTACTCTTTGATCACGCTGAAACACCGAGCCTCCTTCTATGCCTTCCATGTGATCAGCCAGTCAATCAATAAGAAAGTATAGGGGTTTCTCTTTATTTTTGTAGTGCTTAAATACTACATTGCATGGCAACTATTGCCCAGTAAAGAGTTGGACAAAGAAATAATACATTTCTTATTTTGAAAAATCGCAAAAGAAAGATTCCTCCAAATGGTATCATTAAGACACTTGACTGAAGAAAAGGCTTGATAATGTTGGTTTAACATTAACTTTATTTAGTCCATAAAAATTAACATTTATTAATGAGGATGAGCACTTAAAGTTGCATAGATGAACAATTCAAATTTTTTTAGGAAGCTGATCAGGTGAATCCAGATGTCAGTACCTTGGAAGCATAACTCTAGTAAACTTGAAAATTAAACAGAGAGTGTCTAAGAACAGAAAAGATCAACAAATGAAATGAATGCCATATTTTAATAAGAGGGATAGGAATCATAGACAAATAGGTAGCTTAAGGCTAAAAGCTACCCACTGGTTGCCTCTTGGGTGCAGTATCCAGAGCTATAACCTCAGAAGATGTTTGGGTATTTCCCAAGACTGCACCTTTGGCTAAATTATTTGTTCCTTTTAAATCATTTTTTCAGGGGAAAAAAAAACCCAGCAAACAACAAACCTTTTTTTTATTTCAATAAGTGGCTCATGTAAATGCTCAGGAGGTACAAGGGCTACTAGGATGCTTTTGGAGAAAACATGACAAATATGATACAATGATCTATACCACTTACTGGAAACTGAGCCCCTCTCGCTCTAGTCCCTGAATCATGTTTTGGTTTCTCCAGAAAAGAGATAATTGGAACAGGCCAAAACCATGCAAGGTAATTAAGGCTGGGACTTAAAACATGACTTCAACTCTTCTACCTTCTTCTTTGACATACCTGAGAACTCTGAATAATCTCTGAAGCAAGCAGAAAACCAAAATTAACAAAAACAAAACAAAAAAAAACCCCAAACAAACAAACAAAAAACCCCAAACCAATCCACCAACTAACCAAAGAAAAAAAAAAAGACAAACACCAAAAAAACCCCAAGTTCCACTTCAAGATCTGAGGTTGTAGTTGAACATAATATTAGAGATCATGATTATGAATTCCTATGTCCTTTTGTGAGGTTGTTTTTTTTTATACAGATGATGGAGTGAGATGGATTTGATCACTGACACATAACTTAAAACCTTGTAACTTAAAAATTTGACATAGACTGAAGAAGAAACATGGTTAAAAGTCAACTCTATGTTTGAGTTACACTAGATTTTTTTTTTTCACTTTTTTTTTCTTTTACATTAGTAGCTTCTGAATAAGAAATGTGAGGATCAGATATGAAGATGTCTGACCACTCAGGCTCCTTCAAGCTGTATACAGGTTTTTACCACTTACATGAATGTTTAGCTCTGTTTCTCCTTTCAATAAGCAAACTGTCAGTGAAGTCGTTCAGTCAAATAGCTTAGGCAAGATTTATGCAAGGTGTCAATTTTTGTGCAGCTGTTATAGCTGACAAATAAAAATGAGATTCCTTGTAATTGAAAAGGATGGCTAGGATTTTTAAAAAGCAAGACCATAAATGTCAGTAAACTGCATTTTTTTCTTTTTCAGATGTTGTATTTTGCTGACATTTAAGCCCTATGGTTTGCCATGAGAGGATTCACTTGGCTGAACATAGACCTCTGTGTTGTATTGGTTTATGTTCGAGCTAGTTACCTTAGCTAATTATTGATGAAGGTGAGAAATAAGAAGCTCTGGAAGAAAATCAGTGTTTTATCCCAAATCTCAGCCCTTGTTTCCTTTATCTCTTTCCATTTTCCTGTGTCTTTATTCCTCTTAGCTCAAAGTCAATGTTACACTTCACATGGCTGACTGAAAAGAGATCTCATTTCCCAGGGGAAGGAGGGAGAAGGATAAACACATACAGGGGGATGGGAAAGGGAGAAAGTTTTCTAGTAGCTTCCTATATTTTCCTCTCTTTGCCAGGATTGAATATCTACTCTCTCCAAATTACAGCCTGTTGGAGGAATGGGTCTCATTTAAAGAAAAAATGTTTTAACTCATATTAATTTTTAGATATCTGTAACACTGTACACAGTCTTACTTTGTCATCATTCTGTCTCCTTTCTTTATACCTTATCTTTGTTGCTACCTGTTTCTTAAATGTGAATATACTGACATGTCTTACATATAAGTTAACAAAATCTGCAGAAACTCCAAACACCAGAGGAAACTTTTATTCCAAAGGTTGAACATAGCCAACCACTACAATCCCATTGCTCCCTGCTAAAGCTGTTGTGGCAGCCTTCAGGATAGCCTTCCTTGATGCACATCCAGTTGTCTGGAGAACTAGAGCAGTTTGTTGATGACTCAGGTGGAGGTTTAGGAAACTCCATAATTTACAGTAGCTCTCATAAATTGTGCCATCTTTTTCAAGCCTGACAACAATCTGGGATCCTGTAACAGGACTGTAGGCTCAAGAGTACCAGAATTTTTTCATCTTGGGTTCATTTTTATGTGTGACTTTGCACAAATGAAGAATGACTTTACTAACAGGGAAAGCACCCTTGGGTTTATGGCTGAGCATGGGCTTGCAGAACACGATGAGAGGGTTTTGTCAGAGCTATGAAAATGTGTAAAACCTATCCCTAGCTACCAAAAGGAAAAGAGATGGTCAGATCTCCAACTTATTTTCAAGTCCTTTCAACATAAACATATTGTTTTTATTAAATGACCGCAAAAATATGTCACACTTTTGTAAGATACTGTAGGGACTGTTGAGTACAGTTGAGTGTAATTTGTCCCAGCAGGTGAAGCTAATACTGAATTCTCATTCCATTCAAACACTTTTCTTTCCAAACTTTCTGAATGTTCTCAGCAAGTAGAATCTCACAGTAGCTTCCAGTAGACAAGATGAGCTTCCCATACGTGACCCAACACTTTTAGTTTCTCAAGTTTACACTGTGTCAGGCAAATGGACATCTAAAATTAAAGCCGTTAAAAACAGGTTGATCTTTGTATGCCAGACCTCTTCCAGTATTTTAATGATTTTTGGTTTTCATTTAATTCCATTAATTTTCTCTTCCTTTTATGATATTATATTATGTTGCTTAGGAGTTTTATCTTGTTTTTACACAGTGCTAAAATCTATTGGTAGGAAAAAATAACTCAAATAAATTGTGACAATAGATGAAAAAAGGAAATAAATAAATATTCATGAGCATTTTAAAATTTGAATTTAGAAGAAATAAATATAGTACACCGCTTTGGGAAAATATGCAAATACTAAGGAAACAATTATTAATGTTCTGGTTATATATTCCTACTTTTGTGATTCTTTGTGTAAGAGGTTGCACTGAGTTTCTATTGCTCATGCATAATAAAATCCCACATTTTAGAACATCTGGATTTTATTTTTTGAGAAGGAAAAAAGCACAACTCATAATAGCAATTATGGAGAAATGTGGAAGCAGTCCACACATATCTGTTTAAAAATCAAGAAATCACACTGAGAAATAAACTTGATGGTTATTTCTGACCCATCTGTTTCCCAATTGGGTAATAATGTATGCATTTTGCTTCTGAAAGAATCCCCCTGGGAGTACTTAATCTGCCTCAAATGACCATCCACAGCCCACGCTCACCCTGCAGCAGTTTGATGGGGCACACGTGCTGTCCTTCTGACTGAGGGAAAATGAGGCTGCCCATGTCTTTGTGTTGAAGGAGAAAAAAAAAAAACTCTCAAAGTTGTAGGTGTGATAAGGCAGAGGCTCCGAGGCAATGGAGCTCTTGTGCCACATGAAAGAGCAGGGTAAAATCTGGGCTTTAATTAAGGAAGGCGTTGGTAAATAGACAGTGAGCCTCATTTATAAGCATAAGAAGATGCATGGATAATTTCTTTATTTTTTCCTATACATCTGTTTTTATGTGTTTTCGTGACACAATACTGAATTTGTACAAACCAACCACATCAACAAGTTATATAGTCTACAGAAGATGGAACAAACAAATAAATATGAATGTGTATGCCTGTCTCAAAAGGAGAGTGAAAAGTCCCTTTTCACAGCTGAGTTCTTAGAATAAGAGAATTTGTGGACTCCTTATCCCTGGAAGTGTTCAAGACCAGATTGGATGGGGCTCTGAGTGCTGATCAAGTGTCAGGTTCCATTCCCATGACAACAGGGTTGAAACTAGGTGGTCTTTAACATCTCTTCCAACCCAAATTATTCTGTGATTCCACAATTTTGTGAAATGAGAGGAGAAAGAAATTACAGTGTTTCTCATAAATATGGATTTCTCTGTGAATAATTATCTTGAGCAAGGAGGATTACAAGAGTCATGTTTGTGGCACTGCTTCATGTTTATACCCATATGAGCTCTTTTAAAGAAATATTGCAAGTCTGTTTGTTCTCTACTTGTCCATAGGATCTGATAAATGCGGTAAAGATGTCAGTGGATGTACACAATCGAAGGCAAAGATGTTAGAAGAATATAAATTTCAAAATACTGTTCTACTTCTTGCTTTCTGACTCCCTACTCTCAATTTCATGGCAGAAGCAGCTTTTCACCTGGTCAAGGACGGAGGTTTTGGTGCCTTCCACAGAATTCTGTTTCTGAAAAAAAATTGGTACATGTCTGTGTGCTTTCAAAAGCAGATGTGAAGACACGTATTTTTAAAGGTAGTAAATATTTTAAGAATATTAATAATGCTTAGAGTGATATTACTTTATAAAATATGATAGGTTTTTTTGAAGACATTTTTCAAGTTTTTTGATAATCTATGAAGTTCAGTCCTACACCATGAACACGAGGTTTGATTTTGGTCAAGAAACTTTGCATTTAAAGCACAGGAAGGAGAAAAACTTGTTTTGTTATTGTAAAATCATACAATCAGAGAATGGTTTGGGTTGAAAGGGACCTTAAGGATCACTTAGTTCCAGCCTCCCTATCATGGGCAGGGGCATCATTGTTCATAACATTTAGACAAACTACTTTGACCAAAGAAGATTACTCCCAGTTCATACCCATGTCATGACTTTGGCATCGAGCAGTAGCTGTACACTTTTGCCAATCTTCCTTTAAGATTTGAGGGTAGAATGCTGTGCAGTCTTTTTTTGTCATAAGACCTTGCAATATGATTAAGCTGAATGATCCACTTCTACAGACTATCTTAAATTAAAAAAATAAATAAATAAAAATCATGTTTACTGCATAGTCAGTATTTTTTCTTCTTTATTTTTGATGTTGTCATGGTGTTTAGCCAGTCCTTCAGTAATGGCATGAGATGGAAATTCATCTGCACATGAAGTTCAGAGCCACGTGTCCAAAGCAAAGTGTTTGATTCCAGAAGTTAGCAGTCATTAAACATGAAGTGAACTCCCTGTTGATGTAACACACATTTCAGAAAGCAGGGGCTTGATGGAGAATATTTCCGAAGCGGTCTCTTTTTCATACAGTGAAGTCTAATATGAGTTGTCATGTTATATCCAGCAATCCAGGTGATTTGCAAAGGCGTTTTATTGTAGAAAGGCAACAGAAAAATGTCTCTTTTTTTTTTTTTTTTTTTTTTTGTGTTTAAACTGTACTGCTTTGCTTTCCTGGTAATGAATGAGGTCCTGGAAAAACATTGCTAAGTTGATGTGATGATTGATGGTCAAGTTAGATAATAGAGTCAGAATGAAATTGAAGATAAGTTTCATCATTCTCCTATCCTCATGAGAAATCATACTTTGAGAGTTTGCCATGAGAGCTTGCATCCTATTTACTGTGATATAAATATTACAGTGCTGAAGCGATTCCTATTAGAAAAGTGATTTTCATCAACAAAAGGTGATCAGCACAACTCTTTTGGCCAGAGGCTATTAGGAAGTGAGAGCACAAAGTTTAAGTGAAGATATTTATGTAAGGGTAGAAAAATTCATGTAATAACCACTAGAATCCTTTTCCCTGTGAGAAAGTTGTTTGTGAAAATGCATGCCAAATAAACTAGTAAGCACACAGATGTTTTTAAAACTCTCACTCTGTTGTGCTGACACCCGTCTTATAGTTCAAAGACATATTAAAATAGGACATGCTGTTGACACACTTGACCTCAGACTAGGAAGCAGAGGAGGCTCCAGTACACCATATGTTTGTTGTGAAGCCAGATGGACCTTCTGTTTGCTCACCAGCCAGCAAATGTGCAGCAAATAGAAAGTGAAGATTCATGCTGAAGGTACAGGTGTTGCACAGACACTCATGAAGTGTCTTTTCTAAAAAGCATCTTTTCTAATTTGTTGGGATCTTAGCATAAGGTAGTACTGAGTATCCAGTCTTTCCTATGGGGTGGTCAATCCCTGTCCAGACAATGAATGGAGTAATTTTTTGCAAGAATCCTTGTAACAGCACCTTCATCTAGATCAGGTGCAGCACCACATAGCTTTTCCTAACCCTCTTTTTGTTCAGCTAGACATCAATGCCACATCTCCCATTTATGCCATTTGCAAGCACTTTAATTGTGGAATTTGTGGCTTTAGAAGAATCACAGAGCTGAAGAACAGTTTGGGTTTGAAGGGACCTTAAAACTCATCTAGTTCCATTCCCTAGCCCTGCCCAACCTGACCCTGAACACTTCCAGGGATGGGTCATCCACAGCTTCTCTGGGTAACCAGAGCCAGAGCCTCACCACCCTCACAAGGAAGGAACTATGAGAAACCTGTTGAAACTTCTGACTGTAAAAAAATAAATGATGCAGCAGCTTCCCTTACTGATATTCACAGGTTGTGTGCAAACGAAGTTGGTAAACAGAATTGAAGGGAAATGTATCAGAAGCTACAAGAGAACCTTTTCTATTATCTGACCTGCAAGGGGAACAGCAGTTACCGGTATCCATTTGAAAAAATGCATATTTTTAGGTATACTTCAGGATTTTCAGATCAGCTCTGAATAAGATACTCCTGTGCTAGATATCTCACTCAGGGAAGCTTTACCAGATCTCTACAATTACCTCTTGGAGGACTGAGGAGGTCAAAATGGTTAGAAGAGATTAGGATTGTCCCTTTATCATGAAAGACATCCACACAAGAACATTTTTATGAACTATTTCAAGCCTTGTTAACTGACAGCGAGGACCTAATTCAAGTATTTTCACACCTAGAAGTAACTTCTCGGGAATGTGAGCCAAAAACAATGCTGAATGTTTTTATCTGCTTAAAATATAAATTCAAAGTAGGCCCTACACAAACCTCCTGAGTACTTTGGTTGCTTTAGAAAATTATATAGAGGTGAATTTTTACTTTTAAATGTATTTGAACATTTTAATGTGCTGCTACTTATGCACTTGGCTAGAAGTAGTTGTGATTAAGTTATGATACTTGATGCAGCTTCCTTTACCCTAGGTAGAAGTGACAATATCTGACATTTCAGAACATTTTCTGTAGCTAGAGTGAATCTTATTTTGGTCTGGTTTGAATTTATAATGTTATTTAATGAAATTAATAGCGTAGATATGTCAGTTGTACAGCTCAAGTTTGTTTATTTATCTTTCTCTTTCACTTAAACTCCAGTATTTATCTTGCCAGCCTTACTCTCTTTTACAGGAATATAATTAACAATATGAGCTAACCAACTAATCTACTTAAACAGTTCTGTTTACCTTAGAATACTGAATTAAAAATTCTACATAATCATCTGGGATCAAAGCAAAGGAGCCTTTCAAGCTCTTCTTGAGACTTGCTTTAGCTTAGGTCAGATTTGAACCAGTCCAGAATTTTCAGCAGGGAATTAGTTCATATCACTGGCTCCCATTAACATTGTTGATTCTGCTGGCTAAATAATTTAAAATGCAGAAAAATATTTAGGAGAGGAACCTGAAAGTAGTCTTATTTCTCCTGCCACAAGAATGTTAACATGAAATTATCTCTTGTCTCTCCAGTTGTGAGTTTCTTCTAACAATTTCCAAAGTAAGGCTTATAAAAAAGAGTCTTCAAATTAACTTTTTTTCCCTGAGATTAGGAAATAATAGTCCAGGGAGAAGAGAGAAAAAGTTGAAACTATACCCATAATGTGCATTCTGAATTATTTATTTCACAAAAACTGGAGGAACGTACTGAAACTGTGGAGTGGGAACTGCTCCAGAATGATGTGGGTGCTGCTGTGATATCAGATATGCTCTCCAGACCCCACAGGGAATTTTCACAGAGGATTTCAAGTTCCTCTCTGGGAATAATGGAACTGTAACTGTCTGTCTTTAGATGAAGTGTCAAAAATTTACCCTATGTTTTAATGGGAGTTCCTGGTGTATCTTGTAAGAAAGTCTGCTAGAGGGTAACCTGATAAGCTATCTTGCATATCCCTTGTAATAGGGATGTATGATAATAAATGTGGATGTATGACAACTAATTAGAGAACTCCCTCGCTGAACAGCTTATCTCTTTATGTTCAGTGTCCCCATGCCTCACTCAAACTGTGTATCCTTTTGCTCTCCAAGGTAACAAATACAACACAAAAACCCCCTCACAACCTGTTACTTTGACAGTTGTAAAGTTTGAAAAAGAGCTGATTTATCACCTACTGGCTTCTCATTTCTGAGGCTGTGTGTGAAATCATTCATTGAGACTAAACAAACTCAGCTCTTGGCTGAACAAGGGAACATGTGATCTGTGTGACTGCTTCTCAGCATGAAGGTTTGGGGTGTGTTGTGAAATGCACCATTATCCAAAATAAACATCTGGCTCCATTAGGAGTTAAGAAAGGGGACTGATAACAAGCCTCTTCTTCCTAGGATAATAAACATCTATTGACTTTGCAGGTAATAATTCAGAAAAGCTAAATGGATTCTTGCTATTCACTCAAGATTTGTTTAATGGTAACAACTGAAGATTAGTTTCTGGTCCAAATTACTGCTAATTGAATCTTGTTCTCTGTATTTGTTTCTAGCTTTATCTGACTCTTCGGGATTATCTGTAGCTCTGTAAATGTTTTGTGTTAATTTCAGCAGAGTCTCAACCAAATTTGTTGTGTTTCTCAAATCCTTTTCCATTACCTATATTTACTCCATTCTTTATTCACTGATACTTTAATGAAACTACCTCAAGGTGGAAATATCATCATTTCTGACACAAAAACTTGAGGGAAATAGACTGGCTATGATTTGAAGTCAGATACCTGATGCAAAGACATACATTTCCTGCAGTTAATCCTGCTTCAGACTAAAATCTATTCTTTCATTTTTCAGACATGCAGAACCAGTGCAAAAGTAGCAGTCTCCTGTCTCAAATAATGAACAGAAGAACGGTACTGCTCCAGCAGTCTCAAATGATATGAGATACAAACCAGACAGCCCTAGCTAACAAGGTGAAGGAAAAAAAAAAATACAATAAACCATGAATCTTCTTGATAATCTATAGCTGATGCAAACTGGCATAGAACTAAAGGGCAACTTAGGTCAATTAATGTCTGAAGGTGACTCCTACTATTGTCCATAAACAAACAAGCCACATAAATACAAAAGTGATTATAGTGTCTTCTTATTCTCAAAAATCACAATTTCAAATCTCCCAAATCACACTGCATGTTCTCCATTGCAGAACTTGCCCATGTGCCCTTTTTGACTTAACGCTTTGACTGTTTCACAGCTCCTCTGTTACATCAGTAATTTCCAGGATGGAACATGATGCAGTAATTTTCTTCCATTTAATGAAAACTTATCGAGTCTTACTCAAACACAATGCAGAGGGATGATGTAATTCGTTGCCCTAGAATTCATGTCATACTCACTGAAAGCTTTTAGCGTTGTAAATGTGCAGGCTTTCATTATAGATTTGGGTCATGTTACTCAGACCTCCTCCTCATCGCCTCAGCTCATCTTTGTGCAGAATATGCTTAAGTGCATTACAGTATTTCTCTGTCTAGAATTTGATTTCAGTGATGGACTCTGCTCCTTGGCCTGCAGTTGCATCTTTCTGTTGGATCAGAATGATGGAGAGAAAATTAAACTACTTAAAACAATGAAAGTTAACCCATTCATTGACTCTAAAAATGTTTGCTTGTCTTACTACATCCAGATGCCTTTCACACTTGGAATGATAGTTTATTAGTGAGCCATGAGGATGGGGTAAGAGGAGAAAGGGTTCAGAAAATAGTCTAGTAGTTCAGTTGTAAAACTGTACTTTGAACTTGACCATTCTACTGAGTGTGAAATGACAGAGGACAGACTGCCTTCTTGTCCCCCACCCAAAAAAGGGAACTAAGCAAACAGCTTTGTCTGATTTTCTTATGCCTAAGAATGATTAGTCCAATTTTATGTGGAAAGAGAGTTACGCAGGACGGGAGAACATCCAATGCTTAATCAAAATGTGACAATAGGAGTAGCATGTTAGATTAAAAAAAACCCACAGCTTGTCAAGGTCTTGGTAACTGTTGATAATTTTTGATATATTAAAGTGACCATGTGATACCCTGAACAGAGTAAACAACATTTATCAGCTTTTAATTGATAGCCTGACATTAGTTTATTAATTTCCAGCAGCGGATACTACTTTAATTCAGACAGAGAAATAAAGAAAGTGGGTAAAATAACCAGAGTGCATTTACTGTATGATACAATGGTGCTACAGATACAGACACTGGTC
This sequence comes from Corapipo altera, assembly GCF_003945725.1. NCBI lineage: Eukaryota > Metazoa > Chordata > Aves > Passeriformes > Pipridae > Corapipo > Corapipo altera. The sequence continues at coordinate 3,957,284 of NW_020884918.1, forward strand.
TTTTTCTCTGCCACTGGCTTTGTCCTTGAAGCTTAAATTCAATTACACAGATCTTCACAGGAAAAAATCTTGAAGGCAAAGAAAGGCAAACCCTGGAATATGACCTTTTAAGAGATGAGGAGATTTCTACTATCTTCTATCAGGGAATATCGAAGGCTGAATTAACATCTGGCTGACTTCAGGCAGCTAGATCCATCTGCAATTATGTGGTTTTCCTAAACTGCCTGTTAAGGTTTACATTGCTAGAGAAAAGAAAGAGGTAAGAAAAATCATTCATTAGAGTCTCTTGCTTTTCTCTGCTCACTACAATAGAAGTCAAAATTATGCCTTTGAAATAAATGGTTGAATTTTCAGTCACTAAAGGAGAGATGATGCCTGCTAATGTAAATTCCTTTATGTGAAGAAAATTTGAGCTCTGTTGTTCTAGGGTGGAGTTTCCCCCGGGTAGAAAATGACAAAATCCCAAAGCTGAAAGTAGACATGTTGAGTATATCTCAGTTACGCAGAGCAAGAGCTGTCACAGCTACTAAATTCTGTAGCAATGAATGGCTGTCAGAACATACTGCTAAATAGGAAGTTTTTGAAAAACCATATTCCTATTAAAAGTCCAAGAGATTTTTTTCACTTGCATTTCACTGTATTGGAAAAAAAAGGAAGACAGGACTTCAGGATGTGTTCCATCAGAGCTTGTGACCTACTTCCCTATTGACAGAACTGCCAGTTTGAACTGCCTTGTTGGAAATATTCCAGCCAATCCCATACCGGGAGGAAAAAGCAGAATAATTTCAAGATAAGAATAAAGATAGAACAGTCAGGGGAAAAAAAAAATCTGAAGGTGGAGTGATTGCTTATCTTCACGTTAAATGTTCCAGCCAAAAACCAGTTACTGATTCCTATGCTCATGTCAAGAATGAAATCTAAAGGCCTTTGATTTATGAGAGGTCATATTATACTTAATTTTGGAACTTAAATGTATGAATTTGTATAAAATTCTTATTATTTCATTAAGCTTTCAGTCATTCTGCGTGGGGCTTTTTTTTAGCTCCTTTGAAAAAGTTACTTTGTCACTTATAATGAAAATTATGTCTTTAATTTTATATGTAAAACTTTCTGTTTATATATGTAAAGCTTTCTGTATTACAAAAATAATTACACAACGTGATTGAAAAATTAGTTTTACTACAGTTATAAAGGAAAAAGAAAAACAACTCCATGCAATCATGTTATAGGTAATGTTTTTAACCTAGCTTAGTGACTAGCATTAATACGCAATCCCTCTTATATTTGTTTCCTTCATCAGTCTAGGAGAAATAATTTCTTATAAAAAATAGGATGCAACCAACCCCAAGGAAATTTCTTCGTTTGTTTTTAATTTAAATTTCGTATTAATTACAAAAACAGCATGAAGTAAACGAGACTCAAATGTCTCATTTTCATTTCTATCTTTTTATTGGTTTGTGGGTTTTTTTCTTCAGTGTTCTGGTTTTGCATATTTCTGGGAAACTGTTGCTATTGCATTTGCTCCACTGGATCCTCTCCCTTGTGCCATTCCATGCTGACTAAAAATACAGCCAGAACTATAGAACTGAGAATGGGTACCAATCCTGGGTGCAAGAGTATGTAATACTGACCAATGGGAAATAGTGAAGAAAGGATTATACACTATTTTTCTAGTTCTGCCTCTAATTTAATCTTCAGTAGGATTCAGCTTTAAACAAAAGAAAATTATAAGAGTTTCTGTGAAGTCTAAGTGATTAATGACCTTAATCTCTTTGAGATTCTCAGATAAACTTTGCTTAGAAGGCTAAACAAACCAAAAGTAGTTGCAATACTGGTATTATATCTCATTAATATCTCAGCAGCATTAATTTAAATGGTATTTATTATGATAGCCTTTGCCTGGAATACTGTTTCATTCTTACAAACCGCAGCCTTTGCTATGGACAGGTGCTTTTGAATGGCTACTGTGCAATATCAGATATGCAATTAATATAAATAGTAATTAACACAAGTCGCCTTGACCTTCTCCTTTAAGCAAGTTGTGTATTAACAGGCAAATCTAACTGTTTTCAGCAGACATCTCTACAGCTGGCACATTGTCTGTTCCCCAAGGACATATGTAAATCCAGAAATGCAAGAAAATCCCTTCTTTTTTTTTTTTTTCCTTTACACCACTGTGATTCAGAGTTGAATACATTGACCTTTTTCGCCTGCATAAACTTTCGGTAGCAAGACACTGAGACAAGCCAGACACCCATTCACTCATCCAGTAAATGTTATTAAGGAGAGAAGAGTGCAGATCACTCGAAAACACAGTGGCCAAAAGTTCAAGTAAGGTGTTTGTGAGGTGTCTACCTCTTTATTTAGGCATACCTGTATTTCATTTTTAGAAGATGCTGAGCACTCATCTTCTCCCTAGTGCCAAGCAAAATTGGGTGGTAACTCCCCTTGGTCTGATGGCTATGGTTTTCCCAGTGCAACCTGGTGCATGGTTTGCCTCATTCACAACTAAAATGTGCTTGTACATGTGTTGGCACTCGCTCTTACTCCAGGTCCTTTTCAGTACAGCTACCTGTTTGTTTCTGACCTGTACCAATCATAGGCAGGTTTGTTCTGTCCTGAAGGAGATCTTTGCACTTTTCCTCGCTGAATTTCAAGGGTTCTCTAGTGACCTAATCTATAATTTCAGCAAGGTCTCACTGAAGTGGAGATCTGCTGTTTATTTACCATCTCCTTCTCCCAGAGCTTTGAATCATTCAGAAATTTGCTGAGGAATCACACTTTCTCAACACTGAGGCAGCTGATGAAAATATTGAACAGTATTGGCCCACATATCGATGTCTGTCATGCTCCACTTGTTACCAGCTGCCAAACAGTCTTGGAGTCATTGATCAACCCTGGGTGAGACCAGCAGTCTGGGCCATTGTCAGCTCATCACAGAGTCTGCTTCTTCAGCTTATCAATGAGGCTGGGGTAGGAGTGTTTTGTGTAAAGTTTTAGCAAAGTAATGATTTATCTTGTCCCCTCTACTTTTCCCTCATCCATAAAGTTGATCATATGCTTTAGGTCTGGAGTGATCAGCACAAGAAAGATGCGGACATTTTAGAGTGGGTCCAGAGGAGGCCACAAAGATGCTCAGAGGGCTGGAGCACCTCTGCCATGGAGACAAGCTGGGAAAGGTGTGATTGTGTGATTGTTCAGCCTGGAAAAGGGAAAGCTCCCAGGGAAACTTACAGCAGCCTTTCAGTACTTAAGGGGGGCTGACAAAAAGAGACAGAGTGACTTTTTACAGATGGACATTGATGGCACTATGGGGGATTATTTTAAACTGAAAGATGAGAGATTTAAATTAATTATTAGGAAGAAATTATTTCTCATGAAGGTGGTGAGGCCCTGGCATAGGTTGCTGTCATGGTTTGAGATAGCCCCAAAATCCAATTCCCTAGCTCCATTCCCCCTCCCACATCTCAACCCAATGTGAGATGGGTTTTTCCAGACAAAGCACAACCAGACTCAGAATGGGGTAAAAGGGAATATATTACAATGACTGTACAAATAAATGCTATAACACATTATACACACGATCACAACTATCTCTACCATGACATATAGTATTTACAATGGATCAGATCTCTTCTCCCCTCCAAATAAAAGTCCAGGAGGGAAAGGACAGATCCCTTCCAGTCTCTCAGGGCAACAGCTTCTTCAGAGTAGCAGAAGCAGTCTATCTCTCTCTCTCATGCATGCAGCTGTTGCTGGATCTCTGCCAGCACTCACGAGGGAGGTATCCAAGCTCCCTCGGCCCCGTCGTCAACCAACTGAGGGGTCTTCCATGGGCTTCGTTACCCCAGACAAGGTCATTCCACCACGTCATATCATGAAGACACAGGGGGTCTTTGTGATGATCTGGTATCTCCAGGAGATTCAAGCTCCTTGCAGGGCCTCTGTGCCCTGCCTCAGGCTGCCACCTTGGCAGCAGGGCGAGGGGGGAGCCAAGATCACCCCCTCTGCATTTTTCTCCGTCCCGGTCCAGCTTCCCAGGACACTCTGAGCTTCTCAGCTCTTCTCTGCAGTGCATGTTGCACTTCAAGGCTCTTTCAAGTAAGAGTCCATCATCTTCTTCCTTTCCAGGAGGTCTCAAAGGATTTTGGGGGTCTGGTATCAGTTCTTACCTCCAGAACTCTGTAACTCTGCTGCTAGCTTCTGCTGCTTCTCTGGTTCAGGTCTTATCAGTTGGCTTTTAGCCATAACCTCTGGACGCTGCCACCGCTTCTCCTCTGTCTCTGCTCACTCACGATGGAAAACATCCCCCAACTCACAACTACAGACACATAGTCCAGCTTAACTGTTCCAAGTCTCTGTAGCCCCCAGCTGGGGCTGGGGGGCCCCAGAGGCCCCGAGGGGCTCCAGGTCCCTTTCCTCGTGGCTCCTACAACATGGTTACTTCTTCTAACAACCCAAACTACCACTCATCTCTTCCAGTCTGGTTGTGATATGTTTACATTTCTACAGGAGCACCCATTGGACAGAACTTCAAAAATTCCAGGGGTTTCCACCCCTTGGGGGTTACCACTTTTCTTAGCCTCTGGGGGAAAACAAGGTTCAAACCACTACAGTTGCCCAGACAAGCTATGGGTGTCTGACCCCTGGAAGTGTTCAGTGCCAGGTGGGATGGGGCTTGGAGCAACCAGGTCTAGTGAAAGGTGTTCCTGCCTATGGAATGAGATGGTCTTTAAGGTCACTTTCAATCCAAGCTTTTATTTGATTCCATGATTTTGTTATTAAAAGAAATCAGATTGATCAAACATAATTTACTATTGTTAAATCTACTACCATTCTCCTTCTTCTTCTTGGAGGACTTGCTTTGTGAGTTTCTTGGAGACCAAGGTGAAGCTGCCATGTCTATAGTTCCACAAATCATCACTCTAACCCCCACTGAAGATGGGTTCAACACTTGCCTTTCTCCAGTCTTCAGGGACTTCCTTTGAAAGATTGAGTGGTCTTATACGGACATCTGAGCTGCATTATTGGTTTTAATCCATTTGGGCATCTACCATCCTGATTTCATCCTCTACTGCCCAATCAAAGATTTATACTCTTCCTTCATATTCTTGTTTCTACGTCCATTTTACTAATAGGTAATTAAGAAACTCTTTGCTTAGTCAAGTAGGTTTCTGCGAACACTTTCAGTCTTCAAGAAGAACAGGATTTTTTTTTTCCTTGACTATGAAGTCTATTAAACCAAAACCGGTTATCCTGGGGTCTGATGTCCTCACCCCTCCAGCTTTCCTCTGAATGCTGAACTCTGGGACCCTACAAACCCTGAAGCCCTGACTGCCACTTATGATTGTATTCTCCACATTTCTCCTCTGTTTGTTAGCAACAGGACGAAGTCTTGGGTCAACTTTTAGTTTAAAATCTCTGCTTTTTACCGAGACTATAAACCTCCTCCTGACTCATTTTTATACACCTCCTACTGCCTTTTTCCTTTCTAGTAAAAACAAATGCATAATTAGTTTGCTATAAAGAAAAAAAAGTGAGGGCAAACAGGGAAAGATAATATTCCAAATAATTCTGCCTTTTTTCCTCCCTGATATTAATGGGTTATCCTCACACATGTATTTTCTTCTAAGCCCTCATTAATTAAAAGACCTAAAGCTCTCCTACTGATTGGTCTTCTCCATAAATTCACAAATCAGTACTAATTTTCCTGTTTCCCTGCACAGTAAGAAAATGAAGGCCTTCTGACTCTATATTATCCTTTTAAAAAGATAGTGTCCAGTGATCAGTTTCCTGAAGACTTACATAGGGGCTGTGCTAGCAGTGGTCCATTGAAAAACCCTGCGTTGTATGTTCTCATGTGCCTGTAGACCCTTGGGGGTTGCAAGTGAGAGTGCAGCTCTGCGTAAATGTCAACTTCAGAGCTCCATGGGTCTCCAGACTGGAAAAATCTAGTTCATGTTTATACAATGGTTCTATGACATTTGTTATGTTACCTTTCCAATATAACACACTTATAAAGTCATTATTTTTGTTTCTGTTATTTTTCATCCGATTCCAATTTCTGTGTTTAATATTGCTACTCAAACATTTATTCCCAGACCTTCAGTTCTCTACTTTCTTGGTTTGACAAAATGCAGGAAATCTACCCAGACCCTGAGATTACAGAATAAATTAAAATATTTTTCTTCAAACGTTATTGATTGAACAACTGTTACACGGCTACAGTAAAGCAGTATTTTTGCTATTTTGTACTGTTGTGGCTCAGTGAGACTAGAATGAGATTAGAAGCAAAGGAAAACAGACTACAAGAAACTAAGTGAAAACATGGAAGTTGGTACACTCCAAACAGATGTCTGTAAAACTTCACTCTGTTCTGGACAAAGTAGTCAGTTGGAGGGAAAAGCAGTTTCACATATACTCTGTAGAACAACTTTGCTTTCTGAAGACCTGTTGGTTTGGGGTTTTTTTTATGAAACAGACCTATATTTTTATATTAAAAAGTTTTCATTGTAAACTTTCACACCTGACCATTAAAACAGATTGATACAGCTGAAGCACAATATAAGATGGTGCTTGTTAATCCCAATATAATTGTTTAACGCCCTCTCCATACTGTTGTGAAAAAACTTCCACCAGAAAGAAAAAAAAAAAAGGGGCTGTGTGATGCTGATGTACTTTTACATGGGCTTCTGCCCACAGCACTTTTCCAAAATGCTTTTTATTTTCAGAGAGGGAGAGATTATCTAAAACCACTTTTTAAGAGGCCCACAGATACTCAGATAATCCATCCTGACTTCTGATGTATTTAGCCCAAGGAATTAGTGTTCCTGATCCCTGAAGCATGGCTGTGTTGTCTGCCTGAGCTGCAGTTTATCTTTCAAATTTGCTTTAAAGACGCAAACCATCCACCACATACCTATATCAGTTGTTAAAATTATTAATCCCCCACAGGTTTCAGACGTAAGGAATTCTAAAGGGATTAATCACTGCATCCTTTTCCCTGCTTTGCTTGAGAAGAAGTGGAAGGCAGATTATTACATGCAAAGAAGATTAAAATGAAGTCGAAACTTCCCACAGCTTTTGTTAAGAAAAACTGGAGAAAAAAGTCAGACTAGTCTTAGGAAGGAAAAGATTTAATGATGCTTAGAAAACAGAATCAGAGGGTGAAAACTGCTGGAGAAAGCAGTGATACATCGCCTTGATACAATCTCAAGCCTTTGACAACCATAAGGAAGGAGTTTTGCCACCATCTATTGGTGAGTGGGAGGAAGAGGAAGAGCCAACAAACGTGTTTGTTTCCTTCCTTTTCACATAAAACCAGTAATTTCATTATTTCCTTAATTCATACATGTTTTGGTTGCAGGTTAGGGAACAATTCGTCTACCCCTTATGTGACAAGGAGTCACATGTGTCTTTCATCTGACCACGGCAGAGATTTGCCCAAATCAATACCCCTGTTCTAGAATCAGTAACTGGAAAGAGAAGGTAGAGGAAAATGACAAAGGACTTCGACCTCATTAGGGCTTGTTTCACAGGGAATGCCTGAGTTGTAAATGACACTGCCTTTCCACCCGGAGGAAGGAGGGGCAGTTTATCTCTCATCTGAGCTCTCCTTTGAGCCGTCAATTGGCTTAATATGCTCATGATGACCTGCACCATTTCCTTACTTGAACTAATCTCTTTAGAGAGATATAAGGTGTCTGCCCAACACTGCAGTGTTGTGATAGTACCTATCAGAGACTTGTGGAATGGTTTGGGTTGGAAGGGACCTTAAAGACCATTCAGTGTCAACCTCCCTGTCATGAGCAAAGACACCTTACACTATCCCAGGTCCATCCTACCTGATCTTGAACACTTCCAGGGATGGGGGAGCCACAACTTCTCTGAGCAACCTGTACCAGTCAAGAGTTTCTTCCCAATATCCCACTTAACCCTCTCCTCTGTCAATGTGAAGCCTTCACCCCTTGTCCTGTCACTTCAGGTGCTTGTATAAAGCTCTCTTGGAGCCTCTTTATGCACTAGAAATGGCTCTCAGGTGTCCCTGGAGCCTTCTCTTCTCTGGGTTAAACAACCCCAGCACTCTCAGCCTGTCTATCTGTATGTCCCTACAGAAAGAGGTACTTAACAGGGGCACATCAGTACAATCATACCTCAAAATTATGTTCTAAGTCAGGTTGAAAAAGAAATCAATAGCAATAAAATCCTCTAATGTTCTCTAAATCTCAAGAGAATTAAATTAATTTAGAGGATTGCAGCTGTTCTTTCTATCATGCACCATACTATTAGTATTTATACCCTGTTAGATGAAAACGTGCTTTCAGGGCAGAAAAAAATGTGTTACATGTACACTGTAAGAGCAGTTAACATATGTCATGGATGCACTGCTGTTTTCTTCTCTAGACAGTAGTTTAGCAAACAAAATCTATGTAATATGTGCCTGAATAGATTCTTGGATCAGCAGCAGTTGCAGGAACAGATTCTCCATTCTAAGTCCCAGTGGTTTTTACTGGCTGCTTCATTTCACAATCCTAAATTAGGAATCTAAGTTCCTCTAAACCTTACTGAGCCCCAAAAACTAGTGCTCAAAGGAAGCTGTATAAATTTGCTGGCTGCTGCTAGTGATAGAAAAACTTTCCTCTCTTCTTTCGTATTCTGTTCCCAGACTTTGTCTCTTAGGCTGATGGAGGATCAAAAAAACAAATTCAATAAAATGTAGTCCTTCCAATGCTTAACTCTGACACATGGTCCCATGAGTGTGCATAGACATTTGTGACTCAGTATACAACAAAAACTGTTTTTCAATATAAATTTTAATATCTGTACTTGATGCTGGTTAGGCCACACTTGACTTTATCCTGGCACATAGTAATAACTTTTCTTTTCAGGGAAACCAAATTGAACCTCGTGCAACAGGGGCCACAGTATTATGTGACATGGGAAAACAGACTTCTGTTAGGATACTGAAAAGGGGCAGCAAACTTTCAGTAGAAAAAGATCATCCATCCTACAGACAGGATATAAAGAGATATAAAACTCTCTGCTTTTGTAAAAGACAATCATAAAAGGGCTTGAAAGGAGTCAAGAAGCAGCTGTGGGGTATCAGTCTTAGAACATCTGTGAAAGGTTTTAAATTTTGCTATTTCTCTAGGATGTCTTCTTGTTCTAGTTTTACACTGCTCAATTCTGATTAGTTTCTACTCTTTTCATCTTGATTAGTTCAATATTCCCCTCTATTTCCATTTTTATTTTTTTTATTTTATTTTATTTTTTGTGCCTGCCAACATACACAGGCAACCAAAGGAGGCATCTTCGAGTAGCAGCCACATGACCTGTGGACAAAAAATAACTGAGTTGCAGCAGGGCAGAGAAGTTTGACAAAAGGGACAACATAAGAAAATCACTTCTAGGCAGTTACAGGCCTCTGGGTTTCAAGTGATAGCTTCGTATTGTTAGATATTTTATTCTTAACTGTTGTCAGTGGATGCTCTGGAGGCATTGGGGGAAATGATGAGCACAACACTGCTGCATCATCTGTAAGAGACTGTGAGATGGTAGGAAGTGGAGGCAGTTTTAGCCCTCTTCTGATCATGAAATAGAAGAAAGATGTTCCACTGTTTGCAGAAAGAGAATAAGGTGTACAGAATATTATAGAAATATAGAATAGGTTGGGTTGGGTTGGACCTTTCAGGGTCATCCTGTCCAATCCCCCTGCCGTGAACAAAGACACCTTCTACCAGAGCAGGTTATTCAGAGCTCCATCCAACCTGACCTTGAATGTTTTAGGGTCAGGTTCCAGACACAACTTCTCCTGAGCAACCTGTGCCAGTGTTTCACCACTTAAAAAGCACTTCTTTTGTGAAGGCAGTGGACATGTACATTTTCAAGCTGCTAAATTAGCACTCAGTCTTCTACACAATCAAAACACTGACTCCCATCCAAGTTTCAGCTACAAATTGAGCAAAACTCTGCTCTTTTCCAACCCACTCTCCACGGAGAAACAGGAAACACTGACTCAGATTCCCAGGGCTGTGAGTGAGATTTGCCACTTGGTCTTGCAAATACTACGTGAGAACTTTGTCTGTGGGGTTAATTTTATGCAAATGGGGGAAAAGAAGGCTCCCAACTCCCTCAGTGCATGGTGTGGGCATGGTCTGGTTATGTGGATGGCACCAGGCTCCAGTAACTGCAGAAGTCAGGAATTCACTGTTTAGTGGCTCCTGATGGGACTTGGGTAGGAGCCAGGGTTTATTTGCTCAGTGCTGCCAGGGACAAGCAAATGGCCTTGAGAATATCCAGCAGTGAGAATTTAAACTGCTTACTGCAGCTGCTGTGTGTACCTATGGGACCTTAATGTCAAATCCCCATGGAGACATATAAGTTCCTGACATCTCCTTTTGTATTTAGACCTAAAGCACTTTAATGACCTGCTGGTGGCTTTTCTGGTGCCATTAGATGCATCATAAAACCAAAGAGCCAAACCCACTTAAATCAAGAGCCACACAGAGATTTTGTTGCTGGGAACACCTCACAAAATGCAAAATGAAATGAGAGGGAGCTTCAAGGGCCAGGCACATGTTAAAAAGAGCAACAACCTCAGAAAAAAAAGGAGACCTTCATGTGCTACTGTAAAGAGAAGCTGTGACAAACACAGTGAGGGGTGTTGATGCATAGAAACAGAACAGCTGTCTGAGGGGAGAAGGATTGCATTGAAACTACTGCCCAGAAACAGAGATGATGTATCTCTGCTGGACACCTAGAGAACCACCTGCCTGTTCTCTTCTGCTTTGAATCTTTATTAATACAATTGCATTTAGAACTCTTAACTGTGTCTCACAATGTCGGTTATAATATGCTTGGCTACCCTGAGGCTGTAAAGGAAGGACTTGAAGAAAGGAGTTCAATATTTAAACAGCACTTCAACCGAGTGCCTAAAACATGCTGGGTTTTTTAGGAGTTTATTGGGATTGACTTCTGGAAAGCCAAACAATCAATTTGCTGAGTGATTTTTTTATTTTTGAAAATTCAAACAAAACCAGTAGATAGACACTACAAAACCTAACTTCAAGTGCATCTGGAAAATTACTTTATACATCTTCTATGGCAGTATTAGCTCTTATTGGAAGACATGTCCTACAATGTCAAAAGAGCCTGCGTGTAGATCTTCATTAATCAGTTTTTTGGTCAAAATTTCCACATCTCAATATTGCCATTAAGTGAATTAATGAAGATCAGAGATAATGGAATATTTATGTAAATTATCTTAACTACATATCTTCAACCTTTCCAAAGCTTATAAGTCTTTATTATCATAATGCTCTTGACGTGTATCTCATGTGAAGGCTACATTAATTATTTCAGTTATGTTAATTCTAAATTATTCATGTCTGGTCTTGGAGTTTTTTGGTTATTGTTTAGGGGTGTTTTTTGTGTTTTGAAACACACAGAATTAGCCCTATTTCTTAAAACTGCTGAAGTCTACCTAAATTCTTACTTAGGCTGACAAGCACAGATGGTTACAATATTAAAAGCATTGTCAGAGGGTATAAATTTTTAATAACCTTTGCTAACTTTAGCTGAGTTTATTTGTGCATTTTCCTCTTTTCCCTGATCTATAAATTAAAAATAAAAAAAAAAACCAACAACCAAACACTGAAACTTGCATTATTCACATTTCCCTAACCCCCAATATAAAAAGGTAATTCCTGCCTTTTTTATTGTCTTTGTAAACTTTTGATGTTTTTATGGGACTGGGCTAGAAGGAACTGCATGTTTTAACTATTTTTTTTTTTTAATTATTATTCAAGTCGGTAAGGTGCAATGAAAACAGCACTTATGGAAAAGTCATTTACTGCCACTGGGACTTGCTATATTCTTCTAACTCCATGCCTGGGAGCAAGAATACATCTTGAACCCAGGGGTTCAAGAGATTCAGCAAACTTTTTGTGTTTACTTGCAGATGGAGCCTTGAGTGCACAGTGCAATGCTGCTGCACAGCAGATGTTGTGATTCCTGTGCTGGCAGGTATGTGAGACATCACCAGTGCCAGAACTAAATATTGTTTTCCACATACCTTTATTGATCCGTGAAACAGCCTTTGCAATGCTGTGTGAAAATATACAATTAAAAGCTCTGTTTCCCTTCACCTTCTCCATCTTACTTTAAAAAATTCCATTTTTAATCACCAGCATGTATTCAGCAGTCAGACCCTAATAAAAATATTCTATTCCAGACTAACTGAAATACAGAGGAGTCTTCATGCCTGGGGTTTTGTCCTGCCCTCCACACAAGGTGTGGCCCTCCTGTGTCTCTCCATGAAAATACACACAGAGAGACTACGTCATGGGAAATCTAGCGGCTGAGAATATTGATGAAATATGAAATACAGGTGGCCATTCGGGATCTCTTGTTTGCAGATTATAAAAGGCACATACTTTTAAGCACAAAAAAGACACATTAATCAAATGAGATTCCACAAAGCAAATAACCACCCACATCTACAACCACTCAGATGTGCCAAGGTGATAACGTTACTAACAAGAAATCAGGAAAAGCTATAAAGTAATCCTTAGGCTCTTCAACTGATGGGTAAAAGAAAAAGTAGATGAAGGACCACTTCAGTGTTCACTGCCTGCAGAACTGGTCTTTAAAAATGTAGCTGCTTCAATATGAAGTAAACCTAGAGAAGAGGGGGTAAAGTTTTAAACATGAGTGAATTGTTAATATTCCCTTTTCTGACTGCAGTTTTGTTTGGTGAGTTTTATATTTTTATGCTATTTCATTTGATTTTCCAAATATCTGAAATAAGACAAAAGAGAATATGCAACTGATTGCAATCTCTAAGGAAAGATCAGAGGATAGAGCTGTAAAGATGGTTTATTGTCTTTGCAATCAGCAGGCTGATGATTAAAGGCACAAAGCACATCTTGCTTCCTTATTTTTTACTTCCAGTTTGCATTTACCACTGTGCAGCTGCATTGTCAGTCAGATTAATTCTCAGCGAGAAAGTGAATTCAGCAAGGTAATTTTTAGTTAAAGGAAGGAACTGGTATTGCTTATTACATGCACATTCAGATAGAAACCTGGAATGGTTTGAGTTGGAAGAGATCCTAAAGATCATCTTGTTCCATCCCCCTGCCATGGGCAGGGACAAATTCCACTAGACCAAGTTGCTCAAAGCCCTCTCTAGCCTGATCTGGAACACATTATCCACTGGAGGAGCCCCAGACAGACCCAGGAAGAGGCAGAGTGGAAGGAGAGGAAGGGCCTTTTCTTCAGCAATCTGCAATTAGGTTCAGTGACAGAAAGCTGGGCTGTTATGTGTTGCAGCCACAGTAGAGAAGTTGGTGGCCTGGATGGGACACACGCACATGCAAACAAAACAGTAACAGTGGTTCTGTCTAAAAGTGAAAAAGTTCACCTTTTTTCAGTAAAGAAAGAGGAAATATGCTTTTTTTTTAATCTAAAAACGAAAGAGCTTAAATATTCTTGTATGTTTGAGAAAGGTATTTCACAATAGAACATTGATATAACCTTTTCAACTGATGTGTGTTTAATGACATTAAAATGTAATTCATTTGGTCTACCTGCAGAATTTTTTTAAAAAACACCTGTACCAGCACTGTTAGAAGTTAGTTTAATGGCCACATTTCATGCCCTTATTTAGGCAAATTTTTTTCTCAAACTTCTTTGCATTTGTGTGATACCTATTCCTCAATTTGCAGGATCATTTTAATGAAAAAAACCAACAGGGATGTCTTATAAAAGTGATCTCTATAACACAATCTTAGTTCTTCTTCATAAGAAAAAACCTTGCATGTGAACGCAGTAATATGAAGTGGAAGATTACCAGAGTGCATCAAAGAATCTATGAACATGAGACTAGATCCTGTAAATATTATTTATAAGTTCCTGCATCTCCTTTTCCACGAAGCTTAAGAGGAATGTTTCATGTTTGTGATGGAGATCTGAGAAACACACAAATGCCTTCATGTCCTTACACTGGGGACTTTCAGGCTCTGGTTTTTATGTTCAACTAGAACATCTGTGTGAAAAACATCACTGGGTTTTGCTAACGTATGCCACTTTATATATAGTTTCCAGTCCAGCGGCACAAAAGATCCCAGGAGCTGTTGAAGAGTTTCTGTGAAAACACACTTTAATGGATAGTTCCCCTCCTAAAACTTTACAGCTGAGACCGAGTGGTAGAGGTGCTGGCAGTAGAGAAAGGGACAGTGATTTCTGTGAGATCTTTTTTTGGCATTAAATCTCTCACTATTTCTTCTCATTTGCTCACGTCTGTGAACTCTGCTAAGGGTCTTTTGTAGTGCTTGGTCTTAACAATCACTGAGGACTTTTACAATAAATACTACATTAAGTTTTTCGAGCTATTTGGCATAATCTGTGAAATTCCTCCTCTTTCAGGTACTACACCAAATAATATGCCCACTGATGCAGTTGTCACATATCTCTTCTCTGAGAGGCTGCCACAGTTCCTGTACCAGTCCTGGGAATGGCATCCTGAGCTACAGATTAAAATACCTAAGTTTAGATCAGTAGGGCATAAGAGGTTATTCAGGGAGACAAATGCAGGTATCTGCTCTAAGGAGAGCTAGGTGTTTCTTCAGACTCTCTTGACTTCGTTATCTATGTGTTAGGTCAGATTGATTATCAAGAAACAGAGTACACTGTAGAACATGATACCTCCAGATGGCTGTGCACAAGGCTGGGGGACTCTTGGAGGCTCTGAGTAGATGGTCTTATCCCAGTCAGATCTTTTCGTTACACCAAAGCACCTCAAATCTCACAGAAAAGTTATGCTTAGGTACTCAGTGTTCTCACAAGGAGGATAATTCAGCTCTTACTGAGTGTCCTGTTTTTCCCCACTTTACAGATAACACCTTTCAAAAAATTTCCTGTGCACCTGACTTCATGACAGTCTGTCTGTTTCAGCAAATCTGAACTTTTCAGTAGAAGCTATTATTTCAACAATTTACCACATTTTTAAGATCCAGGGACTGCTTGCATTAGATAGTCTTAGTCTGATATTGTTACCTAGCTCACTGAAGCGAGAATATATCCATTACAATCACATTTCCTGTTCATTTTAAAGAGTAACGTGGGGAGTACAGAAACCACTCAATTATTACCAGCAATTCCAATGTCCTTAATTTTCTTTGCTCAGTTTGCTATGGTCAATGTCTGGAAAACAAGCAATCATTTTAAGCTCTTAGTAGGGATTTTTTTTTACAGTTGTTTTGGTTTTGTTTGGGTTTTATTGGTTTTTTTGTTGGGGTTTTTTTGTCATACAAATAAAAAAGATATTTTTTTTAATAAGGAAGGAAAAAACTGATGAAATTTAATTCTGACAAAAACAGGAAAATGACAACACATCTGTAGATGAAATTGGACACTTCTTATATTAGAGTCAATACTATCTCAAATCTGTGACTGAAAACACGTAAGGAATAATCCCCACCAGTATCACCATGACTTAATCCTAGCATTACCTTGTCCTTTTAATAATTGATGTTTTTCCTCAGTTTATACCACCAGGCATGAGGCATCCCAGGTGATAATTTTTATATATACCATAAAAAAAAAGGCTGTAAAAGGCAATCTGCAAGGTCTTGTATAGATCCCTAATCTTGAATTATCCCTGTAGGAAGTTCCTACCCACACATGACCTTCTGCTGACATCTACACAGGTACAGAAGTCTGTCCAGATAAATGAATCATCATGTTCATGAACAGGAGATGGAACGTCAAGAGCTTAAAAGGTTAAGTGGTAGCCATGATCTACATCACCATTTCCTTCTTTTATAAAACTTCCTTATTGCAGAGGAAGGATAGATGTCAGGAAGAAATTATTCTCTACTCAGACAGTAGTGGGGCCCCTGGCACAGGTTTCCCAGAGAAGCTGTGGATGCCCCATCCCTGGAAGTGTTCAAGGCCAGGCTGGATGGGGCTTGGAGCAACCTGATCTAGTGGGTGGCATTCCTCCCCATGGCAGAGGGATTGGAACTAGATGATAATTAAAGTCCTTTCAGCCCAAGCCATTCTATGATTCTATGATGGAAATGCAGAAGGAATGAGTAGGGGAGCAGTAATAGGAAAAGTGGCTGTAGGAAAGAGGAACCTCTAGTAGCAGCAGTAAGGGATGATGCATCCACCTGCATGCCAAAGTTGCTAGCTATGGTTGCAACCTCTCTGAAAATAGTTCTCTCACTAAAGAAGCAGTGTAATTTAGTTATCGTGTGTTGTTATCTCTTGGCAGGTGTGTGTAATGTGTCAAAAGTTAATGATTTACACAAGACTTTTAGTAAAGTAGGCAGTGTAATTGTGGATAAAAAAAGGCTGTACATAGAAACAAAGACATCATGACAGATTAAGATAATAGGGAAAATGGGATTTCTAAAGTAAACAGAGAACATGTAAACAGGAGCAAGGAAAGCAAAAATGTAATTTATATTTAGAACTTACCTAAATTTACATTTAAGAGAAACAGAAAAGAATTAAACCTTTATCAGTGCTCTTTGGGAAAGCTTGGGTGAGAACAGATAGACTTTGTTGTTAGAGGTAACAGACTGGACTGTTGAGAAAAGTGTCCGGGTCCCATTAATGAGTTGAGATGAGAATTTTAAGGCATACCTTAAGGCAGCCAGAAGGAAAAATAGGGAGTCACTAAGAATAATGTGAGATTATGGGAAACAACCCAGCTCAGGCATCTCTGCACCACTCAGTTATGCAGTGAGCATTCCACATATATTTGAATAATTTAAATATTTACAAATCTAAATATTCTGAGCTGAGTAGGCAACTTAGGTCTATTGATGCTAAAGCAATGGTGATAAGCTCTGTTGGGGAGGTGAGAGGAAAGAAAGTAGTACTATCAGGTGTTGTAACAGCTCAGAAGTAGTTTTTTATAGTGTGACAAGGACAAGCTGAAGTTTGGAGGAGAACTGTCATGTGTGGACTCTGGATCATATTATACTAACTCCCACTAAACCTTATGGGCCCTTGGAAGAAGAAAATAATAAATCAATCAAGGAACAGATATTCTTATAGTCACTGCAAGTTTCTCTGAGGAGATCAGTGGTGAAATGATGGTAAAAAAACTGGTTCAGGAATACAATTCAGGAATTTGCATGAATTTGAGGGAAGGACATTGAAAAGGAGCAGCAAACCAAACTAATGACAGATATCTTTTGTTTGATTTCTGCTCAAGGTGGGACAGTCCTTTCATATGCACAAAACCAAAACTGTATGTCCCTGCTCTATACCATCTATTTCCATGTAAAGTAAATTTGTTATATGTAGATTTAAAATGTTTCATTTGATTTAAGCAGAAAAGGAAGAGAACAAGAATGGAAGTAGGCATGTGATGAGAATGGTCGTAACAAGGGTAGATCATATCTAACGTCTTTTGGTTTCTGAAATACTGCTAAGATCCATTATAAACTTGCCAGTAACACATCCTGAAGGGAGTCAGTCTCACATTGCATATGAATGCTCACCATCTCCGAAGCCTGTGAATCCCAGAGACATTTGCCACATATGAATAGAAAGTTGACAACTTTCCAGGGTGTAAAGAAAATATAAACATCTAAATACTTCTCGTCCTGTGGATCAGCTGCAGGCCTCTGAATTCTAAGCAGCAGGTGCAGGCACATTTGTTTCAGAGTCCTGACAAACATGGCAGTAAGTATGCAAAGTTAAGGTAGAATACTCTTTGGAACCTTCACACCCAAAGTGGGTGTGTAAACTGAGTGACAGCTTCAGAAAGGATGCTAAGATGCTGAATGTGGTGAATGTATCCAAGTAGTCAAAAATGTGCTGCTGAAACTCAAATGCTGTGATGCAAGAGGAAAAAAACTTTCCAGATGAGACTTTACAATTGATAGGTAGGCTGAGCAAGGCTTATTTTCCAGCAGACAGCACAGCTGGTTGTTTGGAGCCAGAGAGGGATTCTTTTCATGCTGTGATATTTCTGTGGTTGTGTGAGAGTCAGGAAAACAGGCAGAGCACAACACAGATATCATGATATTGTCAGTAAGGCAGATCAGGGTGCCATCTAGCAGGTGGCACATCTCTCACATGTGCGACAGCCCTGGATTTGCAGTGCTGGTGAGCAGTGTCTTAAGTGCCCTAATCATTCCTGTGCTAAGCAGTCCCTTTACCCTCAATTCTTCAACCTGTAGTTTCCAGTTAGTTGTGTGTTGCCCTATTCTTTCTGTCTCCTCATATTTTGCATTGTAGTGTTAAAGTCTCTTAACTCTTTTCCTTGTAGTTTCTACCTTATAAGGTTAGAATCTACTAGGTAGCATGATCAGTGTTGCATGTATTCCCACCAAATATTATTTAATAATATGCAGGCACGAAACTCAGCAATCAATCATAGAATTAATGAATGGTTTGGATTGGAAGGGACCTTAAATGTCACCTAATTCCAACCAACCTTTCTGCCACAGAGGGACACCTTACACTAGACCAGGCTGCTCATCTTTATGCAGTACCTGGACTTGTTCAAGTGTGGTACAATTAGTGCTAATAGCACCATAAGCAGGAACAGTTAAAGAGCAGGTTCTGGTGGAAACTAGACAGGTACTACGAGTATAATATTTGGGCTGACCAGCTACCACACTACAGAGGACAAAGGATGAAACTCATCTGGGGGCCGTCTCATTGATCTCAGCAGTTAAGTCTCACTCACTGGTTCTTTCCCTAGTTTTCTGTTCTCCTCATCCCCAAGGTCACTTCGAAATCAAAATCTATTCCCAGTTGTGGACCCCACAAACCTGTCTCAATTTTCTTTCTGCAACGTGACACCTTTATTAGAATATACCTGTCAAAACATATGGAAACAGTTTGATTGACAGCAGGGGGAACATAGGCAATAAAGCTTTAGCACTGTGACAGCAAGGTAGTAATTGTCAATGCAACACTGAATAGAATGTAAAGGACATTTTATTTTGAAATTTTTTACTTTTTTTACTCACACTTTTTACTCTCAATTCTTTATGACCACATATTCCAAGAACATAGATGATTTTGGTGATCTGATTGGAATTCTTACAATGGCGTGGAAAATAAAGGACATAGCATGTGTTTTCATATCTCCTAGATTCTTGTTTGGTTGCCATCCCCCTACCTATTTTGGATGAACATTTTATATCCTGAAGAAGCTGATAGAGAGTGTGGTGTTTTATCTCTCCACTCTGTCACACTTCTACATGTCATTAGATTTTTCCCATGGTGTTTTGTTTTTTTATCTTCATGCCTTATGGCTCTGTTCTTTATCTTCCCACCATCAGTTCCTAAAGGCTTCAGTTTTACTTTAGAGTGTCTCACATTTCAGTCTGGGTGCAGATAGTCCCTTGCTATTAGGCTGTCCCTTTTGTCTCTACATGCTTCCCAGTGAATGAACAGTGTAAAAAGGGATTTGAGAACTTCATCTTTTGCAGAAGTCTCTCAGTAAAGGGCACAAAAAAAAATGCAGCAAAGGAAAAAAAGGCATGAGTTTATCATGTTTGGATGAGCAGGTGTGGCTCAGACAATCATAAAATTCACATAGAGAAATAAAAAAAAAATTCATCAACAAGCGTAGGGGCCTCGGAAGACAGTTGTTAGCCAGACACAGTGGTAGAATAACCGCAGAGAAATGACACACCCAGATATACAGAGACCACATTAAATGTAAGGATATGGAAAGTCTTTTTGTCACCAGCTGATTTGTTAGAGAAAACTCAGAAGAAGGCAGGTTATGAGCAGTAAAAAAGATGAATAAGACATTGACCAACCTACCAATTAAGAAAGAAATTTTAAAAAATTTCCTTTACCTCAAAATAGTTTTTCTAATTCTGAAGTTTTCATACCATATCTTTTAATATCTTGTTCCTATACATCACATCACTTCTTTTATTTCATTCCCTTCTCCTGTAGATAATAAACAACTCATTCTTACTTTCGGTTCCTATTTTTCCTGCACATTTTCTCCTTGATATTCCCTCAAATTGATCTGATCATACAAGAACTCTCCGTCAACTTCTCTCTCCTGGTCTCAAAACATTTTAATCTCCAAAGATGAATAGAATATCACTGATTACAATAGACAAAGAATAAGAATTTAAACCGACGTTTTATACACAATTCTGAAGGTATAAAGTATTTAACTAGCCAAGTATTGTTCTAAGGTCAAAAGGTAGCACAGTTTTTCCATATTAACTATCTTCATCAATCTCCACAGTTCTTGCCTTTGATTTCTTAATATTAATAGGCTATTATTCTCATCCAGGTTAAAACAGGGAGTGTAGAACATATACCTTCATAATTGCCATTAGTCTTGATGAGGCTGATTCTTGTACATCTCCAAATACAAAGAAGAGCATATATCTTTCAGTCTGTAATAAGTCATGTGAACGACCATTTGCAAGAATTAATGAACTACATAGCTCCTTTGTTTAAAGCACTCTCAAGTTAAAACTATATACAATGATTAAAAAGAAATCTTGTTCAATTTCCATGACTTATTCGAGGTTTAGAATTTTGCTGGCCAATTGTTTCCTGTAATAAGAAGGAATATCTTGCAAAAGCTAGATCAGGGATACAACCCTTAAGGTATTTAACTTTTTTTTTTTTTTTTTATAATCACAACAACTCTAGTTACCTTTTTGCATTTTAAAACAGTAAAGTTTATTATCTAGTTTCATTTTCTGTATTTTACTTGCTGCATACTTGACCTACTTTTTGGAGGTCGAGTCTCTAATGATGCAGAGGGTTATATCTGACATTAAGATGATGAGAATACTATACTCAGACTTTGGGAAAAATGAAAAGGATAAAAGCAAAACCCTAGGTTTCTAAAAATCCTGTTAGAGGCCTAAAGTAATAGAATATTATAGCTTTCACTTATTTCTCACAAAGACAAAAATGTAAGTATTATTTTTTGCTAGAAATAGAAAAGTGGAACAAAGAAAGATTTTACTGTCAGCTGTTGTCCTTGGGTCTAGCCAGTGACCTTGTTCCAATTGGATGTGAATACAAGAAAATTTGCAAGGCTTTCTCCTGTACTGCTACTAAATGATGAGAAGTAATTATGAGAAGCATCTGGGAATTACCTAGTATTAAAAAAATAGATTAACATGCATGATCAGAATCTTAATACATTCATTTCCTATATATTTTTCTTTATATGCCTTGGAATATTAAAAAGGAAATTAGTAAGTGAATGGGGAGGTATTTTATATTGGTTTTGTTGGCTGTGGATTTTATTAACAACACCCCTCTCTTTATCTTATATTTTTTTTTGCAGGAAAGGAAAACTTAATGGAGCAAGTCGGATGGGAGGGATATCAAAATGGCTAAACTTTAGTTAGGAACATGTTTTTGTACCATATGGGCATCATAGGGGCATATAGGTGTGGGAAGGTTAAAAAAGAAGTAGCGGTAAGAAGCAGCAACTAAGGGACAAGATAAAAGGTATAAGAATTGTTCTTTGATTTTGGATCCAGAATTCATTTGCAGGGTAAACAGCAGTGAGATACAGGTAAAATCAGAAAAAGAGAGAAAGATAAAACAGAGACATACATGGATGCACTGGACGACATTTGAGCAGGGAGGAAAGGACAGATTTGACACTGTTAATGATTGCACAAAGGGCATTAACTCTTACAGAGTTAAAGAAGAGAGAGGTTCAGCAGGTCAGTTGAAGAGGGTCCCTGCAGAGCATGGGAAACACCTGCTAAGAGGGGAAGGGAGTCCTGAATGATCATAATGTGCTCGTCTACCTGAACATCTACTACATAACAGTGGGACATCTCCCGTTGATGTGTTCTTTTGAAAATAACGGATCAAGAGAAACACAATCTGAGTAGCTATTACCAAAGTTTCTCTCTAGCAAAATGTGAGGAAGAATATTCAAAAAGGTTCTTCAATCAGAGGGTGGTTGGGCACTGAACACGCTCCCGGGGCAGTGATCACAGCACCAGACCTGACAGAGTTCAAGGAGTGTTTGGGCAATGCTCCCAGGCACATGGTGTGATCCTTGGGGTTGTCCCCTGCAGGGCCATGAGCTGGATTTGATGATCCTTGTGGGTCCCTTCCAACTCAGGATATTCTACGATTTTATGATTTTGTGAAAATTTGTTCATCAGAAGGGTTGTGAAGCCTTGGAACAGGTTGCCCAATGAAGTGGTGGAATCCCCATCTCCAAAAGTGTTCAAAGGGTATGTGGATTTGGCACTTGGGGTTATGGTTTAGTGGTGAACACAGTGGTGTTGGGTTTTTGGTTGCACTTGATGTTCTTAGAGGGCTTCTACAGTCTTAATGATGCTATGATTCAATGGTTCTAAGCATGTTATGTATCAAAATTTCAGGACTGGTGAGCTGGCTGAGCATTATTTCCCGGTGTTGCTGTTTCTCAAAGACAACAGAAAAGAATCAATACAGTGGGGAGGAAGGGGTAATAGTCGTGCTTATTGTGCTTTATTTTAATCTATAAATAATATAAATAATAAATAATAAGTCATACCTACAATCAAATCTAAACCCCAGATTTTCTAAGAAGTAAGAATTAGAATATCTCCCATGTTGCTTTTCTCCAGTCATTAAGTCTCTGACTGAGGCAAACAAAACATTTCTTCATAAAAGTATAAATACGATAACTGCACTTTAGAAAGACAGCAATGCTTATCTTGTTTCCAACACAGAAGAATTTTCCCTAAATTTTTAAAAATAGAACATTGTTAAAGGAAGATTTGAGAAGTCAGTACTTTGTGTCATCACAAGAAAACTTCATACCAAAAGCTTAACAGCAGAATTGCTCTTATATTTTTTTTCAGAACAAAGCAAAACTCTGGATAAAACTTAATTAAAAGTCTTTATAAAATGTGTCCCAGGGTTGCTTGGACTTCTTTTTTTATAACCAAGTTTTAGTGTTCATGACTGAATGAGCAACGATGTAATTTAAAGTATTCAGGGAAGGTAGAATTGGATGAGCACTGTGATTATGAAGGAAATATATGCTAGGGGAATTTCTGAGTTCTCCTTGAATTGCTTCATCACATTATTCAGGGCTTTTTTCTTCCTGTACTTTGTGCATGTCTCTGGTTCATAATATACACAGTTTTGTTAACTCTTACTCGCTTCAAATTCTCGTGCTCGACCACAGTGAGAAAACCTATTAACAGACTTCTTGCTAACAGAAGGGAACTGTATTCATAGGGACAGTCAATGAGCATATTCTCTGTGAGAAAAGCTTCTCTTTTAACTTTCAAATAAGTGGCATGTAATTTGACAGGTTCATTTGGCATGAGTTTGGAAAGGATTTCTCATGTTGTCCAAGATTTAAATGATGTTCCGAGAATGTATTTTCAGAAAAGCTTTTTTTTAATTCTAAATCTTCAAGCCTGTGTAACACCTTGTTGAATAACATCTTTACTATTAAGAATAGATCAGTGATGTAAATTGCTTTAAATTTGAATACACTTTAGGACCGTGTTGGGGCGCTTAAGGTACTACAGCTATTCTACCAAAGCACTGGATTAATGCAGCTGATTAGGTAGACCAGAGTAATGGAAAATTTGGACTGCAAAAAAGGCCCCACAAAATCTACCCTTCTATGCTTCCATGTGCCAGCCACAATCCACCCACTGAAATTTCCTGAATTAATAGAAGAATGAATAGCCCCAAAGCTTCTAAATGAAATCCAGGCAAATCTACTTTATATAAGTACAAAAGGCTTTCTAATATCCTCAATCAGGTGTGTGGAAAAGAGATAAGATCCATACATTTCCCTGTTTGCCAAACATGTAGTGTTTGTAGCTTCCACATTAACAAGGAAAGTATATAATCTCCTCCCTAAAGAAATTTAATTGTTCTTCCAGGCATTTATATTTAAACCCTGTATGAAATAACAAGTAGATTTTGATCTCTGTTGCTGTGACAAAGTCAGTTTTATTACAGAAATTGATACCAAGGCCTGCACCATGGTTCAAGGATGCAATACCTGAGAACAGCAATAGCTGCTTCAGTAGTTCAGTAATGTTAATGCTTTTCTAGGTGCTGGAAACCTTGAATATAAAAACTAAAAACAAACACAAATGTAGCTATACTTTTCCGGCTTGTTCTTTAGCTTTTGATTTTTAGTAGACATCATTGACCATCTGATCGATCATGACTGAAGAGGTTACTTGTGTGTTACTTTTAGGAGTTTTGTAGATTTAAATGTTTATTTAATTTCAGATAACGGGCCTACAATTAAAAATGAGAAAAAAAGAAAAAAGATGCTTTCACACTTATAACCTATATAACGATACATTTTACTTTTCTCTATGAATTTGGACTATCATCAGAGTTTTGTCTGCTTGTTTCTGCTTTAAAAAAATTAATTCCAGAAAATTTATAAAATAAAAAAGTAAGAAAGAAAATTTATTTTTGGTATTGCTCTCTTGATGTTGTTGAGACTTATGTTTGTAACGTTGAAATATCTAATTTTGGACTGCCTAAGTTCCACACTGTCATTGCACGCTAGAGTACATGTGATTTTCTATGATTGCAGAAGAAGTGAGAATTTTGTTTCTGTAGGATCCTACATAACCAATATTTGATTGTGATTGTATTGTTCTGAGGTATGCTGGTGTCTCAAGAGTCAGAAATAGTTAACAATTCACTCAGAGTTGCAGAGAATTAGAAAGGTGATGCCTGTCAGTGAAACAGGCCTCATAGGTCAAAGGAGCTATGAACAAGGGACCACCTGAGCTTTTATTTCATAGTCTGGGTCTCCCTGTTGAGTCGTGGGCTCCTGATGTGTCTCTTGTCACTGGCTGGTATCACTGACTCAAGAAACCCACCAACTCAAAAGAGAAAGATTGAATATGCAGCCTAATTAACATGAGAAACAAGAGGATCATTTAGCCAATAGATGGTAGAATACTGATTAATAAGAGAACTAGTAACTTGTAGCCAATGAACCGTGATTTCTTTGTTTGCTAAAATGTCTATATAGTGTGAGACTTTGAGAATCAACATGCTTGATTTCTGGAAAAACTTCTGCCTTGCATCATACACAGAATACATGCAACATCTCCTTCCTAAACTGGACCCTATGTCGGTGTTAAGATAGTCCCTAAGTTGGCAACATCAGTAGCCAGATTAGGTAATTATAAATCTCTATACCTCACTGAAGTGTATTGTCTGATTTATCTGTTCAGTGGAGGTATGTTTTCAGAATGTAACATCCATTTTAATATTTAGGGTGTTTGACATTTCTGAACTGTACAATCTCTTTTTTTGAGATCTCTGCAGTCTCCATTTTAGAAACTTGAACTACTGATACTGAACACCTTTCTGACAGAAGCTGCATGAATAAGTCAAGTCCACAGCACATGACACTCAAAGAGATCAGCAGATTGCTGGACTCCTTTTTTATTGTTCTAGATAGTATCAAAACTCCATAATCAAGAATCTCCACAAGGAACATACCATAATGGCATACATTTGAAAGTAGTGTAGATTTAAAGAAGGGCTTCAATAAAAGGACATTATTGGTCCTGGAGACCAGATACTGCACACATTTCAGGGGATTTTTACTTTGGAATAACCATAGTCCCATGCAAGGACCTGACTGTCCATGTACAGCTGAAAAGAGTTAGGTCAGTACATCTTTTTCACAGATTAAATTACTCCCCATCAAAACCCAAACCCTAATTTATCTACAACCCCAGTGTATCCTCCCAAAGCCTTCACACTCCCAACTATTCTTTCAAGACTTTGCATTAACCAACAATTAAGGACACAGCCACTTCTTTCCTTTAACCAGCTCATCATCCAGGTTCCTTCAGAACAAACTTTGTCTTCTCTTCCCACTTTTCTGATAAACCATACAGTCCATATGGATGAAGTCCCTTAGTACAGGGGGTCTCTGGTTTTTATCATCTGTATTTTTTTTTTTTAAGTGATCCTATATGGAAGGTATGAGCCCTGAACAGGTCTTAGTTACATGTCAGAAGAAGACCATGAATGTACCATGATTTCTGTCTTGACCTTATTATCATGAAAAGAAAATACATTTACATGACCATGGCCTCTTGTGTGGAAAATCTGTATATAGGGTGAGGAATATGTTGTCATGCATCTCAGAGTCTAGCCACACCTAAAGAGAAAAACTTCACTGCTACTAGAATTTTAACAACTCTAAAGTTGTCAAAATCTAAACTTTGAAGCAACAGAAATTCAGAATATCATCATGTATCTTGAGACTGTGCCAAGTTTCAGTGCACACATCTCTGTTTCAGAGTGCAATAAAGTAACTTGAAATGAGTTTATTATATTACAGGAGGGAGCCATCTTTCCAGTGTTTCCACCTGCAATAGGAATAATAGGCAATTAATATTTTATAAAACCTTGTGGAGCATGTAAAGCAGCAATTACTGTACCTATGAATATGTATGATAGCAATTTCAACATATCTGTATACATGAAAGACTTGGTCAAGATATATTAGGTTAGAAATGAGACAGGATACAGGGCCTTTGAAAACTAAATTTCATGGCGTTTTTGAAGGAAATATTCATTCAACTGTATATATAAGATATGATAATAGAATTTTCATGATCATGTCATCTAGAAAAGAAAACACGTGGGAATTTTCTATGACACTCATTATTTGGTTAAGGATTTTTATGACAAAATGATCAGAACACATAGATATATCTGAAAAACACTGATGTGATTTTTTTCTTTTATTATTATTATTATTATTGTAATTATTTTTGTTTTTTTTTTTTTAGTGTTCTGATGACAGATGGTAATTGCTTCTGTCCAGTAATTCTTCCCTCCAGCGGTATTCACTATAGTTACATCAGCATTAAAGGGAAGAAATACAATAAAACTCTTATTTCAAGATCCATGCAAGAGAGTAATGAGGACCTGTTAGGTAGGGAACAGAGGATGGAATCTCTCATCCTAATACACGATGACTGTGCTTATGGGCAATTCTTACCCTGGTGATCGTGGGTCCACTCCCACAAAAACTTTGAACACAGTTAATATCTCATCGTGTGCTAAGCACAAACACTTCATGCCCCAGCACAAAACAAACCATGAAAAGAAAAACATGCTGGAGCTGTATCTCCTGCACCCACCTGTGACATCTCCACCAGCTAGAAATCATCAGCACTGTCAACATGCGTTCTTACACTGAACTGCTCTGACTCTTTCTACCTATGCCATATCTCTCAAACCAGTGAAACCAATCACTTGTGCTGCTTTTCAGCTACAATTTATGGCATTCAAGTATGTCACAGATTCCCCCAAGTGTGAATACAAGCATCTATATTTCTGTCTGCAGTACTCTGTGATACCTTACAAGCTTGTCTCTGTATTGCCACAGAGGAGGGAAAGGAGTCATTAAGGATTAAAGGTTGCTGAGGCAGTTTCATGGTTTAAGCCCAGCTGGCAAACAAGTACCACACAGGTGTTCACCCACCCCTCTTTCCTCTCCATCCCAGTGGAATCAAAAGCAAAACTTCTAGGTTGAAATTACAATAGTTTAATAATTGAAAACAATGTAAAATACAACAACAACAATAAATAATAATGAGAGGAAAAAAACAAGCAAGTGATGTACAATATAGTTGCTCAACACTTGCTGACTGATGACAGAGCCCATTTCTGAACCTGAATCTGTTACTCAGTACCAGTCTCAGTGGAATTGCCTGACTGGTATCACTCTTTTTTTAATTTGTCCCGTAATTCTTCCATAAAAGGGAGGAAAAGGTTGTGTCCCTTTCTGGGGAAGGGTGCTGGAGGAAATAAAACAGCTCCTTCCCTTCACCATTATCTTGTTTCTGGAATGCCTCAATCAGACTCCAGATAATGCCAGTAAGCTCTGGGAATGCCTAGGGCTAAGGCATTCCTCCATAATTCTGTTCAGAGGTTTTTAAATTTGTTTACCTTTGATCTAGCTTCTGTTCTGTGTTTCACAGGTCTTATTTTGTGATCTACTCTCGTCTCCCTGGCTTTGGTTTTCATTTTTTGGCTGGTACTTCATCCCAACTCATTTTATGTCTGTATTTAACAATTCTGTACATTGATTCTGCTAATTTTTCCATAAACAGGATTAGATGAGGTCTTAATCCCTTGGCTATTGTGGTGTTGTTTGTTTTCCCCAAATCCACTTTAAGTGGATGCAGCTATTAGGATCGGACATACCCATTAGGAACACTGGTGGTGGTTATCCCTTGAGCAGGGTTGGGGAAATAAAAGTCAGGTTGGTTGGGTGGGCAGGGAGAACACTATCAGAGATGGTCAAAAGGGATAGGCTGGAGGATGATTTCATGTTTGGGTTAACTATTTTTGCACACAAAGCATAAGTAGCAGTTTAGATTACAGCAAAGGTGCCAATTTTGTGGGATTTCTTTGGCCAAAAACTGGAGTTTGGAAATTTGCTATAGGTTTTGTATTTTTACCTCAATTTCATAGGTATGTAAAAATCTGCAACTGTTTTGAGCATTTTTGCAGAAGGAGGTTGTCCTAGAGCTGTAGGAAATGCTTGGCATTTTAGTTTTCCTTTTGTGTTTACTACAGGCTGAGTTTACCTATACCTCTTCTAAACTGAATGTGTCTTTCATATTGCCAGGAGGACCAGAAACACTGTGGTTCCCCTGGTCTCACATCCACCTTAAGGTGTGCCATACCTGAGAGGTGTCCTTGGACTTGGGAAATGAGAATAACTGCTGCTCCCATCATACAGATATATCCACAACCCACACCAGCTGGGACCTACAGAAATGGCCTTGAACCTGGCTGGTATTCCCTGAGGATGTGCCTGTTGTCTCTTCTGTGTGAGTGTGTGAAGACAGCCAAGGCTCCATTCATTTCTAATCCCTCTTGGCTGCTGGGTGTTTGTTCTCGAGCCTACACTTAAGCAGATGGTATTTATTTCTTTGTATTTCTGTGTACTGAGGATTTGTCAGCTCCTTTAGGTCTATTAGGAGGCAATCAGGGTAGTGTTCCCAGCAGAATTAACCCACCATAAACATAGTCTAGGACCCTACAGCATTTAACCCACCATACTGTGGTATGGTAGGTTTGTGAGGGTGGTGAGGCCCTGGCACAGGTTGCCCAGAGAAGCTGTGGCTGCCCCGTCCCTGGAAGTGTTCAAGATCAGGTTGGACAGGGCTTGAAGCAACCTGGGATAATGAAAGATGTCCCTACCCTTGGACAGGAAATGGAACTAGATGGTCTTTAAGGTCCCTTCCAACCCCAAACCATTCTGTGATTCTATGATTCTCCATTTGATCCCTGCAGCACAACCAAATACAAGAGGCTGCAGCATCATCTTAACCAGCAAAGTCATCAAGGGGGAAATAATATCTCACTTAATTTACCATATCAAGGTTAAATATGACTTTATTTTAAAACAAGGTTTTCTGGGGTTTTACGTGAAACCACTAAATAAAAGAAAACACTGGCATCGGGCTAAGGATTAGAATCACATGATTGCTAATGAAAAATACATACTGAGCTAACAAGCTTGTGCAAATTAAGGGTTTTTTTCCTTTCCTTCTTAACACGGGCCATAATATTCTATTTCATTAAGTGACTCTATCAGAATATTAAATTTTTCCATTAGCAGGATTAGATTAGGTCTTAATATTAAACTATATACGTCAGTCCAATTAAACAAGATACGTTCCCTAGCCCTGCTACCCTCCTGGTATTATTCCAGCTAAATACCTTTTTCTTACATTCAGCAGGGATTTGAGCAAGACACAGCTCTGAATATTAGGAGCTGTCCTGGGTAACTGTTCGTAATGAAGAGCAACAACTGGGAGGCAAATCCCTGCAGTCAAAGAGGCTTAAACAAAAATAACATTTTTATTTTTTATGTAGCAAATTACGTGAAATGCCAAGCATATGGATTTAATGAATATGACTTTATAAAACCATAAACAAGATTGGGTTTATATTTCTTTTTCCTATCTTTTTACAGCACAGCAGAAACAAATTAAATTTGCTCTGAGATGCTCTACCCATAACTATCATCTGTGTTGTAAACATATTACCCGTAATCAGAAATTCAATATTGCCGACCACAAAGCCCACTGAGGTGTTAAGCTGAAAGGTAGGAGGAAAGCAGGGTGAGCTATTTTTTTGGAAAACATACGGGTTTTTTTCCCAACTGAAAAGCCTCAAATGAGATTAGGTTAGTGAATGACTGGAAAATGATGTTTAATATTCAATTAGAAAATTGTCTTATCAGAGTCATGATAACTCTGCAGCCCAGAGGCGGATACTCTATTTTGTATTTTAGCTCAGATACCATATTTTTATTCTTTATATTACTTCATATTGTTTAAGCATACATTAGTATAAGCAGCCAAGCAAGAATCCTGTGATTATACAGCCCTCAGTAAAATACCTCTTGATGTATTAGAAGCATATTAGGACAATACACTGAAACCTTTAGAGATAGGCTGAGCCAAACAAGGTTCCAAAGCATGTTAATGCTAGGAGCTGTTAATCTAACAAAGCAGGTGCAAGTTCCTGTCTGCCTATTATGTAAGTATATGGATAAAAGTAATGGAGTGGGATAATCACCATTTTCTGAAAACGAAAAAAAAAAAGCTGATGCTGCAACCATGAGCTTTCTTCTTCTGAGGAGTCTTATAGTACTAACTTTTTACAGATATGTTTTGGTGTAAGTCAAGTTTTACACAGTGTTGTTCTGTAATTTTCATTTCTGAGGGAATTCAGGCCATGAAGGATGGAAGATGACTGGGGTTGTGCTGCAGGGCTGTGAACAGTTCCGGAGCTGATTTAACAGAGACTAGAGCATGAAATATGAACAAAACATTACAGTCAGGTACCTTAATGCCCAACATTAGAACTCCAAAGCATATTATAGTGTTTATTAGCCAAATGGTTGCTACACCTCCCTCTGCTATTTGTATATCTGACTGTTATTGCCATATCTGTTACCTGGAAGAACTATGAGGTGCCTTGGAAGGAGAAAACTCATGGCTAAAGCCTCAACCAATGTGGAAAGCAACAACAAAACGTTTGTTCTCCGGTGGCACAGAGCCAACGGGGAATTGCACATTCTGAGCCACAAAAAAAAAACACCCAAACAACAAAATGATTTAGCAACAGAAAAAGATATTTTGTTTGTGAAGGTATCAGTGAATATAACAGATTTTGTGGTGTGTCACAAAGGTTATGCAAGTTGTCATCCTGCTTTTGATCAAGAACTAGAAGTCTCTGGGAGTGAAGTAAACATTTGGAAGCAGCAAGAGGATTCACATTGACTCCCTTCTGCCTCTCAGCAATGACTAGATGTTGTCTTGTAACTAGGATGGTCAAGGGGCAGTACTGGTGCTGTGACACACAGAAGTTGTGTCCCTGTCTTATTCAGAGGACTCGAGGAATATACTGATTTAGTAACCTGACAAGGAATATGAGTCTATTCTGTTTGGTACTGGTAAGGTGCTAAGTCACATTAATAGAATTACTGGAGGTTTAAAGGAGTACAGGGTAATGAAACCAGTCTCAAGCTCTTTGCAGATTTCCTCCGCCCAAAGCAGTTTTAAATCAAACTCCTGGCTACAATACATTTCCAGAGAGATGCTTTTAATTTACAGGCAGCAGAGGTCCCACATGTTACAATTTTATTATGAATTTTTCTATATGGAAATATTGTCCTCTTGAAATAACCAGTACATTTTCTATCTACTTCAAAGAAGTCAATATTTCACTCCTCCTTTTAAAAGTCTGATCTTGTGAGCACTTGATGAATCCTGTGCTTTTAAATAATGATAATTATAATACTATGATTGCAGTGAGAATTTTGTATAATTTTGCAGCTAAAATATGAAAAATCTTTGTACACATTTTTAAATCTCATAATTTAAAAACTTTATAGCCAAGACTTATACTTTTCCAATGTCTTGAATGCTGATATTAAACAATGTAACCACAGAGTACTGGAATAGATCAGTTCCCTAAAACATATTAATGTAATAAGCAATCAGCTCAAAATTGTTTGAAATAAACATGTCTACTTACTTAAATAAAATCAGTTCATTTTACTTCCTTTTGGTATGACTTACACCCTTTCCCAAGCACTTTCATCTTTTAGCATAATTAAAAACCACTAAACACTACTTCAGTTCATCATCCCCAACATCACTAATGGATCCTTCCAGCTCTCAGTGATCTGACTACTACGGATAATATTTCTCTGCAGAAAAGTCATTCGTATCAGAAGCACATCCCAGAGTAAATTTAATTTGTAACTTATGTGCTGTAAATATAAACACTGCACTGAAAAGGTTTGTGTTGTTTATGCTTTTATGTAGACATATTCATTAAACCTGTATTTTCTACGGTTTATGACATTCATTCAAAATTGAAATGTCACACAGTCAGTTTGGTCTATATGACTACAGAGACTTGCTTGCTGATTTTCCTTTTCATTATTACCCATTACCCTGATGTCTCTACTCCATCATGCTTGCAAAAAGTATATCATACTTACTGGTTACAGCTTCTTGCATCCTGTGTCTTTACTGGAAGGGGATATCTTGCTCCTACAGGAAAGACATTTTATGGTTCTTCTGGGAGGCAGCCAGGAACAACTGGGATGCATGAACCACGTTATCAAATAAGATGCAGCTTCTTTCCTTTGTTGTTCAGCTGCTGTTAAAGGTGTGTCTGACTAGCAAGAGACATTTCTCTTTGAGTACAGGAAAAAGTGCAGATGCATACTGGGGAGAGGCTCTGTGTAATCTTGAGGCTGAACTTTGCCTTTGAACTGTAGTCCAGCAGTGGCATGTGATGATGAACAGTTCTCCTCTACCTGGAAAGGGTAGGGTGATTCCTAAAAGACCACAGAGCTGGCAGAGGCAAGTCCTTTGTCACACCCTCCATGACAGAGACAGCTCTGTGCATCTCTATGGTCTCTGTTATTCTGGAAGTGAGCTGAGATATCCACATCAGTCCCCTTAAGGAGTCTCAAATTAGTTAGAAAGTTTTTACTGAACTTTCTTTTTACTACCATGTTTCAGGAAAGAATCCACAACACTTTCCAGCACTGGCAGTGTGCCTTCTGATGACAACACTGCATTGACCATGTTTTGCTTTCTCCCAGATATGTGGATTTCAAGGATGGTCAAGACCTGTTTGTGGGAGGAAAGATACAGACTGCAAAAATCAATAAAGAGGAAGAGAAGAAGAATGAAATCCAATAAATAAACACCAGTCTGAGATGTGGGGATCCAAAATTTAGTACACAGACATGAATAGGAAAAAGCAGAGCCTAGGATCCAAAGCTGGGAAAGTCTTGTCCAAACAGCACTGAAAAGCCAGAGAAAATCAGCCTTCTCCTGTGTCTTCTAATAATCAGTACTAGTACTTCTACTACTTCTACTATTACAATTATTATTATATTATTATTAAATATTAGTAGTTGATACTTGGAAATTCAACACATATTAATGTTGAATGAGAGCATTTACACCTCCTGCTGAACCGTTAATATCAATGGGCATAAGGATTGAGAATAGCTGTTTTTGTGTCTTCTACTAAAACTTCAGCTTTTTGTTTCTATTAACACACTGTTCTAACAGTTTCATTTCACTTCAATGTAATTTTGCAAAATTTTCAGGTCTCTAGGAAGCTCGCTGTCTGATTTTCATTTATAGGTGTTTAATCCAATGCTCTCAGAATTTTTAATAATGCTCAGTAAGCAGGAAGAGAAATGAAAGTGTAAATCAGAAGCCGCTACAAGCAGTGTTAATCATCTACATCCTGATTCCTTAATACAGGAGAAGTGTTACGGCTGATGTTAGAAGACAAGTGAAAGACAAGGATAAGGATAGGATTCATGACTGGACTCAGGGTATGACCCACAGCATTTCCTGCAGAAGTAAAGAGGCTCCTAAAGAAACTCATGGCTGTTTAAATCACCCTGGGCTGTATTTCTCATACAGAGTTTAGGAAGTAATCCAAGCACCAAATTTTGTAAAACATTTGCCTAGTTTTCAATTCAAATTCCACATTTATTATTTATCGTTTGGTGCTCAGATTCATATTCAGACAGAGGTACTGTTTACACTTTCTGTGTGAGTTATAACTCCTGTTGAAGTTCATGGAAAATCTCCCACAGATGTTGACAGGAAGCAACATTTCACCTCTCATATGAAAGGAAGATTTAAAAAGTAATTGGCTTCAAGTGTTTTACGACAATAAGTAATCACACAACATAGGTATAGGAATTGTTAATATCTCCAGAAATACCTTAGTGGGCTTTTGTTGTTAAAACTGTGGGTTTGGTATAGATTTTAATTGTGTTAAATTAAATATCTGTGTTATATGAAACTTACTGTGTTTAATCAGAGAACAATTGCTATACCAAAATTAAATAAACTCAGTTTAGAAATACTTTTATTCACCACGTATTGCTAAAAGTCCTTAAAGCCCTGAGTTATAGAAAGATAGATAAGACTAGTTTAAATTGCCTTACGAAGAGATACAGGTAATACATGATGATCCGTTTTTGAACACTTCAATACAAGAAATACATTGACAAATTGCAGTGAGTCTGGCAAATCCAACAACACATTTTGGGTGCAGAGCATGAACCTTGTGAGAAGTTGAGGGAACTGAGCTTTTCCAGAGAGGAACAGAGACAGCTTAATGGGGACCTGACAGTATCCTTCCCATACCTTCAAGGAGGTTCTCAGTGGGTGGAGTGGGTTTGATGAAGTTGGTGGCAGGAGGAGAAAAGAAAACAGTCATAAATGGAAATGGGGTTGGTTACAATTTGACATAAAGGAATACTTCTCAGCACCAGGATCGTCAGGCATTAGAATAGGTTGCACAAGGAGGCTACGAAATCTTTTCCCCAGGAAGACACTGAACTAGTGAAAGCTAACAAGGAACCTTGTTTGAATTCAGGGAAATCCTATCTTGAGCATAAAACTGGAATAGAAATCTGCTAAGGTCCCTTCAAACATGAACTATTCTATGATATTAGCCTGAAAAATATCAGACTACCAGAAGAGACAAGAACTGGTCTACTTCTGTCTATGACTCACTCTTTCTCAAAATTTTCAGCTACATTTCATTTCTACAATCTCTGACTACTCAGGAAAAGGGGTAAAAGTCATGATTTAAACTTATACTAAGGTGGATCCATCATTGATGGCGATTTGGTGTGATGAATCCCTGGAGAGTTGTCTTATTATAGAAGCATGACTTTCTCCAGATTCTAACATCCTACTAGCAGATATGAATCAAGATAACAAGTTTCCTGAGTTCTTCATCATGAAACCCACATTTGCTGGGACATTTGCAGCACCGAATAACATATTATAATTTTCTGACATAAATATATTATTTTTAGTTATAATTTAAGCAGATATGATATTGAATTTATTACTGAATTGTTACATGCATTATTCTGCATTTCTCTTTGCTATTATTTTATACAGGAAAGATTAGTTTTCTTTTCTGAAATGCAGAGGTTTTGGGATGTTATGGTTATTCAACAGCAAGTTCATCATTTACAAAAATCTGGTAAAAATTAAGTAGTTTGTGGTTTCATAACAATCTCCTTTTGCCAAGTCCATAGTCACTAAATTGAGATAGTTGGAGTTGTTCAGCTTGGAGAAGGTTCAAGGAGAGTTTAGACCCCCCTCCAGTACTTAAAGGGGCTCCAAGAGAGCTGGAGAGGTACTTTGAGCAAGGGCATGGAGTGATAGGATAAGAGGTAGGGTT
The DNA here is from genome assembly GCF_003945725.1 of Corapipo altera. Lineage (NCBI taxonomy): Eukaryota > Metazoa > Chordata > Aves > Passeriformes > Pipridae > Corapipo > Corapipo altera. Next base: position 3,993,062 of record NW_020884918.1, read on the forward strand.
AGAGGGGATATTGGGAAGAAATTATTGGCCATGAAGGTGCCCTGGGAAATTGTGGATGCCCCATCTCTGGAAATGTTCAAGGCCGGGTTGGACAGGGCTTTGAGCAACCTGGTCCAACCTGTGGTAGGGGGTTGGAATTAAATGGTTTTTAAAGCCCTTTCCACCCTTCTATGATTCAAAGATTCTTTGGTTTATGGCTTATTTCATCAGCTCCAGAAGAAATATTCTGACTTCAGTACTAAGTGTTGATTAATTTGGGTATTCTCATTGAGTTAATAAAGTCAGAACTTCGCTGTGCTACCAAGAGCATCTGTTACTATGTATAAAACTTTTTCTTTTTTTCTTTTTCATTCTCTTGTACTTTTCAGCAGCTAATAAAAAAGAGAAAGAAAAAAGTTAATTAAATTCAGCTGGAGTGTGTCAAGCATTGTCAAGATTTCAATGGCTACTTTAATCAAAAGAAAAACCCACATTGGTTAGGTTGGGTAGTAACTAAAAGTCTTTCAAAAAAAAAAAGAGTTTTGATAAAGAAAACTGTACTGCAATACTTAAACCGTCATCAATTTGTCAAGTACAAAATGTCAAACCTGATGAATATACCTAATTGACATTAACTCAAAGTAGAACATCAGAGAAAATAAGTGGATATTTAACCACCATTTTCTCTTCTTTCTTTGGTACTTTGATAGATGGATAAAGTAGCTTTAGTTAAGGCCACTTATAATATCTCCTGTCAGGAAATTTTGAATTTTACTGTACAGAATAACAGCCATTAAGGCGCAAGATTCTTATCCATTTATTTTTCTGTGCCACTAATTAGGATATCTATCTCCTCTCTAGAACTTTGCAATACATCTTGATTTGTTATATCTTTTTATTATTGGCACCCAGCTAACAGGTGAGAAAACTGAGGTAGACCAGAATTATGTGACTTGTCCAAGGTCTCACACATTGTTGGCCAAACCATGTAAAGACTTTGGAACTGCTAAGTCATAGCTCTGTGCTCTAGTCTCTCTACATGCTTCTGCTAATGTTGTCTAATATTATCTTGCTCAGTACTATTTCACTGTGACTGATCTTAGTAAAACATTTGCATCCAAATAACATCCCTTATAAAGCAGATGTATCATCTTCACGGCCAGAAAAGGAGCAGTAAAGTGAATTAATTTAAAAAAGAGTAGTTCTAATCCTCAGTGAAATAGATTTTTGGTGTAATATAAAGGAAAATTAAAACATTACTTTTAAACAATATGCCATTCCACAGGGATCATCATTAGGTGTTTGTTTTTTCGAGAGAAACATAGGGTTGCTAAGTGTGGATGCCCTTAAAACAGTGAATTTTAGAAGTAAAATTCTAGATGAAGATAATAAAAACAATAGAATAAAGTTAATAAGCAAGAACTCAGTTATATGAATTACTGGAAGTTTTCAGCCGTATTTCTTGTTGCTGATATGCCACCAGTCTGACCTTCTGTAAAGGCTAGGTCATTTAGGCTGTGATCCTAGGCATACAAAATAAGCTGATCACACTGGAATTGTTACTGTAAGATAAAGAAAGAATCCACCTCCATTAAGCAATAATACAGATTTACAAAAATGCCGTCAGTTATAGAAAGATAATACAGTGAGAGTACTTAATCTTTGGGGCAATGACTCTTTTTTAAAGTATATGTGAGTCATTGAGCTAGTCACTGAACAGTGAGTACAGTCATTTAGCTAACTTACACCATCTGTTTGGTGTTCCAAGGAGCTCCAGCGATGTATTTAACAGTTCTAAGATGATTGAGTCCAACCATTAACCCAGCACTGCCAAGCCCAACACTAAACCATGTCCTCAGGTGCCATATCTACATGGTTCTTAAATCCCTCCAGCAAGGAGGACTCCACCACTTCCCTGTTCCAGGCCTTGACAGCCCTTCTCTCTCTCTCCCCCTCCCATACCCATTCTGAGCCTTCCCTGCAGCAACTTGAGATGAATTTCAGCACTAACTAGCTGAATTAGATCACTCTAGAAGGAACTTCTTTGGTGTTTTTTTTTCTGCAGATTCACCTCTCTATTGTGAGATTGATTAATCCCTTTCTTATTTACCATTATAATTGAAAAAAACCCACAACCTCTGCTGTTGAGAAGCCTTACAGGAGTCTAATATTACCCCATAAATCAGATTGAGCCAATAAGATCACAGTCATGATCTCCCATGACTCTCTGAGGATGTTCTGAGTTTTTTTCTGTGGAAATAGTTCCAGAAGCCTGTTTTTATGTTATCACAGCTGCAGGAACATATTTTGGTGAAAGATAACAAGAATCCCATGGAAAATAAAGGCAACAAGCCTGGACACTGCAGCATAATGTCCACAGGCACCTTGTTGGAGCACCTGGACATTGATGCAGCACGGTGACTGGCAGGAGGCTGTGAGTGGTGATGAGGTTGGAGTAGCAGAACCTTGCCAAGGTGTGGTGAAGAGTGAATTTAAGATGCTATAAGGTCAACTGGGTAATGATAGCTGTGTCAAAGAACAAAACTCTGTGAACCCACACTGATGAGGAAGGTGGTTAGATGACCTCTGGCTCCTGGAAGCTCCCGATTCCTGAAAATTACTAGCAAACATATTCAGTGCTGCAGAGGTTGTAGCAGAGATATACCACTCTGCTACGTTTTGTCTAGGTGTGTAGCACGGATGAAATTCCTTGTGGATTTACATTCTGTGGCTTTGAAGTGGTGATGTAAACAGTATATAGATATTAAGTGCCTGCAGTGGACACAGGCGGAGACATAGGCAAGAACCTGAATAAAAGAGATGGGGATAGAAAAGCAAACAGGAGGAAATGGCTGCTGAATTTTAAAGTTCATTTTGGTATTAACTTGTGTAGCTCAACACCAGGAAGAAAAGCAAAAGTATTCAGCAAACTCAAGCAGAAAAGTAGATCAAATCTTGAGTCAGATTGATAATACCTCAGTGACTGTATTTCAAAGGAATTTAGATGAGTACACCCTACATTACAAGGAAAGTGTGATAACCATGCAAGTAAATGTTAATTTCCATGGAAATTACAACAATAAAGCACTTTGAGGTACTATCTTTCATGCAGCAAAGGTCCCAGGGTACTTTGCTATTCAAAACAATTTAAAACAGCCACAGACAACATTTTCTGTATTTGATTTAAAATCAGCAATGCAAAACCCAACTTTTGCATTTCTAAAAATGATAAACACTTTGCATTCAGAGACAAAACCTTTTCTACAGCGACTCTGACTCCACCAATCACCTGAACTCTGTACTTTTATTCTGCCCCTCTGCTTGCTAATGCTGTTGGATGGACCTTCCATCTGTTACTGAACACCAACCGCCCCTCAGGCAACAGCTTCACAGCACTGAAAAGTTACAAAATGGTACTTAAAGTTCACTCTTCCTTTGTGTCTAGGTATGCTGATGGAGAAGCAAAAGTCTTCCTAAACAACACTTTAATTGTAAATGGCACCAGAATATTGCCTTAGGGATATCAGTCCTCATTCTGCAACACTCCAGAACCCAGCTTCCAGGAATGATCTTTATTTGCTCATTTGTTTGGTATCATTCTCAGATTAAGTACTTCTGCTGTTAAAAGGTCTGCAGGTCTGCACGGGAATAATTTTTTACAGGTTCAGCCTCAATAGACCCAGGCTCTAGCAAATGCTTTTTAATTTCTCATCCACTTAGAAAGCTTAACATCTTTTCTGCCTTTTATTTGCATATGTTCATATTGGATTTTTTCTTTCGTGCTGAAATTTTCATGATTCCAGAGAGGTGACTTTGAAGGGCTGAGGAACATCTAGATGCTCTTTTGCTTAGTTTTTTTTTTCATTACATTGATGTCACGTTTTATTAGCTGCAGATCTTCAAGTTTTTTCATTACATTAATGTCACATTTTATTAGCTGTAAATCTTCTCTAAACCCTTTTGCACACCAAGTTTGTTCTAAATGTAAATCCTCCTTAAATGCTCTGGAATTAATTCTTATTAAGTTTTATCCAAATTTAGAACAGAAAAAAAATAGGTAACCTGATGGAATGTTCCTGAAAGAGATTACTTAATATTAATTGCCATTTACTTGCATATCAGTGTTTAAAGGGCTTCACCTATTTTTTAGTTAGTTTACTATTTTCCATGCAAAGGCATTCATTGTGTCTAGAAATTAATTGGAATTTGAGAATTATAATGGAGATTACATGGCTAATTCTTTACACTTGTAAAGAAGATGCTTTTATTTCTGCAGATGAACTATAACACCACGGTTCAATTGTTGGCACAAGGGTTGGGTGTAATCCACAAGTCCTTTTTATCTGGCCTTTTATCACTTTCCTAAGGGACATCATATTGTTGCTTAACAACTGACAATCTTATATGGAACGTATCATCCTGAGTACAATCACACAACACATACAGAACCATGAAGAGATAAGACCCAGCCAGTATGGATTTAGGAAAGGCAGGTCCTACCTGACTAGCTTTTATGACCAGGTGACTGGCCTAGTGGATAAGGGAGAGGCTGCGAGTATAGTCTACCAGGAATTTAGCAAAACCTTTGATATCATCTCCCATGGCATTGTCCTGGAAAAGCTGCAGCTCAGGCCTTGGGCAGGAGAGTGGTGGTGAGTGGTACCACATCGAGCTGGCAAACATGGTCATTAGTGGTGTCCCCCCAGGGTTCATTATTGGATCCAGTCCTGTTTAGTATCATTACTGATGATCTGGATGAAGGGATTAAATGTACCGTCTGTAAATTCGTGGATAAAATATCTTGAATGGGAGTGTTGATCCACTGGAAGGCAAGAAGACTGAAGAGGGATCTGCACAGGCTGGATCAATGGGCCAAGGCCAGACAGGTGAGGTTTGGCAATGCCAAGTGCCGGCTCCTAAACTTGAGTCACAACAACTCCCTGCAGCTCCAGGCTGCAGAGTATCTGGAAAGTGCTTGGCGAGAAAGGATGTGAGGTTCCTGGTGACAGCGGCTGGATACAAGCCCAGGTGTGCCCAGGGGGCAAGAGGCCAATGGCCCCGGGGCTGTCCCAGCCATGGTGTGGCAGCAGGGCCAGGGCAGTGCCCTCCCTGTGCTGGCACTGCTGAGGCACCTCCAGTGCTGGGGCAGTTCTGGGCCCTCAGACAGGAGAGACATTGAGGGGCTGGAGCGTGTACAGGGAAGGGAACGGAGCTGGGGAAGGGTCTGGAGCAGCAGGAGCATCTGAGGGAGCTGGGGGGGCTCATCCTGGAGAAAAGGAGGCTCAGGGGGGACCTTCTGGCTCTGCAACTCCCTGACAGGAGAGGGGAGCAGGGTGAGGGTCAGGCTCTGCTCCAAGGGAACAAGTGACAGGACAAGAGCACATGGCCTGAAACTGCACCAGGGGAGGTTTAGGTTGGACATTAGAAGGAATTTCTTCACAGAAATGATTGTTAAGCATTGGAACGGGCTGCCCAGGGAAGTACTGCAGTCACCATCCTTGGGGTGTTCAAAAAACAACTAGATATGGAACTTATTGTCATGGCTTAGTTGATAGGGTGGTGATCAATCAAAGACTGAATTCAATGATCTTGAAGGTCTTTTCCAACCTAAACGATTCTGTGATTCCCACACCTGCAATGCTCCCTGGGAAATACTGTTGTTTTTATATGAAAGAGATGTACAGGATCAGAGCTGTTCCTTCACTGCTTGTGCAACACAGCACACATCAGCCTACTGGAATTGCCACCCTTGTTCTCATCCCTTGGGGTATCATAAGGAGCTCAAAGCAAAGATTAACTTAAGCATTAACTTAAACTGCCTCTCCCTTGCAGTTGAGTAGTTAGGGGGAACTTTCACCTGAAAATTTTGGTTTATTTTGAAGGAGAGAGGATAAGGATACGCTTTTGTCAGAATTTAAATTTCTACAAAATCTGCACCTTTTTTCTAAATGAATGCTGTTTTTTGTTCAAATGTTCTGATTTGCAATCATGCCAATAAAATAACAAGTATGTCAGTTTAGTTTTCAGACTGTGCTACTGAAGAGGTGAGTCACACACACAGGTTTTTCTTTGGCAGCAAAATCAGTTTAAGAAATTTGTATCCCATTGAGAAATTTGACCCCAGCTGCTGGATCTAGTCCCCATGACAAAGATTGCTTCCCTCACACTTGTGGCATTGCCATCTGAATTTATGACTAAAGAAAATTTTTCTGTAACTACACCCTGGACTGTCACAGTGTAGTCTGCAAGCCCTTTTTCCACTTTTTAGCCTGGGAGAGGTACAGGAGTAGATGGTGAGGGTTTACAGAAAGGACGTGAAAGTGACCTTATTGATTTTGGCCAGAGATTCATATATTCAGAGAATCACAGAATCATTAAAGTTGGAAAAAACTTCCAAGATCATTGAGTTCCACCGTTAGCCCAACACCACCAGGTTCACCATTAAAACATGTCCCTAAGTACCACATTTTTTAACAGTTCAAGGGAAGGTGATTGCACCACTGTCTGTTCCAGTGTTTGACCACCCTTTCAGTAAATAAATGTTGTCTATATATGGAATCTAAACCTCCCCTGGCACAACTTGAGGCCACGTCCTCCTGTCTTGTTTAGCTTCCACCTCTGTTTCCGAAAGAAGTCAAAAACCATGTATTAGGGAAAAATCATGCCCAGTGCAAATATACAGTGATAATTGCTGAATATTCTTTTGTGTGTGGCTTGGGAACTTCCAGAGCTGGAGGTAGTGTTATAGGTAGTGTTATCAGCAGCCTTCATGAAGTGTCTCCTCCATTCACCTGTCCAGCCTGCTTTTGGGTTTTGACCACCGCTGAACATTGCACTGGTACTTGCACAGACTATCTGTTATAAACTCAGACTTTATCTCTGAGCTGTAAAAATTAGTACAGAGTGTATTTCTTCTAACATAAAAAATAGGTTATTGGGGTTAATTTCCACATGTGTATCACTTTATATTTGTTTTAAACATATTTTTTCTTCTATTCTGCCGCTGATTGTTGCAAGCTTCCATAATTCTTCAGTCAGCCTTCATCTTTCCTACAGGTAAATATTACAGTGCCAATACCAAAATGTGATATTCTACTATTTATTGAGTTTCCTATGCTATTTATAAATGTGTTGAGAAACATGGGTCCTAGCACAGATATCTGCAGAAATCCAAAAATGTCACCCCACAGTTGTGAAAATTCTTTGCTCCTGCTTTTCTCTTCTGATCTTTCAACCATATTTTAGTGTGTGTTAAGACTCTACTAACTAATTTACTAACCTAGTTTCCTTCAACATTTTTATTGTGAGGAATTTTGACAAAAACTTCTTGAAAAACCAATCAGGTTGTATTAACCAGCCCAAATCTCCTTCTCTGTGAGGTTTTAAATTATTGCTTTCATGAGGTACAAGGCTCTCAAGCTCTGAAAAAGCTACCTGTCAAATGGAACTGTAAAAATAATGAAATACTTCATCATTTTTGCAACTATTCCACTATTTAGGTATTTTGTTTGAAATTTTTGGTCATCAGTTTTTCATCTGTCTGGGATGGAGAAAACTTCCTCAAATAAAAGATGAGAGACTTCAGCAAAGGAGCTGTAGAAGAAACAAAGTACTTTAATAAACTGCTAACTCAGAAGAACTTTTATAAAACCTACGACCTAGAGACTTTTTTTTTTACATAAAGCAATTTGAATATTTCATGGAATATGTAAGGAGTGCAATTTTACAAATTTAACAAAAAGAAAAATATTGACACTGAAACAAAGGTTTAAAGACACTAGGAAAAATCTAGTAGAATATTATCATGTTTTATCCAATGACAAATTTTTCCCAATTTTGTTTTTTTTATTTTATAGAAATGAAATTTTTTTTTGAGCAAGGAAAGGAAGAACATTGGAGGGACATGAATAAAATGACAGAGGAACACTGCTTCAAGGTAAAAATCTTCTATTATCTGATCACTAATATAACTCTGTTTTATAAAAAATGTGTCAAGTGAAAGTATTTCATTTTCTGGCTTTTTCTAACTTACATGCCCTGAACAGATCTAAACCATTCCATTTTGGTCTGTGACCATCAATAGGTGTGGAAGTGAATTTGCGTTATAACTTCTGATCTACAGCTGTTGGACTTACAGACTTTCTAGTACTTTTCTAGAAGTTAATGCTAATTCCTTTAGAAAGTAGATCCAGAGGGTCTAAAGTCCTGCTGTTCTGGAGACAGGCTGAGGGAGATGGGGGTGTTCAGCCTGGAGAAGAGAAGGCTCCAGGAAGACTTTAAAGCCCCTTCCAGTGCCTAAAGGCACTCCAAGAGAGCTGGAGAGGGACTTTGGATAGAGGGACAGGACAAGGAGGAATGGTTTCAACTCACATAAGGCCAGGTTAGATGAGATGTTAAGAAGAAATTGTTGGCTGTGAGGGTGGTGAGGCCCTGGTACAGGTTGCCCAGAGAAACTGTGGCTGCCCCATCCCTGGAAGTGTCCAAGGCCAGGTTGGACAGGGCTTGGAGCAACTTTAGAATGAAACTGATCACAGCTATTCTGCATGGACTATGTTGAAAAGGTCCTCATTTACTACGAGTGGAAGTGTGGAGTGACTAAGTCAGATGTCTCAGTTTAGGGTGGTCACCAAAAAAGTACAAATTATACCTTTGCATGAAAGTCGAGCACAACAAGTTAGATTGCAATATAGGCAGACAGAAACATCCAGTTGATCCTCAGTTCCTGTTCCAGATGAGTTACTACCACATCTAATAATCTGTTTTCCTCTGGGTACATTTCCCAAGGGTCATTTGAGCACATGATGTTCACATGCTGTAAAAGAAGAGAAAGGATTTAAGAAGCCTGTAAAAGTCAAAAGGCCATCCCTGTCACAGAGCTGTTCTCTGACGTCTTTTGTCTGCCTGTTTTGGTCAGTCTGTAGTAATTAATACATACCAAAGACCTTTGTAATGGGTAAGACTTAAGGGTATTAACTGGAAGATTTCCTATATCATAAATTCTACATGTTTATTTTAACATTTTTAAAATATTTTATTTAAGAAAATTTCAATGGTAATTATTTTTGTCCACAAGAAAAATAAAATAATGCAATGAAAAATTTATAGGATAGGAAAAACACGCTAAACATGAAAAAGAAGAAGTTATTTTGCATTTTTAAGTCTGGAGATTGATAGTGAAATTAATGTTTCTCTTACCAACTTGTCAGTGAAACTTTTATTTCAGGGAAGGATGTCAGTTTCACTAGAAACCCTACCTGCAGACCTTATCACTTCAGATGGATGTGTTCTTGCCATGCTAACTGGTCCTTCAGTACTTCTGGCACCCCTGGTTTAGCTCAAATCAGGAGTCCTGGGTGAGAGTCTTAGAACAGACCACAGGGCAGTAAATTGACTGCTGAGTAGTTTCTGACACTGTCTGTAAAGGTGCTGTGGAAAATCAGGCTTGTTACTGAAGATATTGCAAGATTTTCATCAGCCTTTATTTTTTGCCTCCTTGCATTAAGCATAGAGTTTTGTCCAGACCCTGAAACTAAGAATACAATTAAATTTACTTGTATTTCTATGAGGTCTTGAGTCTATTCTTTTGACACTAGATACTTAATTCTTATGATTCTATTTCAAGCCATTAAGGGTGAAAAGTCTGTTACTTTACAGAGCTGAAAAATTAGTTCATTCCTGGCTGAAAATAGCAGGCTAACAAGTAGGATTGATCAGAATAGGGGCTAACAAAGAATAAGTATCTTTGTTTTTCAAACCAAGATCAGAATCAAATAATCCAGAAACATTATCATGAGACAATAGAAAATTCCAAGGGATGGGGGAAAGGAGAAGAGAATCAAATTTCACCAATTTAACAGGTAAAATCTCAGTAGCAAATCTTGGCATAATATCACTGGAACCAACTTAGAAACACTTTAAAAAAGCAGATTGCAGGAAAAAATACAACAAAGTACAGTATTGGATCAAAACCATCATGTTTGTCAGGCGGACATTGGCTGTTTTTCAAAAAAGTACTGCCTTGACACTCCATTTTTGTGCTTTTATTCTCACAAATTGTTGCTGAAATGGTCTGTATATAACAATATATCATTGCAGCCCTCTGCATTTGCCTACCAGCTTCATTTCAGAGTGCCTGAATTACCATTTCAAGCACTGTCTATAAAACTCCTGAGGAATTTACAGATGAAAGTGAGCAAAAGATCATCTGCCAAGCATAATAGAACTGAAGTGATGTGTAACAAATTCACTTGCATGGAAATCGCATTTCAGAAAGGACTTCAGATTCAGTTTTGAGTGTACAGAATAATTCCATAAAGGCAAAAGAACAATTTAAAAACAATCAAAATATTTTGCTTGTTTCCAACCATAATAATGCAAAGTTTCTCCATGAGATAAAGGCAAAAACCTGAAAATGCCTGAAGACTCTGTCCCCTCCTGACAAAGATCCAGCCCCAGGTAGCCCATATCAATTCTCAGCTGCTCTACAGTGACATGATATTCCTGGGCATGATGCCTTCACTGTTTAGGAAAAGCCAATTAGTACCAAATACTGGAGCAAAATGAGTCTCTCCACTGCATATGCTGCTTTCCCCTCAGGGAAGAGAATGAAAGAGAAACAATGTGTGACAGTACAGCCATGTTGCTTAATGCAGTCCTGGAAGGAACCCAGCTATTGTTGTGAGCAGACTTGTTTAAAACCTCTGAGGAACAGACCAGGGTGTTTCACTCCAAAAAACGACAGAAAAGGACGTGTGAAATCCTACTTTCTGTTTGTTTTTATTTCTATTGTTGTTGTGCTGTGGTAGGTGTTTGTTGGGTTTGTTGTGTATCTTTTTAGTGTGAAATCAGAATAATTTCATTGAATACTTTGCATAAAGGAAATTCCTAAGTACTGATTCACATGAACAAGCAGATATAATGAGTAGGGGATTTTTATGTAAAAGAAATGGTGTCATCCAGTACAAAATTAGCTCTAGTTTTCTTCTTGACAGAAGTTGGTTCCAATTAGGTTTTTCCATGGTAATTAGCAGCCTACAGTGGTTGTAGCTGGAGGCTTGTGAGAGAAACAAAACTGATGCTAAGCGAAAAGTGTAACTTAGTGTCATAAGCTAAGCCTCCAAAAGGGAGCCTGCCTACCTGTCTGTGAAAGTGTTCCACTCCTGGAAGTGTCCAAGGGGGCTCTGAATAAAGCAACCTGGTCTAGCAGAAGGTGTCTCTGTCCATGGCAGGAGGTGGAACTGGAAGAGTTTTACGGTCCCTTCCAATACAAACCATCCTTTTCAACAGTCTTGGTGATGGTCATCTGTCAACATTCAGTGGCAAAACTCCCATTTCCTGCACTTGATGGGATCAGCAGCACTCCTTTAACCCTCAAGGCACACACACAAATAAAATCCTAATGGACCAGTCTTATGTGATCTCTGCAAAACAGGTGCTCCCTTAGCAGGAAGCAACTTCAAAGCTGTGCCATCTCCACATCATTACTTAGAAAGTACTGGGTTGCAGTGACTGCTACTGAGGAAAAGAGACATTCTATGAGTCTATGGTTCTATGATTTTGTGATTCTATGATTCTCTGAGAAGAGCAAAGGACTTCGCAGGTGAAGGAAAGTATAATTGAAAATCTGAGAATCATAGAATGGTTTGGGTTGGAATGGACCTTAAAGATCGTCTAGTTCCAACCTTACTGCCATGGGCAGGGACACCTTCCACTATCCCAGGTTGCTCCAAGCCCTGTTCTACTTTTTCTTAAACCCTTCCAGGGACAAGGCTGCCACAGTTTCTCTGTGCAGCCTGTGGCAGGGCCTCATCACCCTCACAGTCAAGAGTTTCTTCCCAATATCTAATCTAATACTATCCTTTTACAGTCTGATGACATTCTCACTTGTCTTATCACTCTGTGTCTTTGTGAAAAGTGCTTTTCCAGCTCTGTTTGAGCCCCTTTGGGTACTGGAAGGGTCTCTGAGGTCTCCCTGGAGCCTTCTCTTCTCCAGGCTGAAAAACCCCAACTCTCCCAGCTTGTCTCCAGAGTAGAAGGGCTCCAGCCCTCTGAACATCTTTGTGTCCTCCTCTGGACTCAGTCCAAGACATTGATGACCTTCCTGTGCTGGGAACCCCAGAGCTGGATGCAGTTCTCTAGCTGTGGTCTTACAGTGAGGAGGGGGAGAATCCTTTCCCTTGACCTACTGGCAATTATTTTTTATATTTATTTATATATTACATATATTATTTTATATCTCTCTATATAATATTCTTCTGAGTTGTGTGATAGTGCAACTGTGTTGTTCCTGGGCCTGCTGAGCTCGAGGAAGTACTGATCTCTGCAGATCAGCTCTAGAGGCCAGGACAAGCCCAGAGGGGGCTGTCACCATTGCCACTGCTCTCTGTTCCCTCTGCCCTTTAGCTACAGGCCTGGACTTGGAGCAAAGGGAGTGAATTGGTTTGGCATTCATTAAGAATGGTGAATTTTTGACGTTTATTTCTGGGTGTAAAAGTGGATCTGTGTTGATGCAAAGTCCCCCCAAGGGAAGGAGGGTGAGCTTGCGGGACTTGACGCAGAGGATGCAGCAGATGTTCGGTGCCATCTAGTGGGATGAAGCACAGTGAACATCAGAAAAGCTTAACATAAAGTGCCTAATCTCACAGGTTATTTCATGGACTTCCGCACCCGATGATTTATATTTTTCTGTGAGGCAGAAAGCCGTGCTCCTGGATGCATAAATACATACTCATAACACGCACGTCAGCACAGGAAAGTTTAGTGCCATGGCACTAAAGAGCTGGTTTTCTCACAGAGAGCAACCACTGCCTCTTATCTTGAAGCTCCAGCTCTAAAGTATATGGTTCTGCAACAGCAGGCAGTGGTGAGGCACAAGGATTTCCACCTACCATGCCTTTTCTGCTTCCTGGGAACTAAGATTAAAAAAGGAAAGAATGAAAGAGAATGAAATTGTTCATGTGTCTATGAGGAAAGACTGAGAGAATTGGGACTGTTCAACCTGGAGAAGAGAAGGCTCTGGGGTGAACTTATTGCAGCCTTTCAGTACCTAGAGGGGCTACAAGAAACCAGAGAGGGATTTTTACCAGGGCATGAAGTGATAGGAGAAGGAGAAATGGTTTTAAACTAAAAGAGAGAGGTTTAGATCACCTATTAGGAAGAAATTCTTGCCTATGAGGGTGGTGAGACCCTGGCATATGTTGCCCAGAGAAGCTATAGCTGCCCCTGGAAGTGTTCAAGGCCAGGTTGGATGGGGCTTGGAGCAACCTGGGATAGTGGAAGGTGTCTTTGCCCATGGTAGGGGGTGGAATGAGATGAACTTTAAGGTCCCTTCCAACCCAAATCATTCTATGAATTCTATAATTCATAGCCCATAATTTCTGGGAAACCATAAAACTACTTTATTGTGTCTAACTAATAACTAAAAAGCAAGGCCCACTCTTGCTCTAAGTCTCTCCCTAACGATCCCAAGCACTGTAGAGCACTCCTTTATAAAACACTGAAGAATCAGTCTCTAATCCCTGTCCTATTTGAAAGGATGACAGGGTAAAGCCTGAGGAAACCAGAAACGGTGTTTAGCTGGTATGGTTGCTAAAGACCTTTAGAAGAGTCAAAACGTCTACTCAGTATTTGCCTGGCCAACACAACATACTGAAGTTAGGTATGTCCCTTTCTAAGTAGCTGCTGAAATTACTGTAGGAATTCACAGGTCTACTTAATCAAAAGTAAAAAGGCAGAGTGAACATACCTTCTTTCTAAAACTGAAGGGATTATCTACCATGTTTGTCTTAACCTCATGTGTGAGAAACTGAGTATATGTCATTTCCTGAAGTGTCACTTGTAGAGAAAAAATATGACAATATACGTCTTAAGACATCACTCTTGCACCATGACTTATGAATTTTATATCCTGTTTTCCAAATATCTCATTCAATAAGTTTTAGTACGGCTTATTTTCACCAAATTTAGATCAGTCCTACTTATATAGGATTACAAATTCACTTTGTAGTTCCTTTAAAGCTAAAAGCAACTCTAGGGACAAACTATAACAGACCCACTTTACCAAGTATTTTACCTTTCTTTTTCTTCTTAAATCAATAATAAGATTACTATAAATATTCCAATTTCAGAAAAGATTACCTACATTCCTAATCCAAATTAATTTCTTTTCCTCTGGCTTGTTCCCAGAAACATGACTGTCCTGAAAGGAATAATCTTACTTTCTGCCATCAGACCTCTCTTACTTACTGTCTGTCTGCCTCTGTTGGGGCCCCATTTTTGATCAATTTGGCAGAAAACTATTTCAGAAAAATAGTCTCAGATGGTCAAATTGTGAGGTGGACCAAGATGCTCAAAAAAAATCTGAACCACCCTAACAGGCTTAGTGTAAGTCTTCTGAGACTTCATGAGCAAATATCTTTTCTGTACCTCAGAAATCTAAAGGGTTTGCTCATTCCTCAGAAGGCATTGTTCTCAAAAAACAAACAAACAAACAAAAAACTCCTCTGTAACTGAGGATCTGGAATTCATCTAAAGGCAATTAAAGAAATGCAGTCATCTACTGAAGCAAATGGAACTATGTTGAGTCTCATAGTCCAGCAATAGACTGTCCATCTCCAATCTGAGGTAGTAATTTTCCTACTTGAAAAAAATAAATAAAAATTTTGCCAGTCATCTGTGGTCAAACAGCTGAAATTCCCAGAAGTGGGTGTCGTGTCCCAGGCAGTGACACAGACTGTCAGAAGCGCCCACACCTGGCTACCAGGGCCATGCCTGACAGCTCCTGCTGACTGACACAGCCCTCTCTTTGTTCAGCAGCCTCTGCTCTGAGAATTTTGCTGCTGTGCATCTCAGCTTTGCATTCAGGGAGTTAATTAAGGAGTCTGGGTCTAACTTAGCACCAGTGACGAGGATCGAGTGCGTGAATCTTCTCCAGAATAGCAGTGGGAGCCCCAGGGCAGGAAGAGATAGATCTGTGTGCCAGAATTTCAACCTGTCATCTTCATGTGTTTTTTTTGAGGACAGTTTGATCAATAAGTGAATGAATAACACTGGGACTCCTTTTGCTGTTAAATCAGTGAAATGCAGCATTGTACTTCCTCTTGTTCAGTTTCTGATCATAAGATATTTCTACCACTTTAATTAAAGATGTTGGAGAGCTTCACCAACCTGTAACTTAAGGGGTAAGATGTAGTCTTAGGAAGGGAAGTCTTCTTCATCGTAGCACAGATTTAAACCCTTTTTTATAGTGAAATTCACTTAAATACTTAAAATAACTGAAAAAAAAAACCAACAGAACAAACAAACAAAAGCCAAAAAAAACCCCCAAAACAACCAAACAACCAAAAAACTCAAAACACCCCCAAACCAGTAAATAAACAAGCCCTGAAAACCCCAAAACAAAACCCCTGTTGTTATATCTCACTCACTGTATTAGGAGTACTCTGACTATGACAATAGACCAGGGCACACGATGATGTAAACTGTGAATTTTTTTGTTTGTTTATGGACATTGTAGGCAGAATCATCAGTAAATAGCTGTTTTGTATAGGTAAGTTTTTTTTGGAAGCACTGGGATGACTTATGTTGTAGATAGATCTTAAGGACCTTTAAAAAGTTATTTTAATTCAGTAAGTGTTTTAAAATTGTTATTCTGAACTTTACAGGGAGTCTCTGCTGAGTCTTGCTTCTCAGCACATTTTTTTAAGTCTGGTTTTCAAAATAGTGTTCAGCAGTTTGGATGCTGAATGCTCCTGAATATCACTCCACAGACATCTGGGTAAATTCCTGTACACCTGTTATATCCTTTGAAGTTCATTTGCAATTGGAGTGACGGAACGAATGCCTGGTCCAAGCAGGGTGCACCATTTTCTGTGGAATGATGCCATGTGTGGGAATTGTAGCTATTCATCATGGTCCTGGATGCTTTATAATGAAGCATTGTAGTCCCACTCTTCACAAACCTGCAGCTATGCAGGATCCCATTAACACCTTCAGGATGAAAGGTCTGACTAGTCTGTGCAATGAGCTTGAGTGCAAGAAGGAGGATTTACTCCTGCTCACACCGAGGATGATGGCAAAGGCCACTGCTAAGGCAGGTGCTTTTATCTCTGAACTTATAAATAAAAGGAGGTGCAGATGAAAGACGAGGACATCCAGCATGGCAAAAGGCACTGCAAAAGACACTGTGAATATAAAGAGAAGGAAAAAAAAAATCCTCCCAAGCATGTGTCAGCCCTATCTGCAGGTGGCTGCACGTCTCATCCAAACCTGCAGGTGTTTCCCTCAGAACTCTGACACCCACAGTCTTTCCTAAGAGCCACAGCCTTAATCAGAGCAGGAGGAAAAAAATCCAAGATGAGTACCACCGCTTATTGAACGCTGCAAGAGGAAACAAAAATAAAGCCAGTTCATTTAAAAGAGAGGTCTGAAATGGAGCACACATGATACCCACCATCTGTCCACAAATTAGGAAGACTAAAGTTTTATTGCTGAAAACCAGCACTTTTTGGTTTAGTCCAAAACATTATTACCAAGAAAAAAAATATGGAAACGCATATTTTAGTCAACAAAAATTTTTGGGAAATAAACATCTGTTCTGCTGAATTATTTCAGGCAAATTCTTTTTTTACTTTGAAAAGGATCCTCATTTTGCTTTGACATACGTATTGATATGAAATATTCTAATTATCAGTTCAAATTATGCTGTCTCAGAAATTGCGTTTCTATTTTTAATTAATTTCCATGAAGTTTGAAAACTTTATTCAGAATAAAATGTTAAAAAAGCAGTAATTTAAAACTTTGTGACCAAAACGATCATCTCTGATGGAGTATGTAACTTGCTGTGCCTCATTTTAACAAATTTGCGTCCTCTTCCACATACAAAAAAAAAGGAAAATCACAATTACTTTTCAAAATAAACTATGAGATGTATAGTAAACCCAAAACTTTCAGAGTCCAAATGCACAAAACACCTGACTTCTCATGTAATTCGGGTCGCAGACTTTCTCCTAATGATTCCTACCATAAAAAGGAATAATATTTATACCCATAGAGTTATAGAATCATAGAAACATCAAGTTGGAAAAGATCACTGAGTACAACATATTTCACTGTCCTCATTAGCATTGCAGTCTGCGACACTCAGACATCCTCATTCACGTAGGAGGAGAGCCAGTGGACCTCTAAATCACAGCAAACCTGTCGGTGGGTTGGATAATGTGGAAAAGAAAGTATAAACCTCTGCTAAATCCCACTCCAAAAATCATATGTCCAAAGTGTACACTACAACAAAAAATCTGAAAGATTCCAACAGTTAACTCAGAAAAAGAAGAGGATACATTTCTAACAGCTTGTGCACTGTTATGTGTGGACCTCAGTGAAATATAGAATAAACCTTTCTGGACAATCACAGAGGGGGAGGTTTGGGAGAAAGAAGAAGCTCTCAAAAAGTACATTTAAAGGACAGAAAAAAAAAGAAATCCCCCCACATAAAATCTCATTTTAATTTTTTTATTATTCATCACTGGGTAGTAAATGTTTATAACATAAGAGAAGAGTGAACTACAAGAGTGCTATTAAGTTGTTTTCTTCTAAAACATCAGAGTCCATAGAGAATCCATAGGTTCTAATTAATTAAAGCTTTATATAGCTTCACAATACAATACGCCAGACAAGTGCTTTCAGCTCCCATTTTAATAAAAATATGGAGGAAAGACATCATTGAGGCTTTGACAAAACATCTGTTTCTGTCCTGCCACCCACATAACTTCCCAGGCACAGAAAATCTTTTAATCCTGCAAGTTAAAAAAAAAAAAAAAGGAAGAAAACCAACATTCAGACTTTTGCTAGGAAGAACATTCAATCCTGCTTTCACTGTGTCCTATTTATCAGGGCTTCTCATAAAGAGAGTTTTCATAACAATAAATGCATCCCATATGCTTCAAAACTCTTCCTAATAGCAAAAAGTGCAGACAACTTCTGCAGCTGCTGCTGCCTTCAATTACGTCTCTACCTTTGGGGTCTGAAGTCAAGGGAGGTCTCCTCTTTGACTTGTGCAAACTCCAGAACGTGCTCTTGAAGGAACACTTTTTTACATATCTATCTCCTGTATGAGAAGACATGATTTAAATGTCAGTGGTAGCTTTAAGATTTCAGGAAGCAGCACTGGATGTGTGGTTTTCACGTCTTTGTGGTGGTTTAAGCTGCGGGCTGAATGGAGAAAGGATCTGTGGGGCACAGGAGAAGGACTGAACAAAAAAAAAAAAAAGGTCTTGAACAGTGTAATTTTGCACTTCAACACACTTTCCACTCAGATTACACGCTGTCCTCAGCATCAGAAAAAAATGTGACTTTTGACTTTCCAGGGCTTCAGTGTGTTGAGTCGACTGAAGTCGCACAAGAAATTTTCCCAGGTGATCTCAAGAGAGAGACCACTCTGCTGTGTGGAAACCCCCTGTGGTCCACTCACAGAATCACAGAATGGTTTGGGTTGGAAGGGACCTTAAAGATCATCTCATTCCAACCTCCTGCCATGAACAGGGACACCTTTCATTAGATCACATTTCTCCAAGCCCCACCCAACCTGGCCTTGAACATTTCCAGTGGTGGGAAGTTCACAACGTTGTCTATGACTAGTTAAGAGTAGCCAGGTTTGGTGAACTCTTTTCTTCTTTTCTGAGACCTTATTAATATATTCCTTTATGGAAATATTTCATTAATTTCTTCAGGTTTCTGCCAGGAGTAAGGACTAACAGAGACTTTTAGTCTTCTCTTCTGTATAGCAGGAGGGAATCATGCTTACAGACCCCCTCTGAATTTGAGGAGGTACATGGGCTTGATCCTAGCCAAGGAATGTTTACATAGGGCAAAATGGTGGGAATGAAAAGCCTACTACCATTTGAAATGAAAGCATCTGGTAATTCGCCCATTTAGTGTGTGCATGCCTGTTTCTGCTTTTATAGAAGAATTTTAATCATTTTTCTTTCTCATTTTTTATAACAATTTCTAACAGTTCATCAGTAAAATTCCTTAGGAGCTGAGATAAAGTAATTCAGCAATTTAAAACATAAAGAAATGGATGTGATTAAATGAGATGTGGAAGAGTGTTTTCGTTATTTTTGACCCTTTATATCTCTGTAATTCAACCAGTTAATTGAAATAATAGTGGCATTCAAATAAGAACAATAAGTTCTAACAGAGAATACCATCTCGATTTTTGTTCTTTTTTTAGAGATTTCAGGGTTTTTTTTTATTCTTGCATTAAGAAAAGATGAAAGTAAAATTCAGAATCCATGAAAAAGAGAAATGAAGAAAAAGATCTGTAGCAGCAAACTACCTGATAAGAAGTAAATAGTCATTTAAAATTAAATACTATGTAACAGTTTTGTATGAAACAATGCTTGCATAAAGGCAATATTAAATTTTTCAATTTATTGATTTTGCTACTTTGTGATGTTATTGTACATATACAGACATGTCATTTGTGAGGAGTGGGAAAGTTTTGACCTTTACTGCAAAGTGTCCTTGTCATGAAGAAGAGGAGCTCTCACAAACACAGACTGGCTTAGGAGCTCCCAGTCAGGAAAGATGGAGGAGAAAAAAAAAAAGGATTGCAGAAAGAATTAGGGAAGAAATGATGCTGCCAGCCTCGAATGGGGACCTGCACTGGGACACAGGTGAGTTCTGGGACGTAGGTGAGCCCAGTATCCTTTGAGTTAAGTTGCTGAAGGGGAAACCAAAATACATTCGTCTGTGATAAAAATCTGTGATGCATCAGCAGCATCCAAGGATAAATAGGCTGAGAAGGTCTCCATGTGTCTTGGCTCTGTTTTTACTGTTTGTTGCAACAGAGTAGCAAGAAGGTTGGAATCTTCAGGGAATTTCATAATAGAAGGAAAATGAGAAATTTAGAAACAGGGTATGATGCTATAAGGATTCAGGGAAGAGAAGGTTATCCTACTCCTTAGTAAGTAAATTGTTGCAGATGAAATAATCTTATCAAAATACAGATCAGGGATAAAAAAAAATAAATTTCCATTATCAGAGGAAGTGGGAAGGACTGCTGTAATCCACAAGATGGATTGTGAATTGCAGATCCTTGAAACCAGATTCTGCACCCATCACCACTAGGGAACTGTCCTTACATTCACTCCGCTAAAATGTTGATAAAATGTTTGGTTAAGAAGGCCACCTCATCAAAATGATAATAACTCTTCCACTGGTAGAAAGTGCACAAGGAAAATACTAACTGCAAGCTGTTGGTCTGTTGAGAAGGTGAAAAAAAAAAAAAAATAGATAAACAGTTCTTGGGTCCAAAAGGTGGCTTTGATTTAGGAATTGGTCAAAGGATTGAGCTAGGATTTGAGGATTTCTCTTTTTTTTGATAAACCAGAATCATGTGTTCACTCTCACCACTTATGGTACACCAGTAGCACCAACCCCTCTTTGTAATTCATGGATTCTCATTTTAACTCATAAGGTGTCTCCAATTGTAAGATGCACACAGAGGTCAACCTGAGGTCAGTCTCTATCCCTCTTATCTCTTGATTACCTACATTCCCCTGCATTCTTTAAACCATTGCTCAGATATGATAAATAACAGCTCTCCATACCTATAAACTTTTGACTCTAAGAACACTGCATCTGGGTCTGTTTAGTAACATTGCTTCTCTGGTTGTAAGGTCTGCTAATAATTTGGACCAGGAATGTAAGCAGATAGACAAGGGAGGTTATATTTTGTCTGTAAAGCTTACATACATAGGGTAAAACATATTGAGAACATAGAACTTTGGGGAATAAAATGAGTCTGAGATAAAAACCAAATGTTTCGTAGCTGTTGTCTCCTGTGTGCTATCAGCCCTATTCACTGGTTGGGGATTCAAAAGGCAGATTGAGGTTTGGACCGCTTTGCCACTGGGCATTTACAGACCATTTAATCTGAAGTGTCTTATATTTCTAGTTGAAGAGACTGCAAACTTTGGAAATAACAGTGTTATCTCAGTGCACACAGCTTCAGTCTTCTCCTACTGTGTTTTATCCTGGGATTGAACCCTAGCCTCCTGAAATGTTCTCAAAGGTCAGTGTACAGCAGTCATTTTGTACTGAGTCCTCTGAGGTTATGAATGCTGGCCATGCCAGTTAATT
Source organism: Corapipo altera (assembly GCF_003945725.1). Taxonomy (NCBI): domain Eukaryota; kingdom Metazoa; phylum Chordata; class Aves; order Passeriformes; family Pipridae; genus Corapipo; species Corapipo altera. The sequence continues at coordinate 4,014,182 of NW_020884918.1, forward strand.
TCAGCTGTATTTGTTCACACAGTGTCAATATAAGTCCCAAAACATCCATTGGTGGAAAAGTCAGTTTTGTCAAGATCAAAAATTATCTTTGCAACAAAATTCCTCAGAGCATTCTTACAAAGGGAAAAGACTGAGATTTAAGTCACTGTTTCCAATCAGAGGGAAATGAACCACTTCAGGTAGGCATTAAATGTTTCTCTACTCTTTTTTGTGCAGAGAAAAAGAAAATTCTCTAAACTTGAATCTCATCATTTCACAGAACAGAAATTTCCTTTTTTTCTGGCAGTACTGCTAATAGCTTTCTTTCACATTGGATAGCTGGCAGTCAGCAGTGGCAATTAAATCACAATTAGAGCAGAGGCAATCTCAGAATTGTACCAAAAAAACCTTTCTATTTTTTCTTAAAAACATTCCTTAGTCTCAGAAAGAAAAAAAAAAGAAAAAAAAAAGGACAGCTTTCAGCTTTTAATTTGTTATCTCTCCAGAAGAGCAGAAGAGTAAAAGTGTTAGCATCACCAGATAGCAACCCATAATTTCTAAACAATAATCATGTAATAATTCATCATGGAAAAAAATTTGAAATGTGATCCAGAGATCACCATTCTCATCTTTCCAAGAAAATTTGGAAATATACCAAAGCTTTTCTATTTGTTTGTTTTCTAAATTACAATCTATTTGCAAGTCTGATGACACAAGATGTTTTGTGCTTTGTTTCCAAATGATCATATTTTGTAATTCTTTAATTGGACACCAAATAATTTTGATTTAAATTTTTTCTTCCTAAGGAGCACAGTGTCTTAGGACTTGATGAAAATTGAATAAGAGTTCACAGCCCTAGTCAAAGGTATATATCCAACCTTGAGACTTCTTCCTTGTGCTTAAAGGAAAATAGCTTTTAAGGCAGAATGGGATACTGTTCTTTTGTGGTGTTGCATAATGGATGGGTAAAGAATCAGAGTCCATAGTTCGGGACAGACATCAAGCTGCAGGCAGCCATCAGCTCCTCTGTGAAAAAAGCCTCCCTGGGTTGTCCTACCTAGCCATGTGTGGCTAGAGGGTTGCTATCTTTGAGAAGCAAATATCAAATTGCTCTTGAAATGTTTGAATACCAGTATAAAAGAGCAGGGATTCAAAACAACCATGATAATTAAATCATTAATAACTGGGTGTCTTCCTATCTTTTTAAAGTTACCTTACCTGTTTTTCTGCTTGCTCCCTTTTTCACACTTCAGTTATCAGGGTGGTGAGGCCCTGGCACAGGCTGCCCAGAGAAGCTGTGGCTGAACATTCCTGGAATGTTCAAGGTCATGATGGATGGAGCTTGGAGAAACCTGGTCTAGTGGAAGGTATCCCTGCCCATGGCAGGGGATGGAATGAGATGAGCTTTAAGGTCCCTTCTAAGACAAACCATTTCATGATACTATGAATTACAATCTCTGTAAGGCATGGATGACTTTACTATCCACTTGCTGGGAGAGTTTCAATGAGGAATGGAACACTACAAAAATTAAGCATCAGACAAGGAAGATATTTGCAAAGAAGATGAGGGCAAGAGAGCTTTAGAAATATTGGGAATGAGAAGGAAATGCCTAGCCCTGAAATACTGTAGACAAGCAAACAACAGTATTTTGAGAATGTTTTTCCTATATCTGCAAGAGTGAAGACACTGATAAACTAAAATATATCTGTACCTCTAAGCCCCATGGTAACTGAAGAGAGCCTTTGATATTTGCTCAAGGCCCCAGGTATCTCATGTGTCCTGGGTGACATCCCTTTGTGTTACCTATGGTTACTGAGGATGAAGATTAGGAGAAGACTGAAGAAGGTGAGTGTGTGTAATTTATTTTATTTAGGTTGAAATAAAGAGTTATGTTCTAGGTGCAGAAAGATTCAGAATGGGAAAAACGGAATTTTATGGAAAGCTTTTGCGGTGAAGATTGTGGTAGGATACGATATCACCTACAGTAAGATGCTAAAGTTAAAAAAAGGGATATTTCCATACAGAACTAGGGGAGATTTATGAAGAATGAGAGGAAAAATATCAAAGGGAAGAGATGTTCTAGAGACTAAACAGACAAGGAAGACAACACAACAATGCAAGGAATGGTGAAACTCAGAGAGAATTTAACTGCCAACATCAAAAGCAGCACTGAAACAGATAAAGGTGGAATGAAGAGTCTCAGGTCTGACCCGGGCTCCTGGAGAGTGTGTAAGTATTGTCTGTGAAAGCACAAAAAGCATCACAGCAAAAAGTCTGCACTTTTGTTCAGACCTCAAATAATACTGTTGCTCTGCAGTATGTAGCAGCTCTGTGTGAAAAATATCTTTCTAAAGGAGGTAGCGTCAAAATTAGAAGACAAACTGATGCTGAACCAAATTCAGGAGTTTCTGATGCCAACAGCTGGATTATCAGTTATTACTTAGCTAACTTCATCAGACCACGTTAATCAACTACTGGGACCAAAATATGAAAAGATGCAGTATGCTTGGATATAGCAATACCCATAAACCTATACATAAATTTTATATTTGCTTTAAGAAATGAAAGATTCTTGCCTAAAACTCTGAGCCAGCAGACAGGAATGCTGTGTAACAGCTGTACAACAGCTTACAGCAGGATTACTCTACAGCTGTGGCTGTTTTAAGACATAAGGGGTGCAAGGATTTTGGAAGGGGATACTGGCTTTTTATTAGGCCAGTGTACGTACTTAGGGGGAAAAAAGGCAACTTTTAATTGTGAAATACCTTCTTAATACATAGGGAGTCTGAATGATAGTTTTGTTTTAATAGCTAATAAGGAATTTAAAAAGGTTTAAGTGTTTATCATAAAGACAACTAACAGGTTATGAGAAAAATCCAATACACGCCAGGTGTTCAGGATTTTTACTCTTCATTTATTTATTTTTTTTTTTTTTCAGGAAACCCAAACCAAATATTTACATTACGAGATTTCAGTTTTCCCAAGTGCAGTCTGCACTTTTGCCAACAGATGGAAGTAGAGTCAAGGAAATAGTGGGCTCCTGATGTTAGCATATTGTTTGGGGCGCTAAGGTATACTTCACAGTAGTGCAAAAAGAAGATAAAATAGTATTTTCAGGATGTGGCAGAGATATATTCTTATGAAATTCTTAAAATCCTGTGAATGTGTTACTCGTAGAATGTGGTTTTTTTTTTTTTTAAATATTGTTAAAACTAGTTATTGTTTTTTGTGTGTCTAACAACTGTTATTATTTTTAGGCCACATAGTGAAAAGCAGACCTTGTCCCTAAAAGCAATTAAATCCAAACAGGTAAGATAGGAGAAAAGGAGGAAAAGGGAGAGAATTTCAGCCATTGTGTAAGTGTGGGGAAGATAGATGTCAGTCAGAGAAAATATGCAAAACAGCATTTATATATATATCTTCAACATAACCAGCTTTTTGACCTAAACTTCCTGACTTGTGTCCCACGTTGCCACCATTCCCCAATCACCATATTGATCAGTGTTGAGGAGGAAGAAATCTCAGAACTCCTCAACTCCAAAGGAAAAGATCGTTCATGAGCACAGAAGAGCCACCAAGGTCTCTGAATTTTTAAGGGGAGAGATGGAGACCAGTTGTTGATTTTTATCACAGAATATTCTGAGTTGGAAGGGACCCACAAGGATCATCGAGTCCAACTCAGGATCATCGAGTCCAACTCATCACATCTGAATTCCTCTAGCAATGACCAGAGGGGAAGTGAACTTGAATTAAAAGCTTCTAAGTATAGTAAAACAAATTATTTATATACTTTTCAGGTGAATACACTTGCTGCTACATCTCTTTGAGTGATGATTACTGCCTAGTCCAAATGAAAGTTTGTGGAAACATATGTTTATAAATAACTTCTGTTCTGATAAGACTGATTGTAAGCTCTGATGCATCTTTAAAGACAAATAGATATTTTGGCTAAGCACTGAGCAAATCATCATAGCCTTCAATGTTCTCACACAGATTTAATTGTCCTATTTTTAGTTCTTAGGTCAATATCTAATCCCACTTCCAGCATATATCATAAGTTTGAAACACTCTCCTATGGTACCTGTATTTCCCCATTGACCACAGAGAAAGAGTAGTCAGGTGGACACCTAATTAAGCATCCCAAATATCTGGTAGGGTGGGATTGGGTCACAAGGTTGTAGTCTTGACTGGAGAATTGATAAAGAATATATGAAAATATATCTGGGGAATAATTAAAATTATTTTCTTTGTAGACTCTAGAGAGCTTGAAAAACCTTTGTTTAGTTAATATTGTCTAAATGGAGGTTCTGTGCGTAAATATGAGCTATAAGTAAAAATATCAGACCTGTGTGATTTGATACACTCTTAGCTGTGAAATTCTTTAGTGAAGTTGTATGCTCAAATAAATTCCTATCAAATTTATTGACAAATCCAACATATTCCCTCAAAATACTCTGGTTTAATGGAACCAACAATTTCTGATGGAAGTATTTACCTGTCTGAGATTATTCAAATATATACTATAGCTTCAGAGGACCCCTGGTGGTCTAGTGGTTAGGATGCAGCACTCTCACCGCTGTGCACTGGGTTCGATTCTCGGTCAGGGAAACTCCCCCGGGTAGATGGAGCTTGTCAGCCCTGTAAGGCCATCCATCTAAGAGAAGGTCACTCTAAACAAACCTACATCCTCAGGACCTCACTGCCACTGTCCAAGCTCGCTCGGCCCCGGCAGATGAACCTTAGGATTAAAGGGTGGGCTCAGCTCAGCACACACTGTGTCTCACCTAAAAAATCCACTGCGCAGGCTCGAAGGGTAAAGACCTTTCCCAAATCTTCGCTCGCGAAGACTGGTCATACAACCATAGCTTCATGAAAGGACCTGTGTCAGCATCAGATGACAGTAATGTATCAGAAACACATAACAACATTGACTGGTTTCTAATGACAAGCAGTGAAATAAGTCACAACACTCACACATGATGAAGTTGCACGGTAGGTTGGTCACCTCTTTAAGGAAGAGACCAGGACATCAGTATTATCCCCTTCAATCCCTCAGGAAAGCACTTGGGAGGCCAATGGCCACAAGTAATGAGCGGAATCTCCACTTTACCTCCCTGCGTGAGGCGATATTGTTGAACAAAGTGTAAAATGTGGAAATGTAGAGGCACATGTCTAAAGGTAGGGTCACCATCACGGGCCGCTGCCCTTTTCTACTCCTGTCTTTGAGCAACAATGCCAGTGATTTGTTCTTCCTTCTCAGAAGGGATACACTAACCCTCAACTTTCATTCCCAGAATAAAATTCTGGAATTATTAATACTAAAATCAATTTTTATTAGCAACTACTGAAATTATGGTCCTATCTTATTAGCATGTAATTTTATGAATATGTCAGGGAAAAAAAAGAACAATCTTTTTCCAGTTAATGATTTTTGTTCTGTGTATCTGTAATATAAAACTTCCAGATCTCATTAAAAGAACCAGGCATTAAAATGCACAATGTTAATAAAGTACAATTGAAAACTACTGATACAGTAAGTTTGAGGTACAAAAGTGGTAAGTTTTATAATCACAGTGGAAAGTTGACCACTCAGAGTGTACACTATTACCTTAACTAATGTGGAAATTACCTTGGCAGATTAAATAGTATAGGAATACACTTTTTGTTCTGTGAGTTGAGGCAATCCAGCAGTTTGGTGGATCCCACTTAGAGATTGAGATTGATTAAACTTTTGCACAAATCCACATCTCAGGTGTGGCCTTTAGATTCACAGACATGATCCTGTCAACCCTTTAAGCATATTTTTGGGTTTTTTCCAAGTAGGTTAGGTAGGATCTTAGGTATAAGATACTTTGTTCCACAGTCTGATTTGTAATCCAAGATTTATCTGGCAATCAGGGGGATTTAACCTCTTTTCAAAAGCTGAAGGCCATGAGCAAAGCTAGTTAATCTGTTTATACAAATATATATTAGCCATATGCACAGCTCTTTGGATTACTTCCCATACTATTCCCTGGGTACCAGGAAGGCAAACAGTTTTGATAGAATTACTAAGAGAGGACATAAATAGAAATTGGGGTGGAAATTAGCTTATGTAGCTGGACAAAGAAAGGTAGATAAAAAATAAACAAATAAAAGTGGATCTAAACACCTAGATATCTACATTTGAATTTGTACCATAAATCATACTTTAGACAATGCAGACAGCTCATACAGGGTCTCAAAAGTTATTTTTAGGTGCCTAGGTACATCTATCTGCCCTCATGTGGTCTGGGTGGCCCTCAGAGCACCACTGAAGTGTATTGACCAGGTTACTGTTGACTATCAGATGTGCACCTCTGCAAGTGAGTCCACAGCCAACGGTCAGGCTACCAGCCCAGATATTCTGACACCATCAGCTTTCCTCCAGCAGAAGAAAGAAGCAGACAGAGCCCATCACAGAGGCAAAGATGACAGGAATAAGGAAGAACACTACACTGCCACAGGTCTGAAAATAGGTTTTTCTCAAGAAAATCGGTTTTTCTCAAGAAAATCCTGGTTTCCTATATGCTTATGTTTTGTCAAAGACTTGTTTTTCCATTTTAATACTCAGTACAAGAGAAGTTTTCTACAACACTTCATGTGAGATGCAAAATAACAGGGAGCTGTTCCACATATATGTGACGACTCATTGTAACCTGTATGATATTGTTGGCCATTTGGAAATGGCAATTGTCATCACTATACCACAGTTTATGCTAAGCCTTATGCAAACTCCAGCACAGAGTTGATAAACTCTTGAGTGATGAGCCCTTTGAGACACTGCTGAGCCAAGGCTAATAAATAGACCCCAGTGAGGATCTTACATCTGATCCTTTTTTATTCCACTGAGACTATATCTTACAATGCTGTGTGTGGCAGTATTTCAGTTGTAATTAAACAGGAACTGATATATTATTTCCTTCAGTGAAGTACAGAACCACTTCTTACTAGAACTTCTAATTAGGCAGAAAGGAAGGTATCATGAAAAAATAATGACCACTTTACTAGTCCCTAGAGTTTCTTGGGTTGGGGAGGGGGAGCAGGAGATTGCAAACACAGTTGTTTCATTCATTCTGAATGGGCATTTTGAAATCAAGAAAATAGAAATGTGTAATGTTCCACATTTTTGAAGCTATGGCATATCACTCACGTGGATTTCACCTGAAGTAGAGGTCTTCTGGATTTCAAAGAAACTTTAGAAATCTACCGGACAAATCTACCTGTTTTCTCTTATGTCTGGCAAAGCAACTGATGATGAGTTTCCAAAAAGGAGGCTGTTGTGGTAACTAAACAAAACCTGTGGAAAACCTTTTTATACTGATGAAACTGCTATTACCTTCACAATCATGTTGTATAGCAGAGTCTCGGCTCAGAATATGAGAGTATCCCATCAGCTCTCCCATCCTGCATCTTACTCTGAGCAGGCTTTTTCTGATTAATGGATTAAAAGTTTGTTGTTGGGTGAAATGATGGCACAATTTACTCTGCTGGAGTGGGATTATCACTCCTAGAGTCACACAAAGGACAGCTGAAGGCAGCAATATTTTAAAATGGCACTGCAAAATTTTCTGCATTTACCTGACAGAACCCTGTGTTTCACAGAATCAAAGAATGTTTTGGGTTGGATGTGACCTTAAAGACCATCTCGTTCCACCCCTTGCCATGGGCAGGGACACCTTCCACTAGATCAGGTTGCTCCAAGCCCCGTCCAACCTGGTCTTGGACACTTCCAGGGATGGGGTAGCCACAGTTTCTCTGGGTAAAACATCTTTGTCTCCCTCTCTGTATCTATTCCAAACCCTCTTAGACATAACCCTGTGCAACCTTCTCCAGGTGAACCTGCTGCAGCAGAGGAACTAGACTAGATGATCTCCAGAGGTCCTTCCCAATATCAACTGTTCTGTGATTCTGTGTTTCTATGACATCTTCTGCAGGACAAGCCTGTGGATCTCCATCAAATTTGGGAACCACCTCTGGAACCAGAAGCCTGACTGTGGAAGCTAAACATACAAAGGTTACTAAACCCACAGAGGTGAAAATGGTATCAACTTGGAAGCTGTTGTTTGGGCTACATGATCTGAAACCTTGGTCTACAGAGTTGCTGAAAACTCTCCTCCTGACCCGAGATACCCGAGGTTTCTTTGTAAAATACAACATTCAGCCACTCAATGAAGAGAAGTCCGAGTGGATTAGAGTATGGCAGCTATTTCAGCATCACAGTTATACAAGAATGAAAGAGGGGTAGAAAGGGAATAACAGAGTAATTTTCCATGCTGAAAAATCTCAGGGCGATTTAGCTTTGCAAGTATATTTCCTTACCCTACCTACTCTTGCAAGAAACACCTAGAGAATAAATTCTTTCCTGTGAAAAAGGACAGATCTTCCATGGTGACAAGCAGTTGGAACCCTAGTTTTTTTCACCAGCTGCAAAAACATTTCTAACTATTACTAAATACTTTACTTTTTCTTCTCCTTCTGACTGTTTGCTTGAGTTTTCCTTCCTCTGTGCCCTTGTGTTCCCTTGAGGTTCCCATATGCTATGAATCACTGTCCCTCATCAAATGAATATTTTCTTATCTTACCCCTTAGTCTGTTATTTTGACAATTTTCTTTTCTTGTAATTTTTTCTTTTCTTTTTTTCCTTGTTTTGCGTTATTTTTTTCTATGAACAAATCTATAGTAACTGTGCTCCTTCCAACAGGAATCAACAACTGGTGCCACAAGCACTAAGAAGAGCTATTAAAGCTTCTCAGTTGTTGGGACTTTTCCCTTTCATGCTTTCTGTTTTTAAATATACGATGAAGAGGTTATTTATTATTTACAGTATGATTTGTTTTATTATCCTTCATTACTCCCAGTGATGGTAGACATAGGCGGCGATGCTGGGAAGTTCCAGCATCTTCCTGGAGTTCCTACCCTTTTACCATGTATTATAAATCAGATAATGAATTACTGAAGAACCAATTTGTATTTTTCTGAACAAGTTAGACACTGGCTACTCTGCTGATATTCTTAATGCTCTCTTTAAAGACCGAAACGCTGATACGGCCAGGAAAGCTTTTCAATAATTCTACCGCGTGCAAACTATGCAAAGAGTGACCTCCAGGTCTTAGATAAGCACAGCGTGGCTCCTGCAGAGTCAGACAGAAGATGAAACCTTTTTGGCTCATCTGCCTTCAAAACCCACAAGATTCCCATTTTAATAGTTATATTTTATTTATAGAGCAGCTGCCTACAAGGCTAACCCTGGGTACATTGGACACTTGGTATAAGAATTGGTATAAGAATTTTTTAATCTTTTTCTTCTTTCACTTCAGCAGGCTTTCAGGCTTTCTTTGCTTGACCCCTCTATTTTTTCCCCTCAGTTCCCACCTCTCCAGCACATGTTTTATAGCCCAGCATCCTTACAACCCTTATACTAATTTCAGGAAGGAAGGACTTTTTAAAATGCTGACTTTAAACAGGGCAGTAATTATGATAAATGCTGAAAGTTATATGGATGGAACTCCTTTCCCAGAGCATCTACCTTCAAGGAACAAACTCAGGGCTCCAGTTCCCAGTGTTTGAAGTGCTCTTTGGCATGCACAACGTCTCTGGGGAAATGTAGTCTGTGGTAAATACACACCCTTGGACTCCCCACACTTCACTCCCAATGCCTCATTGAAGCATGTGGGTGCCCTAAGAACATTTTATTCAGTCCCAAATTCTGATTCAATTCCTACAATATCTCTGCAGTTCATTAGCAGTAGACACTGTTCAGAATGGTCAAACTCCTCTCTGAGGTTTTTTCTGCAGGTAGGATGAACCTGCTTCCCAGGGATCATTTCTCCCCTGGGCAGCTGGGGACAACTTCAATAACCATTGCACTGTCCAGGAAAAAGAAACCTACACTGCAACATTTGCTTTGCATTTGGTAGCTGGCAGCAACAGAAAGGAACAAGAAAAAAAAAATCTTCTGAATCTTCTGCTATATTTAGCTATTCTTGTTCCACAGTAATATTATTCATAAGACTTTCTTAAATTGGAAATTAATAAGAAAATAATACATTACACTCCTTCTGTCACAGAGATGCGTGAAGGGCTTGGTGAAACACCCCCAACATTTGCCTGAACACCTCACAATTTAGTGCACTTCATTTTAACACCAGTTCTCTCAAGAAATTCTTGCTGCAATTAATTCAAGCCATCTAAATTTAAAGAATACTAATTAGGCAGCCATCAAAAGAGAGAGTCTACCCTTCCAGGAAATTGGAGCCTTAAATATAACTATCATAATTTAACTGTTTGGATTTTAAAGGGAAGAAAGGTGTTTTGAGGCAGAAGCTTTCTGAGCTGTACAGACAGAAGAGCTCAGGTACTCACCTTCAAACCAGATAAAACTCTGTAACAGAGTGAATAATGTGATTTCTGTTACATTTTCTCCTTGCTACAGCTAAAAATTTTAAGTAGTATTGTAAAAGGTTCAGAACCAACAGAATATTATGCCTTTTCTCATGAACTGAAAAGCATTGAATTAGATTGGATGTCTCAAATCTAAAAAAAATAAGGGCTAAAGGATAACTGTGGTTTCTGACCAGGACTCCTAGAAGTCATGATGTGCTTCCAAACTACCTAATACATGTTTGCAACACTGCATGTGGCCAATGAGCTCCAACTGAATTTCAGAAGTCTTGTAAGATCTCCTGTTTCATGTTCTTTGACAAAAAGAAGTTCATAAAATGCAGTTTAGTTGTAAGTTTCCACAAAAAAATTCCTAGTTGCTTTTCTGATTACTTATTTTTTATCCATTCCTGACCTGTGAGGCCATATGAGGATTTAAACTGGAACCGGTGGGGTTGCAGGTTTTCCCTTACCCTGTAACAAAATGACAGCTGGAGGTCTTGCTCTACAAACTTCTTCAAAACTGGAACTTTCTCAAACTGCTTGTCCAATAGATAAGTGGAAACTATCTCTTTCCTCCTCCTCCTCCTCTTTGATCAGTTCGTAGAAATGAACGTAAGAGAAGCAATTTATATAAAAATATATTATTTTTTTCCTTATCCTGTCTCCAACTCTCAAAACCAGTAATTTCTTTAGAAACATGTGCAAAGCTCCGCAATCCCTTAATGTCAGCTGCTGGGTAAGGCGAACTGGATTCATTTAGAAACTTGAATTGGAGGATGATGTATTGCCCTCTTCTCCTCTCCCAATACCACAGTCATGTCACAATGAGATGAGTGAATATGGTCAGCATGACACAAAGATAACAACATGCGAAGATTCTTTCATTTAAATTAAGTTTGGAATTGAATTAGCTGACAGAGCACATAACATACAGTTATAAAGATACAGTTGACCTGCACCCGAACAAAGGAATATCAGTTTGGATGAATATGTGATTTATGACCTAATCTCCTCAAGTATTTTTCTCTTCCCACCATTCCCACAAAAATCTACATCAATCCACTCCAGTGTTAGTGAATCTAATGTGCATCAAGTTTGAGGGGGCAGGTATGAGGTCTAATTACTCTCCTGATGGAAAATACCATTGGAGTTGTCAGATTAATGTTGACCTAAAAGAGATACAAGCAATTACCATTTTTAATGGTTTATTTTCTTCTACTCATCCTTTCAAGTTTTGGAAGGCTGGAAATTTGTAAGTCTTTATTCTTCTTATTATTAATAATAATAACTATCTAGTACTTTTCTATTTGGGGAAATATATGGATGTTTTTTCAACTTTACTTAAAAGTGTTCTGTGGCAGATCTGAACAGTGGTTGCGTTGCATCTTTAGCTGTATATACACAGCAATAGCATTATATTTTTTTAACATTCTGATTGAATGACAGAACCATGTGTAGGTGCCAGTCGAAAGCTCAGTCTGACTGTACATGTATGATGCAGATAAGCACCTCTTCTGATGTAGTTTTCAATTTCAAGAGGTGGGGGGGGAAAAAAGATTGGTCATTTTAAGTCTTTTTCACATCACAAAACCCATCAGAAATGCAAGCAGGACTGGAGTCTCTGATCTTCTGTTTTAAAGCATTACATGCCTAAAGTGGTGTTGATAGTTATATCTCCGAATTATTTCGAACTTCAGCAAAACAGAAGAGTCCTGCAATTGCAAACAATTCATGGGTCTTTGAAATATTTCTTGAGCATAGCCATTATGGAAAAATCAGCCAGAGCCCGTTATATACCTAAGGCTGTGCAAAGTTGTTGATCTGCTTCTATGCTTTCCTGAGTAATTCCTGATAGGCACAATCAACAAATTCCTGGGAGCCCTTTGAAAAAAATCTAAATCCAGGTGTTCTAATTTGATCGAAAGTGTTAAATAAGGTTTATGGGATTTCCTGATGCTTTGCCCCATAATTTTTATACAATAAGAACTATTTGAACTAGATATGTAAAGTAAAATAACCAGCAAAAAGCTCATTTTCAACCTGAAGATTTTCTTTTAATCTTTACTCCTTTCCTTAAAGGAATTTAATGATTTTAAAACTATCACAAACACTCTAAAAGCAAAACAAGCACCATTTTTATGTGTTTATATACAGTAATGCCATATACAAAGACATAGTTTTGACAGGAAACTTTTCTGTAGGTACTTTTGTAATTTGTGAATATTTTTAATGTCTGCTTTTTTGTCTAATCAACATCCAGTTTACATTATCCTGTACCCAGCTTTGCTATAAGATTTCCCTTTATGCCACATCTATGAATTAGCAGACAGACATTCAGTGAAGCAGAGCTGTATCAAGCTTTTGATTGCAACAGATCATTAGATAACACGGCTAAAGATGAGATGATTACAATAATATATATCCAGTGACAAAGTCACAAGCTAATGGTCTAAAATAATTAATGAAATTCACATTGAAACAAGCTCTTATTCATGCAAATAGTCTGGTAGATGATGATGGTAAATATGAGGAAAATCTAAGTATATCCCATCACAGCTGTCAGAACAGAAATTTGGAATCTAATCATGCCATTGCATTTTTACTTTCTTTTTTTCTCAGCATTATTTTGGCTTTTTTTGCAGTTAATCTCTGTTGGATCACCTGTTGTTCTTTTCAGTGATACGACTGCTTTACTCCTCAGTGAAGGAACCCATATGCTATTTAATCTGCTACTCCCTGCTATAGTTGTATCTTAATTCTTATTTCAGACAGTCAGGAGTCTTAAACCCTGATCCCTAGTAGGCAAGATGATCTCAGTGAGTATGAGCTAGATTTGGGAGTTGCAAGTTTGATTCTTGAGATGCCCATATTGACTGACCAGTTTAAAATGCTAAAAAAAAAAAAGAAAAAAAAAAAAGAAGACTTATTTCTATATGTTTATCTAACTTATGAGCAGGAAACAAACAACAACAATCTTGTCATCTGCTTCATACATTTTAAAGAAATGATTTTTAGAAAAGGGGAAAATTATGGAGGAAAAGGATGGAGAAATGCAACCCTTGAGGATTAAAATTCTCTAAAACCTACAGACTAAATCTAGTGTGAAATGATCGATCCCTAGTTTTATATTCCAAATAGTTCAAGCACAGTATTAATCCAGTTCTTACCACAGATATTCCAGTGGTGTCAGGTTTCCTGTAATATAGCATAGAAGAAAGTTTAGATAAGACTATGATATTGGAAGGTAAAAACAGTTTAATGGACTTGTTCTCTTACCTGTTAATTACCATTTTTAAATTATATAAACTTTTTTAAAGGAATGTAAGCACTTATTTGGTATCAAAATAGATAATCAAAATTATTTTTATTAGAAAGTATGAAGAAATAGTTCTACACTTTAGATTTCTGATTAAAAATGAGCAATTTAAACATTGGTTCAATCAGGAAAAAAAAGGTTATAATCTGATGCACACAACCAAACATTGTTTAAAAAAAATTATTACAGATTGCATTTATGACAACAATTTCCAGAATATTTTAAAAACAACATAGAAAAATAATATTTAAGGGAATAATTTTATCAATTGGAACAATAAAATCAAAACCAGGTGACTGAGGAAGGTAGAAGAAAACTCATAGGAAATAATTTTAAGCTGTTATAGATTTTTCTTTCAACTTTTCAAAGTGTTTAAATGAAAAGATAAATTATGTTTCATTTCAACATATAAATTATCTTTAAGAGTTTCTCAAACCAGATTGTTTCTCTCACTTTAATCAACATATCAGTTAAAAAGACTATTGGCAAACATGTTCTGGCTTCAAGTAATTGATGAACTACTGAAAAAAAATCCCTTCAAATATAATACTTTCTTTGAAAGAATGCACAGTAGTCCACCTACAAAAAGGGAGACAACAATTAAATAAATAATATTAGAATTTGAATTATTTTAATATATTAAGCCAGAAGAAGGATATCGGTGTCTCCCTTATGGAATATTATAGCTCAACGTTTGTCTTTGGATTTGTAAAGTCAACAGTGCTACTGTGCTCGCAGCTCAGTTAATCACTCAGGGCACCAGAAGATTCAGTGGTCAGTTCCCTTTTACTTTACTAGACATGTACATAGCCTGTTAGCTAGAATATTTTATTGCCTGTAAACCATCAAAAATTCATTGAGGGCAATGATTTTTTTTTTTTTTTTTTTTTTTGCCAATTAGATTCAAATTCTAAAATAAAATTTTAATCTTTTTCTGTTGGAAGCTAAACCCAGACACAGAAGCTTTCTAATTTATAGCAAAATGGTGTTTCAGCCTAGTTCTGATGGAAGATTTGCAACAAGCTCTCTTGCTGAAGTCCCAGTGGGGTACATGTGGCCAGTACAGTATAACAGAGAGATGTGAACGACACGTGATATGCCTTCTAATTCTACTGTCTCTGAAAATGAAACAAAGGTGTTATTGAAGCATTTCATCTACTACATGCATATATTTGTGAAGGACAAAAGAAGTACTAATAGAGAAAAAAGGACATGGATGTTTCAGGAGCAAATGACATGGGATTGTAAAAGGAAGAACGAATTGTAAAAAGACACAAAGAGTATCCAGCAAGCCTGATGAGATTTACTTTTGGCAAAAAACAGATAGATTGTTTAGCATTTAAAATAAAAGGGGG